>NW_027472736.1:0-361767 GCF_030347505.1 Rhynchophorus ferrugineus | reverse complement strand
ATTGTAAAATGGTCTTATCTATTGGCGATTTAGTTGCAATTCACATTCCAAGTAATATTCGGCATGCTAATTACATTGCCGGTTGCCAAATTGCATTAACTCTTATAGTTTCCGAGATATGGACTATCGATAATTTACACCTTAGGCTCTGCTTCTAACTTGGGCCCAAATTGTAAAATGGTCTTATCTATTGGCGATTTCGTTCAAATTCACATTCCAAGTAATATTCGGCATGCTAATTACATTGCCGGTTGCCAAATTGCATTATCTCTTATAGTTTCCGAGATATGGACTATCGATAATTTACACCTTAGGCTCTGCTTCTAACTTGGGCCCAAATTGTAAAATGGTCTTATCTATTGGCGATTTCGTTCCAATTCACATTCCAAGTAATATTCGGCATGCTAATTACATTGCCGGTTGCCAAATTGCATTATCTCTTATAGTTTCCGAGATATGGACTATCGATAATTTACACCTTAGGCTCTGCTTCTAACTTGGGCCCAAATTGTAAAATGGTCTTATCTATTGGCGATTTCGTTCCAATTCACACTCCAAGTAATATTCGGCATGCTAATTACATTGCCGGTTGCGAAATTGCATTATCTCTTATAGTTTCCGAGATATGGACTATCGATAATTTACATCTTAGGCTCTGCTTCTAACTTGGGCCCAAATTGTAAAATGGTCTTATCTATTGGCGATTTCGTTCCAATTCACATTCCAAGTAATATTCGGCATGCTAATTACATTGCCGGTTGCCAAATTGCATTATCTCTTATAGTTTCCGAGATATGGACTATCGATAATTTACACCTTAGGCTCTGCTTCTAACTTGGGCCCAAATTGTAAAATGGTCTTATCTATTGGCGATTTCGTCCCAATTCACATTCCAAGTGATATTCGGCATGCTAATTACATTGCCGGTTGCGAAATTGCATTATCTCTTATAGTTTCCGAGATATGGACTATCGATAATTTACACCTTAGGCTCTGCTTCTATCTTGCTCCCAAATTGTAAAATGGTCTTATCTATTGGCGATTTCGTTCCAATTCACATTCCAAGTAATATTCGGCATGCTAATTACATTGCCGGTTGCCAAATTGCATTATCTCTTATAGTTTCCGAGATATGGACTATCGATAATTTACACCTTAGGCTCTGCTTCTAACTTGGGCCCAAATTGTAAAATGGTCTTATCTATTAGCGATTTCGTTCCAATTCACATTCCAAGTAATATTCGGCATGCTAATTACATTGCCGGTTGCCAAATTGCATTATCTCTTATAGTTTCCGAGATATGGACTATCGATAATTTACACCTTAGGCTCTGCTTCTAACTTGGGCCCAAATTGTAAAATGGTCTTATCTATTGGCGATTTCGTCCCAATTCACATTCCAAGTGATATTCGGCATGCTAATTACATTGCCGGTTGCGAAATTGCATTATCTCTTATAGTTTCCGAGATATGGACTATCAATAATTTACACCTTAGGCTCTGCTTCTAACTTGGGCCCAAATTGTAAAATGGTCTTATCTATTGGCGATTTCGTTCCAATTCACATTCCAAGTAATATTCGGCATGCTAATTACATTGCCGGTTGCCAAATTGCATTATCTCTTATAGTTTCCGAGATATGGACTATCGATAATTTACACCTTAGGCTCTGCTTCTAACTTGGGCCCAATTTGTAAAATGGTCTTATCAATTGGCGATTTCGTTCCAATTCACATTCCAAGTAATATTCGGCATGCTAATTACATTGCCGGTTGTCAAATTGCATTATCTCTTATAGTTTCCGAGATATGGACTATCGATAATTTACACTTTAGGCTCTGCTTCTAACTTGGGCCCAAATTGTAAAATGGTCTTATCTATTGGCGATTTCGTTCCAATTCACATTCCAAGTAATATTCGGCATGCTAATTACATTGCCGGTTGCCAAATTGCATTATCTCTTATAGTTTCCGAGATATGGACTATCGATAATTTACACCTTAGGCTCTGCTTCTAACTTGGGCCCAAATTGTAAAATGGTCTTATCTATTGGCGATTTAGTTGCAATTCACATTCCAAGTAATATTCGGCATGCTAATTACATTGCCGGTTGCCAAATTGCATTATCTCTTATAGTTTCCGAGATATGGACTATCGATAATTTACACCTTAGGCTCTGCTTCTAACTTGGGCCCAAATTGTAAAATGGTCTTATCTATTGGCGATTTCGTTCAAATTCACATTCCAAGTAATATTCGGCATGCTAATTACATTGCCGGTTGCCAAATTGCATTATCTCTTATAGTTTCCGAGATATGGACTATCGATAATTTACACCTTAGGCTCTGCTTCTAACTTGGGCCCAAATTGTAAAATGGTCTTATCTATTGGTGATTTCGTTCCAATTCACATTCCAAGTAATATTCGGCATGCTAATTACATTGCCGGTTGCCAAATTGCATTATCTCTTATAGTTTCCGAGATATGGACTATCGATAATTTACACCTTAGGCTCTGCTTCTAACTTGGGCCCAAATTGTAAAATGGTCTTATCTATTGGCGATTTCGTTCCAATTCACACTCCAAGTAATATTCGGCATGCTAATTACATTGCCGGTTGCGAAATTGCATTATCTCTTATAGTTTCCGAGATATGGACTATCGATAATTTACACCTTAGGCTCTGCTTCTAACTTGGGCCCAAATTGTAAAATGGTCTTATCTATTGGCGATTTCGTTCCAATTCACATTCCAAGTAATATTCGGCATGCTAATTACATTGCCGGTTGCCAAATTGCATTATCTCTTATAGTTTACGAGATATGGACTATCGATAATTTACACCTTAGGCTCTGCTTCTAACTTGGGCCCAAATTGTAAAATGGTCTTACCTATTGGCGATTCCGTTCCAATTCACATTCCAAGTAATATTCGGCATGCTAATTACATTGCCGGTTGCCAAATTGCATTATCTCTTATAGTTTCCGAGATATGGACTATCGATAATTTACACCTTAAGCTCTGCTTCTAACTTGGGCCCAAATTGTAAAATGGTCTTATCTATTGGCGATTTCGTTCCAATTCACATTCCAAGTAATATTCGGCATGCTAATTACATTGCCGGTTGCCAAATTGCATTATCTCTTATAGTTTCCGAGATATGGACTATCGATAATTTACACCTTAGGCTCTGCTTCTAACTTGGGCCCAAATTGTAAAATGGTCTTATCTATTGGCGATTTCGTTCCAATTCACATTCCAAGTAATATTCGGCATGCTAATAACATTGCCGGTTGCCAAATTGCATTATCTCTTATAGTTTCCGAGATATGGACTATCGATAATTTACACCTTAGGCTCTGCTTCTAACTTGGGCCCAAATTGTAAAATGGTCTTATCTATTGGCGATTTCGTTCCAATTCACACTCCAAGTAATATTCGGCATGCTAATTACATTGCCGGTTGCCAAATTGCATTATCTCTTATAGTTTCCGAGATATGGACTATCGATAATTTACACCTTAGGCTCTGCTTCTAACTTGGGCCCAAATTGTAAAATGGTCTTACCTATTGGCGATTTCGTTCCAATTCACATTCCAAGTAATATTCGGCATGCTAATTACATTGCCGGTTGCCAAATTGCATTATCTCTTATAGTTTCCGAGATATGGACTATCGATAATTTACACCTTAGGCTCTGCTTCTAACTTGGGCCCAAATTGTAAAATGGTCTTATCTATTGGCGATTTCGTTCCAATTCACATTCCAAGTAATATTCGGCATGCTAATTACATTGCCGGTTGCCAAATTGCATTATCTCTTATAGTTTCCGGGATATGGACTATCGATAATTTACACCTTAGGCTCTGCTTCTAACTTGGACCCAAATTGTAAAATGGTCTTATCTATTGGCGATTTCGTTCCAATTCACATTCCAAGTAATATTCGGCATGCTAATTACATTGCCGGTTGCCAAATTGCATTACCTCTTATAGTTTCCGAGATATGGACTATCGATAATTTACACCTTAGGCTCTGCTTCTAACTTGGGCCCAAATTGTAAAATGGTCTTATCTATTGGCGATTTCGTTCCAATTCACATTCCAAGTAATATTCGGCATGCTAATTACATTGCCGGTTGCCAAATTGCATTATCTCTTATAGTTTCCGAGATATGGACTATCAATAATTTACACCTTAGGCTCTGCTTCTAACTTGGGCCCAAATTGTATAATGGTCTTATCTATTGGCGATTTCGTTCCAATTCACATTCCAAGTAATATTCGGCATGCTAATTACATTGCCGGTTGCCAAATTGAATTATCTCTTATAGTTTCCGAGATATGGACTATCGATAATTTACACCTTAGGCTCTGCTTCTAACTTGGGCCCAAATTGTAAAATGGTCTTACCTATTGGCGATTTCGTTCCAATTCACATTCCAAGTAATATTCGGCATGCTAATTACATTGCCGGTTGCCAAATTGCATTATCTCTTATAGTTTCCGAGATATGGACTATCGATAATTTACACCTTAGGCTCTGCTTCTAACTTGGGCCCAAATTGTAAAATGGTCTTATCTATTGGCGATTTCGTTCCAATTCACATTCCAATTAATATTCGGCATGCTAATTACATTGCCGGTTGCCAAATTGCATTATCTCTTATAGTTTCCGAGATATGGACTATCGATAATTTACACCTTAGGCTCTGCTTCTTACTTGGGCCCAAATTGTAAAATGGTCTTATCTATTAGCGATTTCGTTCCAATTCACATTCCAAGTAATATTCGGCATGCTAATTACATTGCCGGTTGCCAAATTGCATTATCTCTTATAGTTTCCGAGATATGGACTATCGATAATTTACACCTTAGGCTCTGCTTCTAACTTGGGCCCAAATTGTAAAATGGTCTTATCTATTGGCGATTTCGTTCCAATTCACATTCCAAGTAATATTCGGCATGCTAATTACATTGCCGGTTGCCAAATTGCATTATCTCTTATAGTTTCCGAGATATGGACTATCGATAATTTACACCTTAGGCTCTGCTTCTAACTTGGGCCCAAATTGTAAAATGGTCTTACCTATTGGCGATTCCGTTCCAATTCACATTCCAAGTAATATTCGGCATGCTAATTACATTGCCGGTTGCCAAATTGCATTATCTCTTATAGTTTCCGAGATATGGACTATCGATAATTTACACCTTAGGCTCTGCTTCTAACTTGGGCCCAAATTGTAAAATGGTCTTATCTATTGGCGATTTCGTTCCAATTCACATTCCAAGTAATATTCGGCATGCTAATTACATTGCCGGTTGCCAAATTGCATTATCTCTTATAGTTTCCGAGATATGGACTATCGATAATTTACACCTTAGGCTCTGCTTCTAACTTGGGCCCAAATTGTAAAATGGTCTTATCTATTGGCGATTTCGTTCCAATTCACATTCCAAGTAATATTCGGCATGCTAATTACATTGCCGGTTGCCAAATTGAATTATCTCTTATAGTTTCCGAGATATGGACTATCGATTATTTACACCTTAGGCTCTGCTTCTAACTTGGGCCCAAATTGTAAAATGGTCTCACCTATTGGCGATTTCGTTCCAATTCACATTCCAAGTAATATTCGGCATGCTAATTACATTGCCGGTTGCCAAATTGCATTATCTCTTATAGTTTCCGAGATATGGACTATCGATAATTTACACCTTAGGCTCAATTCACATTCCAAGTGATATTCGGCATGCTAATTACATTGCCGGTTGCGAAATTGCATTATCTCTTATAGTTTCCGAGATATGGACTATCGATAATTTACACCTTAGGCTCTGCTTCTAACTTGGGCCCAAATTGTAAAATGGTCTTATCTATTGGCGATTTCGTTCCAATTCACATTCCAAGTAATATTCGGCATGCTAATTACATTGCCGGTTGCCAAATTGCATTATCTCTTATAGTTTCCGAGATATGGACTATCGATAATTTACACCTTAGGCTCTGCTTCTAACTTGGGCCCAAATTGTAAAATGGTCTTATCTATTGGCGATTTAGTTGCAATTCACATTCCAAGTAATATTCGGCATGCTAATTACATTGCCGGTTGCCAAATTGCATTATCTCTTATAGTTTCAGAGATATGGACTATCGATTATTTACACCTTAGGCTCTGCTTCTAACTTGGGCCCAAATTGTAAAATGGTCTTATCTATTGGCGATTTCGTTCCAATTCACATTCCAAGTAATATTCGGCATGCTAATTACATTGCCGGTTGCCAAATTGCATTATCTCTTATAGTTTCCGAGATATGGACTATCGATAATTTACACCTTAGGCTCTGCTTCTAACTTGGGCCCAAATTGTGAAATGGTCTTATCTATTGGCGATTTCGTTCCAATTCACATTCCAAGTAATATTCGGCATGCTAATTACATTGCCGGTTGCCAAATTGAATTATCTCTTATAGTTTCCGAGATATGGACTATCGATAATTTACACCTTAGGCTCTGCTTCTAACTTGGGCCCAAATTGTAAAATGGTCTTACCTATTGGCGATTTCGTTCCAATTCACATTCCAAGTAATAATCGGCATGCTAATTACATTGCCGGTTGCCAAATTGCATTATCTCTTATAGTTTCCGAGATATGGACTATCGATAATTTACACCTTAGGCTCTGCTTCTAACTTGGGCCCAAATTGTAAAATGGTCTTATCTATTGGCGATTTCGTTCCAATTCACACTCCAAGTAATATTCGGCATGCTAATTACATTGCCGGTTGCGAAATTGCATTATCTCTTATAGTTTCCGAGATATGGACTATCGATAATTTACACCTTAGGCTCTGCTTCTAACTTGGGCCCAAATTGTAAAATGGTCTTATCTATTGGCGATTTCGTTCTAATTAACATTCCAAGTAATATTCGGCATGCTAATTACATTGCCGGTTGCCAAATTGCATTATCTCTTATAGTTTCCGAGATATGGACTATCGATAATTTACACCTTAGGCTCTGCTTCTAACTTGGGCCCAAATTGTAAAATGGTCTTATCTATTGGCGATTTCGTTCCAATTCACATTCCAAGTAATATTCGGCATGCTAATTACATTGCCGGTTGCCAAATTGCATTATCTCTTATAGTTTCCGAGATATGGACTATCGATAATTTACACCTTAGGCTCTGCTTCTAACTTGGGCCCAAATTGTAAAATGGTCTTATCTATTGGCGATTTCGTCCCAATTCACATTCCAAGTGATATTCGGCATGCTAATTACATTACCGGTTGCGAAATTGCATTATCTCTTATAGTTTCCGAGATATGGACTATCAATAATTTACACCTTAGGCTCTGCTTCTAACTTGGGCCCAAATTGTAAAATGGTCTTATCTATTGGCGATTTCGTTCCAATTCACATTCCAAGTAATATTCGGCATGCTAATTACATTGCCGGTTGCCAAATTGCATTATCTCTTATAGTTTCCGAGATATGGACTATCGATAATTTACACCTTATTCTCTGCTTCTAACTTGGGCCCAAATTGTAAAATGGTCTTATCTATTGGCGATTTCGTTCCAATTCACATTCCAAGTAATATTCGGCATGCTAATTACATTGCCGGTTGCCAAATTGCATTATCTCTTTTAGTTTCCGAGATATGGACTATCGATAATTTACACCTTAGGCTCTGCTTTTAACTTGGGCCCAAATTGTAAAATGGTCTTATCTATTGGCGATTTCGTTCCAATTCACATTCCAAGTAATATTCGGCATGCTAATTACATTGCCGGTTGCCAAATTGCATTATCTCTTATAGTTTCCGAGATATGGACTATCGATAATTTACACCTTAGGCTCTGCTTCTAACTTGGGCCCAAATTGTAAAATGGTCTTATCTATTGGCGATTTAGTTGCAATTCACATTCCAAGTAATATTCGGCATGCTAATTACATTGCCGGTTGCCAAATTACATTATCTCTTATAGTTTCCGAGATATGGACTATCGATAATTTACACCTTAGGCTCTGCTTCTAACTTGGGCCCAAATTGTAAAATGGTCTTATCTATTGGCGATTTCGTTCAAATTCACATTCCAAGTAATATTCGGCATGCTAATTACATTGCCGGTTGCCAAATTGCATTATCTCTTATAGTTTCCGAGATATGGACTATCGATAATTTACACCTTAGGCTCTGCTTCTAACTTGGGCCCAAATTGTAAAATGGTCTTATGAATTAGCGATTTCGCTCCAGTTCACATTCCAAGTAATATTCGGCATGCTAATTACGTTGCCGATTGCCAAATTGCATTATCTCTTATAGTTTCCGAGATATGGACTATCGACATCTTGCAATATTGGCTCTGCTTCTAACTTGGGCCAGAATTGTAAAATGGTCTTATGAATTAGCGATTTTGTTGTAATTCACATTCCAAGCAATATTCGGCATGCTAATTACGTTGCCGATTGCCAAATTGCATTATCTCTTATAGTTTCCGAGATATGGACTATCGACATCTTGCAATATTGGCTCTGCTTCTAACTTGGGCCAGAATTGTAAAATGGTCTTATGAATTAGCGATTTCGTTGTAATTCACATTCCAAGTAATATTCGGCATGCTGATTACACTGCCGATGGCCAAATTGCATTATCTCTTATAGTTTCCGAGATATGGACTATCGACATTTTACAATATTGGCTTTTCTTCTAACTTGGGCCAGAATTGTAAAATGGTTTTATGAATTAGCGATTTCGCTGTAATTCACATTCCAAGTAATATTCGGCATGCTAATTACGTTGCCGATTGCCAAATTGCATTATCTCTTATAGTTTCCGAGATATGGACTATCGACATCTTGCAATATTGGCTCTGCTTCTAACTTGGGCCAGAATTGTAAAATGGTCTTATGAATTAGCGATTTCGTTGTCATTCACATTCCAAGTAATATTCGGCATGCTAATTACGTTGCCGATTGCCAAATTGCATTATCTCTTATAGTTTCCGAGATATGGACTATCGACTTTTTACAATATTGGCTCTTCTTCTAACTTGGGTCAAAATTGTAAATTGGTCTTATGAATTAGCGATTTCGTTGTAATTCACATTCCAAGTAATATTCGGCATGCTAATTACGTTGCCGATTGCCAAATTGCATTATCTCTTATAGTTTCCGAGATATGGACTATCGACATTTTACAATATTGGCTCTGCTTCTAACTTGGGCCAGAATTGCAAAATGGTCTTATGAATTAGCGATTTCGTTGTAATTCACATTCCAAGTAATATTCGGCATGCTAATTACGTTGCCGATTGCCAAATTGCATTATCTCTTATAGCTTCCGAGATATGGACTGTCGACATTATACAATATTGGCGCTGCTTCTAACTTGGGCCAGAAATGTAAAATGGTCTTATTAGCGATTTCGTTGTAATTCACATTCCAAGTAATATTCGGCATGCTAATTACGTTGCCGATTGCCAAATTGCATTATCTCTTATAGCTTCCGAGATATGGACTGTCGACATTATACAATATTGGCGCTGCTTCTAACTTGGGCCAGAAATGTAAAATGGTCTTATTAGCGATTTCGTTGTAATTCACATTCCAAGTAATATTCGGCATGCTAATTACACTGCCGATGGCCAAATTGCATTATCTCTTATAGTTTCCGAGATATGGTCTATCGACATTTTACAATATTGGCTCTTCTTCTAACTTGGGTCAAAATTGTAAATTGGTCTTATGAATTAGCGATTTCGTTGTAATTCACATTCCAAGTAATATTCGGCATGCTAATTACGTTGCCGATTGCCAAATTGCATTATCTCTTATAGTTTCCGAGATATGGACTATCGACATCTTGCAATATTGGCTCTGCTTCTAACTTGAGCCAGAATTGTAAAATGGTCTTATGAATTAGCGATTTCATTGTAATTCACATTCCAAGTAATATTCGGCATGCTAATTACGTTGCCGATTGCCAAATTGCATTATCTCTTATAGTTTCCGAGATATGGACTATCGACATTTTACAATATTGGCTCTGCTTCTAACTTGGGCCAGAATTGTAAAATGGTCTTATGAATTAGCGATTTCGTTGTAATTCACATTCCAAGTAATATTCGGCATGCTAATTACGTTGCCGATTGCCAAATTGCATTATCTCTTATAGTTTCCGAGATATGGACTATCGACATCTTGCAATATTGGCTCTGCTTCTAACTTGGGCCAGAATTGTAAAATGGTCTTATGAATTAGCGATTTCGTTGTAATTCACATTCCAAGTAATATTCGGCATGCTTATTACACTGCCGATGGCCAAATTGCATTATCTCTTATAGTTTCCGAGATATGGACTATCGACATTTTACAATATTGGCTCTTCTTCTAACTTGGGCCAAAATTGTAAATTGGTCTTATGAATTAGCGACTTCGTTGTAATTCACATTCCAAGTAATATTCGGCATTCTAATTACGTTGCCGATTGCCAAATTGCATTATCTCTTATAGTTTCCGAGATATGGACTATCGACATTTTACAATATTGGCTCTGCTTCTAACTTGGGTCAAAATTGTAAAATGGTCTTATGAATTAGCAATTTCGCTCCAATTCACATTCCAAGTAATATTCGGCATGCTAATTACGTTGCCGATTGCCAGATTGCATTATCTCTTATAGTTTCCGAGATATGGACTATCGACAACTTGCAATATTGGCTCTGCTTCTAACTTGAGCCAGAATTGTAAAATGGTCTTATGAATTAGCGATTTCGTTGTAATTCACATTCCAAGTAATATTCGGCATGCTAATTACGTTGCCGATTGCCAAATTGCATTATCTCTTATAGTTTCCGAGATATGGACTATCGACATTTTACAATATTGGCTCTTCTTCTAACTTGGGTCAAAATTGTAAAATGGTCTTATGAATTAGCGATTTCGCTCCAGTTCACATTCCAAGTAATATTCGGCATGCTAATTACGTTGCCGATTGCCAAATTGCATTATCTCTTATAGTTTCCGAGATATGGACTATCGACATCTTGCAATATTGGCTCTGCTTCTAACTTGGGAAAGAATTGTAAAATGGTCTTATGAATTAGCGATTTCGCTCCAATTCACATTCCAAGTAATATTCGGCATGCTAATTACGTTGCCGATTGCCAAATTGCATTATCTCTTATAGTTTCCGAGATATGGACTATCGACATCTTGCAATATTGGCTCTGCTTCTAACTTGGGCCAGAATTGTAAAATGGTCTTATGAATTAGCAATTTCGTTGTAATTCACATTCCAAGTAATATTCGGCATGCTAATTACGTTGCCGATTGCCAAATTGCATTATCTCTTATAGTTTCCGAGATATGGACTATCGACATCTTGCAATATTGGCTCTGCTTCTAACTTGGGCCAGAATTGTAAAATGGTCTTATGAATTAGCGATTTCGTTGTAATTCACATTCCAAGTAATATTCGGCATGCTAATTACGTTGCCGATTGCCAAATTGCATTATCTCTTATAGTTTCCGAGATATGGACTATCGACATTTTACAATATTGGCTCTTCTTCTAACTTGGGTCAAAATTGTAAAATGGTCTTATGAATTAGCGATTTCGCTCCAGTTCACATTCCAAGTAATATTCGGCATGCTAATTGCGTTGCCGATTGCCAAATTGCATTATCTCTTATAGTTTCCGAGATATGGACTATCGACATCTTGCAATATTGGCTCTGCTTCTAACTTGGGCCAGAATTGTAAAATGGTCTTATGAATTAGCGATTTCGCTCCAATTCACATTCCAAGTAATATTCGGCATGCTAATTACGTTGCCGATTGCCAAATTGCATTATCTCTTATAGTTTCCGAGATATGGACTATCGACATCTTGCAATATTGGCTCTGCTTCTAACTTGGGCCAGAATTGTAAAATGGTCTTATGAATTAGCGATTTTGTTGTAATTCACATTCCAAGCAATATTCGGCATGCTAATTACGTTGCCGATTGCCAAATTGCATTATCTCTTATAGTTTCCGAGATATGAACTATCGACATCTTGCAATATTGGCTCTGCTTCTAACTTGGGCCAGAATTGTAAAATGGTCTTATGAATTAGCGATTTCGTTGTAATTCACATTCCAAGTAATATTCGGCATGCTAATTAGACTGCCGATGGCCAAATTGCATTATCTCTTATAGTTTCCGAGATATGGACTATCGACATTTTACAAAATTGGCTTTTCTTCTAACTTGGGCCAGAATTGTAAAATGGTCTTATGAATTAGCGATTTCGCTGTAATTCACATTCAAAGTAATATTCGGCATGCTAATTACGTTGCCGATTGCCAAATTGCATTATCTCTTATAGTTTCCGAGATATGGACTATCGACATCTTGCAATATTGGCTCTGCTTCTAACTTGGGCCAGAATTGTAAAATGGTCTTATGAATTAGCGATTTCGTTGTAATTCACATTCCAAGTAATATTCGGCATGCTAATTACGTTGCCGATTGCCAAATTGCATTATCTCTTATAGTTTCCGAGATATGGACTATCGACATTTTACAATATTGGCTCTTCTTCTAACTTGGGTCAAAATTGTAAATTGGTCTTATGAATTAGCGATTTCGTTGTAATTCACATTCCAAGTAATATTCGGCATGCTAATTACGTTGCCGATTGCCAAATTGCATTATCTCTTATAGTTTCCGAGATATGGACTATCGGCATTTTACAATATTGGCTCTGCTTCTAACTTGGGCCAGAATTGCAAAATGGTCTTATGAATTAGCGATTTCGTTGTAATTCACATTCCAAGTAATATTCGGCATGCTAATTACGTTGCCGATTGCCAAATTGCATTATCTCTTATAGTTTCCGAGATATGGACTATCGACATTTTACAATATTGGCTCTGCTTCTAACTTGGGCCATAAATGTAAAATGGTCTTATGAATTAGCGATTTCGTTGTAATTCACATTCCAAGTAATATTCGGCATGCTAATTACGTTGCCGATTGCCAAATTGCATTATCTCTTATAGTTTCTGAGATATGGACTATCGACATCTTGCAATATTGGCTCTGCTTCTAACTTGGGCCAGAATTGTAAAATGGTCTTATGAATTAGCGATTTCGTTGTAATTCACATTCCAAGTAATATTCGGCATGCTAATTACACTGCCGATGGCCAAATTGCATTATCTCTTATAGTTTCCGAGATATGGACTATCGACATTTTACAAGATTGGCTCTTCTTCTAACTTGGGTCAAAATTGTAAATTGGTCTTATGAATTAGCGATTTCGTTGTAATTCACATTCCAAGTAATATTCGGCACGCTAATTACGTTGCCGATTGCCAAATTGCATTATCTCTTATAGTTTCCGAGATATGGACTATCGACATATTACAATATTGGCTCTGCTTCTAACTTGGGTCAAAATTGTAAAATGGTCTTATGAATTAGCAATTTTGCTCCAATTCACATTCCAAGTAATATTCGGCATGCTAATTACGTTGCCGATTGCCAAATTGCATTATCTCTTATAGTTTCCGAGATATGGACCATCGACATTTTACAATATTGGCTCTTCTTCTAACTTGGGTCAAAATTGTAAAATGGTCTTATGAATTAGTGATTTCGCTCCAGTTCACATTCCAAGTAATATTCGGCATGCTAATTACGTTGCCGATTGCCAAATTGCATTATCTCTTATAGTTTCCGAGATATGGACTATCGACATCTTGCAATATTGGCTCTGCTTCTAACTTGGGCCAGAATTGTAAAATGGTCTTATGAATTAGCGATTTCGCTCCAATTCACATTCCAAGTAATATTCGGCATGCTAATTACGTTGCCGATTGCCAAATTGCATTATCTCTTATAGTTTCCGAGATATGGACTATCGACATCTTGCAATATTGGCTCTGCTTCTAACTTGGGCCAGAATTGTAAAATGGTCTTATGAATTAGCGATTTCGTTGTAATTCACATTCCAAGTAATATTCGGCATGCTAATTACGTTGCCGATGGCCAAATTGCATTATCTCTTATAGTTTCCGAGATATGGACTATCGACATTTTACAAAATTGGCTTTTCTTCTAACTTGGGCCAGAATTGTAAAATGGTCTTATGAATTAGCGATTTCGCTGTAATTCACATTCAAAGTAATATTCGGCATGCTAATTACGTTGCCGATTGCCAAATTGCATTATCTCTTATAGTTTCCGAGATATGGACTATCGACATCTTGCAATATTGGCTCTGCTTCTAACTTGGGCCAGAATTGTAAAATGGTCTTATGAATTAGCGATTTCGTTGTAATTCACATTCCAAGTAATATTCGGCATGCTAATTACGTTGCCGATTGCCAAATTGCATTATCTCTTATAGTTTCCGAGATATGGACTATCGACATTTTACAATATTGGCTCTTCTTCTAACTTGGGTCAAAATTGTAAATTGGTCTTATGAATTAGCGATTTCGTTGTAATTCACATTCCAAGTAATATTCGGCATGCTAATTACGTTGCCGATTGCCAAATTGCATTATCTCTTATAGTTTCCGAGATATGGACTATCGGCATTTTACAATATTGGCTCTGGTTCTAACTTGGGCCAGAATTGCAAAATGGTCTTATGAATTAGCGATTTCGTTGTAATTCACATTCCAAGTAATATTCGGCATGCTAATTACGTTGCCGATTGCCAAATTGCATTATCTCTTATAGTTTCCGAGATATGGACTATCGACATTTTACAATATTGGCTCTGCTTCTAACTTGGGCCATAAATGTAAAATGGTCTTATGAATTAGCGATTTCGTTGTAATTCACATTCCAAGTAATATTCGGCATGCTAATTACGTTGCCGATTGCCAAATTGCATTATCTCTTATAGTTTCTGAGATATGGACTATCGACATCTTGCAATATTGGCTCTGCTTCTAACTTGGGCCAGAATTGTAAAATGGTCTTATGAATTAGCGATTTCGTTGTAATTCACATTCCAAGTAATATTCGGCATGCTAATTACACTGCCGATGGCCAAATTGCATTATCTCTTATAGTTTCCGAGATATGGACTATCGACATTTTACAAGATTGGCTCTTCTTCTAACTTGGGTCAAAATTGTAAATTGGTCTTATGAATTAGCGATTTCGTTGTAATTCACATTCCAAGTAATATTCGGCACGCTAATTACGTTGCCGATTGCCAAATTGCATTATCTCTTATAGTTTCCGAGATATGGACTATCGACATATTACAATATTGGCTCTGCTTCTAACTTGGGTCAAAATTGTAAAATGGTCTTATGAATTAGCAATTTTGCTCCAATTCACATTCCAAGTAATATTCGGCATGCTAATTACGTTGCCGATTGCCAAATTGCATTATCTCTTATAGTTTCCGAGATATGGACCATCGACATTTTACAATATTGGCTCTTCTTCTAACTTGGGTCAAAATTGTAAAATGGTCTTATGAATTAGTGATTTCGCTCCAGTTCACATTCCAAGTAATATTCGGCATGCTAATTACGTTGCCGATTGCCAAATTGCATTATCTCTTATAGTTTCCGAGATATGGACTATCGACATCTTGCAATATTGGCTCTGCTTCTAACTTGGGCCAGAATTGTAAAATGGTCTTATGAATTAGCGATTTCGCTCCAATTCACATTCCAAGTAATATTCGGCATGCTAATTACGTTGCCGATTGCCAAATTGCATTATCTCTTATAGTTTCCGAGATATGGACTATCGACATCTTGCAATATTGGCTCTGCTTCTAACTTGGGCCAGAATTGTAAAATGGTCTTATGAATTAGCGATTTCGTTGTAATTCACATTCCAAGTAATATTCGGCATGCTAATTACGTTGCCGATTGCCAAATTGCATTATCTCTTATAGTTTCCGAGATATGGACTATTGACATCTTGCAATATTGGCTCTGCTTCTAACTTGGGCCAGAATTGTAAAATGGTCTTATGAATCAGCGATTTCGTTGTAATTCACATTCCAAGTAATATTCGGCATGCTAATTACGTTGCCGATTGCCAAATTGCATTATCTCTTATAGTTTCCGAGATATGGACTATCGACCTTTTACAATATTGGGTCTGCTTCTAACTTGGGTCAAAATTGTAAAATGGTCTTATGAATTAGCAATTTCGCTCCAATTCACACTCCAAGTAATATTCGGCATGCTAATTACGTTGCCGATTGCCAGATTGCATTATCTCTTATAGTTTCCGAGATATGGACTATCGACATCTTGCAATATTGGCTCTGCTTCTAACTTGAGCCAGAATTGTAAAATGGTCTCATGAATTAGCGATTTCGTTGTAATTCACACTCCAAGTAATATTCGGCATGCTAATTACGTTGCCGATTGCCAAATTGCATTATCTCTTATAGTTTCCGAGATATGGACTATCGACATTTTACAATATTGGCTCTTCTTCTAACTTGGGTCAAAATTGTAAAATGGTCTTATGAATTAGCGATTTCGCTCCAATTCACATTCCAAGTAATATTCGGCATGCTAATTACGTTGCCGATTGCCAAATTGCATTATCTCTTATAGTTTCCGAGATATGGACTATCGACATCTTGCAATATTGGCTCTGCTTCTAACTTGGGCCAGAATTGTAAAATGATCTTATGAATTAGCGATTTTGTTGTAATTCACATTCCAAGTAATATTCGGCATGCTAATTACGTTGCCGATTGCCAAAATGCATTATCTCTTATAGTTTCCGAGATATGGACTATCGACATCTTGCAATATTGGCTCTTCTTCTAACTTGGGCCAGAATTGTAAAATGGTCTTATGAATTAGCGATTTCGTTGTAATTCACATTCCAAGTAATATTCGGCATGCTAATTACACTGCCGATTGCCAAATTGCATTATCTCTTATAGTTTCCGAGATATGGGCTATCGACATATTACAATATTGGCTCTGCTTCTAACTTGGGTCAAAATTGTAAAATGGTCTTATGAATTAGCAATTTTGCTCCAATTCACATTCCAAGTAATATTCGGCATGCTAATTACGTTGCCGATTGCCAGATTGCATTATCTCTTATAGTTTCCGAGATATGGACTATCGACATCTTGCAATATTGGCTCTGCCTCTAACTTGAGCCAGAATTGTAAAATGGTCTTATGAATTAGCGATTTCGTTGTAATTCACATTCCAAGTAATATTCGGCATGCTAATTACGTTGCCGATTGCCAAATTGCATTATCTTTTATAGTTTCCGAGATATGGACCATCGACATTTTACAATATTGGCTCTTCTTCTAACTTGGGTCAAAATTGTAAAATGGTCTTATGAATTAGTGATTTCGCTCCAGTTCACATTCCAAGTAATATTCGGCATGCTAATTACGTTGCCGATTGCCAAATTGCATTATCTCTTATAGTTTCCGAGATATGGACTATCGACATCTTGCAATATTGGCTCTGCTTCTAACTTGGGCCAGAATTGTAAAATGGTCTTATGAATTAGCGATTTCGCTCCAATTCACATTCCAAGTAATATTCGGCATGCTAATTACGTTGCCGATTGCCAAATTGCATTATCTCTTATAGTTTCCGAGATATGGACTATCGACATCTTGCAATATTGGCTCTGCTTCTAACTTGGGCCAGAATTGTAAAATGGTCTTATGAATTAGCGATTTCGTTGTAATTCACATTCCAAGTAATATTCGGCATGCTAATTACGTTGCCGATTGCCAAATTGCATTATCTCTTATAGTTTCCGAGATATGGACTATTGACATCTTGCAATATTGGCTCTGCTTCTAACTTGGGCCAGAATTGTAAAATGGTCTTATGAATCAGCGATTTCGTTGTAATTCACATTCCAAGTAATATTCGGCATGCTAATTACGTTGCCGATTGCCAAATTGCATTATCTCTTATAGTTTCCGAGATATGGACTATAGACCTTTTACAATATTGGCTCTGCTTCTAACTTGGGTCAAAATTGTAAAATGGTCTTATGAATTAGCAATTTCGCTCCAATTCACATTCCAAGTAATATTCGGCATGCTAATTACGTTGCCGATTGCCAGATTGCATTATCTCTTATAGTTTCCGAGATATGGACTATCGACATCTTGCAATATTGGCTCTGCTTCTAACTTGAGCCAGAATTGTAAAATGGTCTCATGAATTAGCGATTTCGTTGTAATTCACACTCCAAGTAATATTCGGCATGCTAATTACGTTGCCGATTGCCAAATTGCATTATCTCTTATAGTTTTCGAGATATGGACTATCGACATTTTACAATATTGGCTCTTCTTCTAACTTGGGTCAAAATTGTAAAATGGTCTTATGAATTAGCGATTTCGCTCCAATTCACATTCCAAGTAATATTCGGCATGCTAATTACGTTGCCGATTGCCAAATTGCATTATCTCTTATAGTTTCCGAGATATGGACTATCGACATCTTGCAATATTGGCTCTGCTTCTAACTTGGGCCAGAATTGTAAAATGATCTTATGAATTAGCGATTTTGTTGTAATTCACATTCCAAGTAATATTCGGCATGCTAATTACGTTGCCGATTGCCAAAATGCATTATCTCTTATAGTTTCCGAGATATGGACTATCGACATCTTGCAATATTGGCTCTGCTTCTAACTTGGGCCAGAATTGTAAAATGGTCTTATGAATTAGCGATTTCGTTGTAATTCACATTCCAAGTAATATTCGGCATGCTAATTACACTGCCGATGGCCAAATTGCATTATCTCTTATAGTTTCCGAGATATGGACTATCGACATTTTACAATATTGGCTTTTCTTCTAACTTGGGTCAAAATTGTAAATTGGTCTTATGAATTAGCGATTTCGCTCCAGTTCACATTCCAAGTAATATTCGGCATGCTAATTACGTTGCCGATTGCCAAATTGCATTATCTCTTATAGTTTCCGAGATATGGACTATCGACATCTTGCAATATTGGCTCTGCTTCTAACTAGGGTCGTCCATCGATCGTAAAATGGTCTTATGAATTAGCGATTTCGCTCCAATTCACATTCCAAGTAATATTCGGCATGCTAATTACGTTGCCGATTGCCAAATTGCATTATCTCTTATAGTTTCCGAGATATGGACTATCGACATCTTGCAATATTGGCTCTGCTTCTAACTTGGGCCAGAATTGTAAAATGGTCTTATGAATTAGCGATTTCGTTGTAATTCACATTCCAAGTAATATTCGGCACGCTAATTACGTTGCCGATTGCCAAATTGCATTATCTCTTATAGTTTCCGAGATATGGACTATCGACATTTTAAAATATTGGCTCTGCTTCTAACTTGGGTCAAAATTGTAAAATGGTCTTATGAATTAGCAATTTCGCTCCAATTCACATTCCAAGTAATATTCGGCATGATAATTACGTTGCCGATTGCCAGATTGCATTATCTCTTATAGTTTCCGAGATATGGACTATCGACATTTTACAATATTGGCTCTTCTTCTAACTTGGGTCAAAATTGTAAAATGGTCTTATGAATTAGCGATTTCGCTCCAGTTGACATCCCAAGTAATATTCGGCATGCTAATTACGTTGCCGATTGCCAAATTGCATTATCTCTTATAGTTTCCGAGATATGGACTATCGACATCTTGCAATATTGGCTCTACTTCTAACTTGAGCCAGAATTGTAAAATGGTCTTATGAATTAGAGATTTCGTTGTAATTCACGTTCCAAGTAATATTCGGCATGCTAATTACGTTGCCGATTGCCAAATTGCATTATCTCTTATAGTTTCCGAGATATGGACTATCGACATTTTACAATATTGGCTCTGCTTCTAACTTGGGTCAGAATTGTAAAATGGTCTTATGAATTAGCAATTTCGCTCCAATTCACATTCCAAGTAATATTCGGCATGCTAATTACGTTGCCGATTGCCAGATTGCATTATCTCTTATAGTTTCCGAGATATGGACTATCGACATTTTACAATATTGGCTCTTCTTCTAACTTGTGTCAAAATTGTAAAATGGTCTTATGAATTAGCGATTTCGCTCCAGTTCACATTCCAAGTAATATTCGGCATGCTAATTACGTTGCCGATTGCCAAATTGCATATTCTCTTATAGTTTCCGAGATATGGACTATCGACATCCTGCAATATTGGCTCTGCTTCTAACTTGGGCCAGAATTGTAAAATGGTCTTATGAATTAGCGATTTCGCTCCAATTCACATTCCAAGTAATATTCGGCATGCTAATTACGTTGCCGATTGCCAAATTGCATTATCTCTTATAGTTTCCGAGATATGGACTATCGACATCTTGCAATATTGGCTCTGCTTCTAACTTGGGCCAGAATTGTAAAATGGCCTTATGAATTAGCGATTTCGTTGTAATTCACATTCCAAGTAATATTCGGCATGCTAATTACACTGCCGATGGCCAAATTGCATTATCTCTTATAGTTTCCGAGATATGGACTATCAACATTTTACAATATTGGCTCTTCTTCTAACTTGGGTCAAAATTGTAAATTGGTCTTATGAATTAGCGATTTCGTTGTAATTCACATTCCAAGTAATATTCGGCATGCTAATTACGTTGCCGATTGCCAAATTGCATTATCTCTTATAGTTTCCGAGATATGGACCATCGACATTTTACAATATTGGCTCTTCTTCTAACTTGGGTCAAAATTGTAAAATGGTCTTATGAATTAGTGATTTCGCTCCAGTTCACATTCCAAGTAATATTCGGCATGCTAATTACGTTGCCGATTGCCAAATTGCATTATCTCTTATAGTTTCCGAGATATGGACTATCGACATCTTGCAATATTGGCTCTGCTTCTAACTTGGGCCAGAATTGTAAAATGGTCTTATGAATTAGCGATTTCGTTGTAATTCACATTCCAAGTAATATTCGGCATGCTAATTACGTTGCCGATTGCCAAATTGCATTATCTCTTATAGTTTCCGAGATATGGACTATTGACATCTTGCAATATTGGCTCTGCTTCTAACTTGGGCCAGAATTGTAAAATGGTCTTATGAATCAGCGATTTCGTTGTAATTCACATTCCAAGTAATATTCGGCATGCTAATTACGTTGCCGATTGCCAAATTGCATTATCTCTTATAGTTTCCGAGATATGGACTATCGACCTTTTACAATATTGGGTCTGCTTCTAACTTGGGTCAAAATTGTAAAATGGTCTTATGAATTAGCAATTTCGCTCCAATTCACACTCCAAGTAATATTCGGCATGCTAATTACGTTGCCGATTGCCAGATTGCATTATCTCTTATAGTTTCCGAGATATGGACTATCGACATCTTGCAATATTGGCTCTGCTTCTAACTTGAGCCAGAATTGTAAAATGGTCTCATGAATTAGCGATTTCGTTGTAATTCACACTCCAAGTAATATTCGGCATGCTAATTACGTTGCCGATTGCCAAATTGCATTATCTCTTATAGTTTCCGAGATATGGACTATCGACATTTTACAATATTGGCTCTTCTTCTAACTTGGGTCAAAATTGTAAAATGGTCTTATGAATTAGCGATTTCGCTCCAATTCACATTCCAAGTAATATTCGGCATGCTAATTACGTTGCCGATTGCCAAATTGCATTATCTCTTATAGTTTCCGAGATATGGACTATCGACATCTTGCAATATTGGCTCTGCTTCTAACTTGGGCCAGAATTGTAAAATGATCTTATGAATTAGCGATTTTGTTGTAATTCACATTCCAAGTAATATTCGGCATGCTAATTACGTTGCCGATTGCCAAAATGCATTATCTCTTATAGTTTCCGAGATATGGACTATCGACATCTTGCAATATTGGCTCTTCTTCTAACTTGGGCCAGAATTGTAAAATGGTCTTATGAATTAGCGATTTCGTTGTAATTCACATTCCAAGTAATATTCGGCATGCTAATTACACTGCCGATTGCCAAATTGCATTATCTCTTATAGTTTCCGAGATATGGGCTATCGACATATTACAATATTGGCTCTGCTTCTAACTTGGGTCAAAATTGTAAAATGGTCTTATGAATTAGCAATTTTGCTCCAATTCACATTCCAAGTAATATTCGGCATGCTAATTACGTTGCCGATTGCCAGATTGCATTATCTCTTATAGTTTCCGAGATATGGACTATCGACATCTTGCAATATTGGCTCTGCCTCTAACTTGAGCCAGAATTGTAAAATGGTCTTATGAATTAGCGATTTCGTTGTAATTCACATTCCAAGTAATATTCGGCATGCTAATTACGTTGCCGATTGCCAAATTGCATTATCTTTTATAGTTTCCGAGATATGGACCATCGACATTTTACAATATTGGCTCTTCTTCTAACTTGGGTCAAAATTGTAAAATGGTCTTATGAATTAGTGATTTCGCTCCAGTTCACATTCCAAGTAATATTCGGCATGCTAATTACGTTGCCGATTGCCAAATTGCATTATCTCTTATAGTTTCCGAGATATGGACTATCGACATCTTGCAATATTGGCTCTGCTTCTAACTTGGGCCAGAATTGTAAAATGGTCTTATGAATTAGCGATTTCGCTCCAATTCACATTCCAAGTAATATTCGGCATGCTAATTACGTTGCCGATTGCCAAATTGCATTATCTCTTATAGTTTCCGAGATATGGACTATCGACATCTTGCAATATTGGCTCTGCTTCTAACTTGGGCCAGAATTGTAAAATGGTCTTATGAATTAGCGATTTCGTTGTAATTCACATTCCAAGTAATATTCGGCATGCTAATTACGTTGCCGATTGCCAAATTGCATTATCTCTTATAGTTTCCGAGATATGGACTATTGACATCTTGCAATATTGGCTCTGCTTCTAACTTGGGCCAGAATTGTAAAATGGTCTTATGAATCAGCGATTTCGTTGTAATTCACATTCCAAGTAATATTCGGCATGCTAATTACGTTGCCGATTGCCAAATTGCATTATCTCTTATAGTTTCCGAGATATGGACTATAGACCTTTTACAATATTGGCTCTGCTTCTAACTTGGGTCAAAATTGTAAAATGGTCTTATGAATTAGCAATTTCGCTCCAATTCACATTCCAAGTAATATTCGGCATGCTAATTACGTTGCCGATTGCCAGATTGCATTATCTCTTATAGTTTCCGAGATATGGACTATCGACATCTTGCAATATTGGCTCTGCTTCTAACTTGAGCCAGAATTGTAAAATGGTCTCATGAATTAGCGATTTCGTTGTAATTCACACTCCAAGTAATATTCGGCATGCTAATTACGTTGCCGATTGCCAAATTGCATTATCTCTTATAGTTTTCGAGATATGGACTATCGACATTTTACAATATTGGCTCTTCTTCTAACTTGGGTCAAAATTGTAAAATGGTCTTATGAATTAGCGATTTCGCTCCAATTCACATTCCAAGTAATATTCGGCATGCTAATTACGTTGCCGATTGCCAAATTGCATTATCTCTTATAGTTTCCGAGATATGGACTATCGACATCTTGCAATATTGGCTCTGCTTCTAACTTGGGCCAGAATTGTAAAATGATCTTATGAATTAGCGATTTTGTTGTAATTCACATTCCAAGTAATATTCGGCATGCTAATTACGTTGCCGATTGCCAAAATGCATTATCTCTTATAGTTTCCGAGATATGGACTATCGACATCTTGCAATATTGGCTCTGCTTCTAACTTGGGCCAGAATTGTAAAATGGTCTTATGAATTAGCGATTTCGTTGTAATTCACATTCCAAGTAATATTCGGCATGCTAATTACACTGCCGATGGCCAAATTGCATTATCTCTTATAGTTTCCGAGATATGGACTATCGACATTTTACAATATTGGCTTTTCTTCTAACTTGGGTCAAAATTGTAAATTGGTCTTATGAATTAGCGATTTCGCTCCAGTTCACATTCCAAGTAATATTCGGCATGCTAATTACGTTGCCGATTGCCAAATTGCATTATCTCTTATAGTTTCCGAGATATGGACTATCGACATCTTGCAATATTGGCTCTGCTTCTAACTAGGGCCATAATTGTAAAATGGTCTTATGAATTAGCGATTTCGCTCCAATTCACATTCCAAGTAATATTCGGCATGCTAATTACGTTGCCGATTGCCAAATTGCATTATCTCTTATAGTTTCCGAGATATGGACTATCGACATCTTGCAATATTGGCTCTGCTTCTAACTTGGGCCAGAATTGTAAAATGGTCTTATGAATTAGCGATTTCGTTGTTATTCACATTCCAAGTAATATTCGGCACGCTAATTACGTTGCCGATTGCCAAATTGCATTATCTCTTATAGTTTCCGAGATATGGACTATCGACATTTTAAAATATTGGCTCTGCTTCTAACTTGGGTCAAAATTGTAAAATGGTCTTATGAATTAGCAATTTCGCTCCAATTCACATTCCAAGTAATATTCGGCATGATAATTACGTTGCCGATTGCCAGATTGCATTATCTCTTATAGTTTCCGAGATATGGACTATCGACATTTTACAATATTGGCTCTTCTTCTAACTTGGGTCAAAATTGTAAAATGGTCTTATGAATTAGCGATTTCGCTCCAGTTGACATCCCAAGTAATATTCGGCATGCTAATTACGTTGCCGATTGCCAAATTGCATTATCTCTTATAGTTTCCGAGATATGGACTATCGACATCTTGCAATATTGGCTCTACTTCTAACTTGAGCCAGAATTGTAAAATGGTCTTATGAATTAGAGATTTCGTTGTAATTCACGTTCCAAGTAATATTCGGCATGCTAATTACGTTGCCGATTGCCAAATTGCATTATCTCTTATAGTTTCCGAGATATGGACTATCGACATTTTACAATATTGGCTCTGCTTCTAACTTGGGTCAGAATTGTAAAATGGTCTTATGAATTAGCAATTTCGCTCCAATTCACATTCCAAGTAATATTCGGCATGCTAATTACGTTGCCGATTGCCAGATTGCATTATCTCTTATAGTTTCCGAGATATGGACTATCGACATTTTACAATATTGGCTCTTCTTCTAACTTGTGTCAAAATTGTAAAATGGTCTTATGAATTAGCGATTTCGCTCCAGTTCACATTCCAAGTAATATTCGGCATGCTAATTACGTTGCCGATTGCCAAATTGCATTATCTCTTATAGTTTCCGAGATATGGACTATCGACATCCTGCAATATTGGCTCTGCTTCTAACTTGGGCCAGAATTGTAAAATGGTCTTATGAATTAGCGATTTCGCTCCAATTCACATTCCAAGTAATATTCGGCATGCTAATTACGTTGCCGATTGCCAAATTGCATTATCTCTTATAGTTTCCGAGATATGGACTATCGACATCTTGCAATATTGGCTCTGCTTCTAACTTGGGCCAGAATTGTAAAATGGCCTTATGAATTAGCGATTTCGTTGTAATTCACATTCCAAGTAATATTCGGCATGCTAATTACACTGCCGATGGCCAAATTGCATTATCTCTTATAGTTTCCGAGATATGGACTATCAACATTTTACAATATTGGCTCTTCTTCTAACTTGGGTCAAAATTGTAAATTGGTCTTATGAATTAGCGATTTCGTTGTAATTCACATTCCAAGTAATATTCGGCATGCTAATTACGGTGCCGATTGCCAAATTGCATTATCTCTTATAGTTTCCGAGATATGGACTATCGACATTTTACAATATTGGCTCTGCTTCTAACTTGGGTCAAAATTGTAAAATGGTCTTATGAATTAGCAATTTCGCTCCAATTCACATTCCAAGTAATATTCGGCATGCTAATTACGTTGCCGATTGCCAAATTGCATTATCTCTTATAGTTTCCGAGATATGGACTATCGCCATCTTGCAATATTGGCTCTGCTTCTAACTTGGGCCAGAATTGTAAAATGGTCTTATGAATTAGCGATTTCGTTGTAATTCACATTCCAAGTAATATTCGGCATGCTAATTACGTTGCCGATTGCCAAATTGCATTATCTCTTATAGTTTCCGAGATATGGACTATCGACATCTTGCAATATTGGCTCTGCTTCTAACTTGGGCCAGAATTGTAAAATGGTCTTATGAATTAGCGATTTCGTTGTAATTCACATTCCAAGTAATATTCGGCATGCTAATTACGTTGCCGATTGCCAAATTGCATTATCTCTTATAGTTTCCGAGATATGGACTATCGACATCTTGCATTATTGGCTCTGCTTCTAACTTGAGCCAGAATTGTAAAATGGTCTTATGAATTAGCGATTTCGCTGTAATTCACATTCAAAGTAATATTCGGCATGCTAATTACGTTGCCGATTGCCAAATTGCATTATCTCTTATAGTTTCCGAGATATGGACTATCGACATTTTACAATATTGGCTCTGCTTCTAACTTGGGCCAGAATTGTAAAATGGTCTTATGAATTAGCGATTTCGTTGTAATTCACATTCCAAGTAATATTCGGCATGCTAATTACGTTGCCGATTGCCAAATTGCATTATCTCTTATAGTTTCCGAGATATGGACTATCGACATCTTGCAATATTGGCTCTGCTTCTAACTTGGGCCAGAATTGTAAAATGGTCTTATGAATTAGCGATTTCGTTGTAATTCACATTCCAAGTAATATTCGGCATGCTAATTACGTTGCCGATTGCCAAATTGCATTATCTCTTATAGTTTCCGAGATATGGACTATCGACATTTTACAATATTGGCTCTGCTTCTAACTTGGGTCAAAATTGTAAAATGGTCTTATGAATTAGCGATTTCGTTGTAATTCACATTCCAAGTAAAATTCGGCATGCTAATTACGTTGCCGATTGCCAGATTGCATTATCTCTTATAGTTTCCGAGATATGGACTATCGACATCTTGCAATATTGGCTGTGCTTCTAACTTGAGCCAGAATTGTAAAATGGTCTCATGAATTAGCGATTTCGTTGTAATTCACATTCCAAGTAATATTCGGCATGCTAATTACGTTGCCGATTGCCAAATTGCATTATCTCTTATAGTTTCCGAGATATGGACTATCGACATCTTGCAATATTGGCTCTGCTTCTAACTTGGGCCAGAATTGTAAAATGGTCTTATGAATTAGCGATTTCGTTGTAATTCACATTCCAAGTAATATTCGGCATGCTAATTACACTGCCGATGGCCAAATTGCATTATCTCTTATAGTTTCCGAGATATGGACTATCGACATTTTACAATATTGGCTCTTCTTCTAACTTGGGTCAAAATTGTAAAATGGTCTTATGAATTAGCGATTTCGCTCCAATTCACATTCCAAGTAATATTCGGCATGCTAATTACGTTGCCGATTGCCAAATTGCATTATCTCTTATAGTTTCCGAGATATGGACTATCGACATCTTGCAATATTGGCTCTGCTTCTAACTTGGGCCAGAATTGTAAAATGATCTTATGAATTAGCGATTTTGTTGTAATTCACATTCCAAGTAATATTCGGCATGCTAATTACGTTGCCGATTGCCAAATTGCATTATCTCTTATAGTTTCCGAGATATGGACTATCGACATCTTGCAATATTGGCTCTGCTTCTAATTTGGGCCAGAATTGTAAAATGGTCTTATGAATTAGCGATTTCGTTGTAATTCACATTCCAAGTAATATTCGGCATGCTAATTACACTGCCGATGGCCAAATTGCATTATCTCTTATAGTTTCCGAGATATGGACTATCGACATTTTACAATATTGGCTTTTCTTCTAACTTGGGTCAAAATTGTAAATTGGTCTTATGAATTAGCGATTTCGTTGTAATTCACATTCCAAGTAATATTCGGCATGCTAATTACGTTGCCGATTGCCAAATTGCATTATCTCTTATAGTTTCCGAGATATGGACTATCGACATTTTACAATATTGGCTCTGCTTCTAACTTGGGTCAAAATTGTAAAATGGTCTTATGAATTAGCGATTTCGTTGTAATTCACATTCCAAGTAATATTCGGCATGCTAATTACGTTGCCGATTGCCAGATTGCATTATCTCTTATAGTTTCCGAGATATGGACTATCGACATCTTGCAATATTGGCTGTGCTTCTAACTTGAGCCAGAATTGTAAAATGGTCTCATGAATTAGCGATTTCGTTGTAATTCACATTCCAAGTAATATTCGGCATGCTAATTACGTTGCCGATTGCCAAATTGCATTATCTCTTATAGTTTCCGAGATATGGACTATCGACATTTTACAATATTGGCTCTGCTTCTAACTTGGGCCAGAATTGTAAAATGGTCTTATGAATTAGCGATTTCGTTGTAATTCACATTCCAAGTAATATTCGGCATGCTAATTAGGTTGCCGATTGCCAAATTGCATTATCTCTTATAGTTTCCGAGATATGGACTATCGACATTTTACAATATTGGCTCTGCTTCTAACTTGGGTCAAAATTGTAAAATGGTCTTATGAATTAGCAATTTCGCTCCAATTCACATTCCAAGTAATATTCGGCACGCTAATTACGTTGCCGATTGCCAGATTGCATTATCTCTTATAGTTTCCGAGATATGGACTATCGACATCTTGCAATATTGGCTGTGCTTCTAACTTGAGCCAGAATTGTAAAATGGTCTTATGAATTAGCGATTTCGCTCCAATTCACATTCCAAGTAATATTCGGCATGCTAATTACGTTGCCGATTGCCAAATTGCATTATCTCTTATAGTTTCCGAGATATGGACTATCGACATCTTGCAATATTGGCTCTGCTTCTAACTTGGGCCAGAATTGTAAAATGGTCTTATGAATTAGCGATTTCGTTGTAATTCACATTCCAAGTAATATTCGGCATGCTAATTAGGTTGCCGATTGCCAAATTGCATTATCTCTTATAGTTTCCGAGATATGGACTATCGACATTTTACAATATTGGCTCTGCTTCTAACTTGGGTCAAAATTGTAAAATGGTCTTATGAATTAGCAATTTCGCTCCAATTCACATTCCAAGTAATATTCGGCATGCTAATTACGTTGCCGATTGCCAGATTGCATTATCTCTTATAGTTTCCGAGATATGGACTATCGACATCTTGCAATATTGGCTCTGCTTCTAACTTGAGCCAGAATTGTAAAATGGTCTTATGAATTAGGGATTTCGTTGTAATTCACGTTCCAAGTAATATTCGGCATGCTAATTACGTTGCCGATTGCCAAATTGCATTATCTCTTATAGTTTCCGAGATATGGACTATCGACATTTTACAATATTGGCTCTGCTTCTAACTTGGGTCAAAATTGTAAAATGGTCTTATGAATTAGCAATTTCGCTCCAATTCACATTCCAAGTAATATTCGGCATGCTAATTACGTTGCCGATTGCCAGACTGCATTATCTCTTATAGTTTCCGAGATATGGACTATCGACATTTTACAATATTGGCTCTTCTTCTAACTTGGGTCAAAATTGTAAAATGGTCTTATGAATTAGCGATTTCGCTCCAGTTCACATTCCAAGTAATATTCGGCATGCTAATTACGTTGCCGATTGCCAAATTGCATTATCTCTTATAGTTTCCGAGATATGGACTATCGACATCCTGCAATATTGGCTCTGCTTCTAACTTGGGCCAGAATTGTAAAATGGTCTTATGAATTAGCGATTTCGCTCCAGTTCACATTCCAAGTAATATTCGGCATGCTAATTACGTTGCCGATTGCCAGACTGCATTATCTCTTATAGTTTCCGAGATATGGACTATCGACATTTTACAATATTGGCTCTTCTTCTAACTTGGGTCAAAATTGTAAAATGGTCTTATGAATTAGCGATTTCGCTCCAGTTCACATTCCAAGTAATATTCGGCATGCTAATTACGTTGCCGATTGCCAAATTGCATTATCTCTTATAGTTTCCGAGATATGGACTATCGACATCCTGCAATATTGGCTCTGCTTCTAACTTGGGCCAGAATTGTAAAATGGTCTTATGAATTAGCGATTTCGCTCCAATTCACATTCCAAGTAATATTCGGCATGCTAATTACACTGCCGATGGCCAAATTGCATTATCTCTTATAGTTTCCGAGATATGGACTATCGACATTTTACAATATTGGCTCTGCTTCTAACTTGGGTCAAAATTGTAAAATGGTCTTATGAATTAGCAATTTCGCTCCAATTCACATTCCAAGTAATATTCGGCATGCTAATTACGTTGCCGATTGCCAAATTGCATTATCTCTTATAGTTTCCGAGATATGGACTATCGACATCTTGCAATATTGGCTCTGCTTCTAACTTGGGCCAGAATTGTAAAATGGTCTTATGAATTAGCGATTTCGCTCCAATTCACATTCCAAGTAATATTCGGCATGCTAATTACGTTGCCGATTGCCAAATTGCATTATCTCTTATAGTTTCCGAGATATGGACTATCGACATCTTGCAATATTGGCTCTGCTTCTAACTTGGGCCAGAATTGTAAAATGGTCTTATGAATTAGCGATTTCGTTGTAATTCACATTCCAAGTAATATTCGGCATGCTAATTACGTTGCCGATTGCCAAATTGCATTATCTCTTATAGTTTCCGAGATATGGACTATTGACATCTTGCAATATTGGCTCTGCTTCTAACTTGGGTCAAAATTGTAAAATGGTCTTATGAATTAGCGATTTCGTTGTAATTCACATTCCAAGTAATATTCGGCATGCTAATTACGTTGCCGATTGCCAGATTGCATTATCTCTTATAGTTTCCGAGATATGGACTATCGACATCTTGCAATATTGGCTGTGCTTCTAACTTGAGCCAGAATTGTAAAATGGTCTCATGAATTAGCGATTTCGTTTTAATTCACATTCCAAGTAATATTCGGCATGCTAATTACGTTGCCGATTGCCAAATTGCATTATCTCTTATAGTTTCCGAGATATGGACTATCGACATTTTACAATATTGGCTCTTCTTCTAACTTGGGTCAAAATTGTAAAATGGTCTTATGAATTAGCGATTTCGCTCCAATTCACATTCCAAGTAATATTCGGCATGCTAATTACGTTGCCGATTGCCAAATTGCATTATCTCTTATAGTTTCCGAGATATGGACTATCGACATCTTGCAATATTGGCTCTGCTTCTAACTTGGGCCAGAATTGTAAAATGATCTTATGAATTAGCGATTTTGTTGTAATTCACATTCCAAGTAATATTCGGCATGCTAATTACGTTGCCGATTGCCAGATTGCATTATCTCTTATAGTTTCCGAGATATGGACTATCGACATCTTGCAATATTGGCTCTTCTTCTAACTTGGGTCAAAATTGTAAAATGGTCTTATGAATTAGCGATTTCGCTCCAATTCACATTCCAAGTAATATTCGGCATGCTAATTACGTTGCCGATTGCCAAATTGCATTATCTCTTATAGTTTCCGAGATATGGACTATCGACATCTTGCAATATTGGCTCTGCTTCTAACTTGGGCCAGAATTGTAAAATGGTCTTATGAATTAGCGATTTCGTTGTAATTCACATTCCAAGTAATATTCGGCATGCTAATTACACTGCCGATGGCCAAATTGCATTATCTCTTATAGTTTCCGAGATATGGACTATCGACATTTTACAATATTGGCTTTTCTTCTAACTTGGGTCAAAATTGTAAATTGGTCTTATGAATTAGCGATTTCGCTCCAGTTCACATTCCAAGTAATATTCGGCATGCTAATTACGTTGCCGATTGCCAAATTGCATTATCTCTTATAGTTTCCGAGATATGGACTATCGACATCTTGCAATATTGGCTCTGCTTCTAACTTGGGCCATAATTGTAAAATGGTCTTATGAATTAGCGATTTCGCTCCAATTCACATTCCAAGTAATATTCGGCATGCTAATTACGTTGCCGATTGCCAAATTGCATTATCTCTTATAGTTTCCGAGATATGGACTATCGACATCTTGCAATATTGGCTCTGCTTCTATCTAGGGCCAGAATTGTAAAATGGTCTTATGAATTAGCGATTTCGTTGTAATTCACATTCCAAGTAATATTCGGCATGCTAATTAGGTTGCCGATTGCCAAATTGCATTATCTCTTATAGTTTCCGAGATATGGACTATCGACATTTTACAATATTGGCCCTGCTTCTAACTTGGGTCAAAATTGTAAAATGGTCTTATGAATTAGCAATTTCGCTCCAATTCACATTCCAAGTAATATTCGGCATGCTAATTACGTTGCCGATTGCCAGATTGCATTATCTCTTATAGTTTCCGAGATATGGACTATCGACATTTTACAATATTGGCTCTTCTTCTAACTTGGGTCAAAATTGTAAAATGGTCTTACGAATTAGCGATTTCGCTCCAGTTCACATTCCAAGTAATATTCGGCATGCTAATTACGTTGCCGATTGCCAAATTGCATTATCTCTTATAGTTTCCGAGATATGGACTATCGACATCCTGCAATATTGGCTCTGCTTCTAACTTGGGCCAGAATTGTAAAATGGTCTTATGAATTAGCGATTTCGCTCCAATTCACATTCCAAGTAATATTCGGCATGCTAATTACGTTGCCGATTGCCAAATTGCATTATCTCTTATAGTTTCCGAGATATGGACTATCGACATCTTGCAATATTGGCTCTGCTTCTAACTTGGGCCAGAATTGTAAAATGGTCTTATGAATTAGCGATTTCGTTGTAATTCACATTCCAAGTAATATTCGGCATGCTAATTACACTGCCGATGGCCAAATTGCATTATCTCTTATAGTTTCCGAGATATGGACTATCGACATTTTACAATATTGGCTCTTCTTCTAACTTGGGTCAAAATTGTAAATTGGTCTTATGAATTAGCGATTTCGTTGTAATTCATATTCCAAGTAATATTCGGCATGCTAATTACGGTGCCGATTGCCAAATTGCATTATCTCTTATAGTTTCCGAGATATGGACTATCGACATTTTACAATATTGGCTCAGATTCTAACTTGGGTCAAAATTGTAAAATGGTCTTATGAATTAGCAATTTCGCTCCAGTTCACATTCCAAGTAATATTCGGCATGCTAATTACGTTGCCGATTGCCAAATTGCATTATCTCTTATAGTTTCCGAGATATGGACTATCGACATCTTGCAATATTGGCTCTGCTTCTAACTTGGGCCAGAATTGTAAAATGGTCTTATGAATTAGCGATTTCGTTGTAATTCACATTCCAAGTAATATTCGGCATGCTAATTACACTGCCGATGGCCAAATTGCATTATCTCTTATAGTTTCCGAGATATGGACTATCGACATTTTACAATATTGGCTCTTCTTCTAACTTGGGTCAAAATTGTAAATTGGTCTTATGAATTAGCGATTTCGTTGTAATTCACATTCCAAGTAATATTCGGCATGCTAATTACGGTGCCGATTGCCAAATTGCATTATCTCTTATAGTTTCCGAGATATGGACTATCGACATTTTACAATATTGGCTCTGCTTTTAACTTGGGTCAAAATTGTAAAATGGTCTTATGAATTAGCAATTTCGCTCCAATTCACATTCCAAGTAATATTCGGCATGCTAATTACGTTGCCGATTGCCAAATTGCATTATCTCTTATAGTTTCCGAGATATGGACTATCGCCATCTTGCAATATTGGCTCTGCTTCTAACTTGGGCCAGAATTGTAAAATGGTCTTATGAATTAGCGATTTCGTTGTAATTCACATCCCAAGTAATATTCGGCAAGCTAATTACGTTGCCGATTGCCAAATTGCATTATCTCTTATAGTTTCCGAGATATGGACTATCGACATCTTGCAATATTGGCTCTGCTTCTAACTTGGGCCAGAATTGTAAAATGGTCTTATGAATTAGCGATTTCGTTGTAATTCACATTCCAAGTAATATTCGGCATGCTAATTACGTTGCCGATTGCCAAATTGCATTATCTCTTATAGTTTCCGAGATATGGACTATCGACATCTTGCAATATTGGCTCTGCTTCTAACTTGGGCCAGAATTGTAAAATGGTCTTATGAATTAGCGATTTCGTTGTAATTCACATCCCAAGTAATATTCGGCAAGCTAATTACGTTGCCGATTGCCAAATTGCATTATCTCTTATAGTTTCCGAGATATGGACTATCGACATCTTGCAATATTGGCTCTGCTTCTAACTTGGGCCAGAATTGTAAAATGGTCTTATGAATTAGCGATTTCGTTGTAATTCACATTCCAAGTAATATTCGGCATGCTAATTACGTTGCCGATTGCCAAATTGCATTATCTCTTATAGTTTCCGAGATATGGACTATCGCCCTCTTGCAATATTGGCTCTGCTTCTAACTTGGGCCAGAATTGTAAAATGGTCTTATGAATTAACGATTTCGTTGTAATTCACGTTCCAAGTAATATTCGGCATGCTAATTACGTTGCCGATTGCCAAATTGCATTATCTCTTATAGTTTCCGAGATATGGACTATCGACATTTTACAATATTGGCTCTTCTTCTAACTTGGGTCAAAATTGTAAAATGGTCTTATGAATTAGCGATTTCGCTCCAGTTCACATTCCAAGTAATATTCGGCATGCTAATTACGTTGCCGATTGCCAAATTGCATTATCTCTTATAGTTTCCGAGATATGGACTATCGACATCCTGCAATATTGGCTCTGCTTCTAACTTGGGCCAGAATTGTAAAATGGTCTTATGAATTAGCGATTTCGCTCCAATTCACATTCCAAGTAATATTCGGCATGCTAATTACACTGCCGATGGCCAAATTGCATTATCTCTTATAGTTTCCGAGATATGGACTATCGACATTTTACAATATTGGCTCTGCTTCTAACTTGGGTCAAAATTGTAAAATGGTCTTATGAATTAGCAATTTCGCTCCAATTCACATTCCAAGTAATATTCGGCATGCTAATTACGTTGCCGATTGCCAAATTGCATTATCTCTTATAGTTTCCGAGATATGGACTATCGACATCTTGCAATATTGGCTCTGCTTCTAACTTGGGCCAGAATTGTAAAATGGTCTTATGAATTAGCGATTTCGCTCCAATTCACATTCCAAGTAATATTCGGCATGCTAATTACGTTGCCGATTGCCAAATTGCATTATCTCTTATAGTTTCCGAGATATGGACTATCGACATCTTGCAATATTGGCTCTGCTTCTAACTTGGGCCAGAATTGTAAAATGGTCTTATGAATTAGCGATTTCGTTGTAATTCACATTCCAAGTAATATTCGGCATGCTAATTACGTTGCCGATTGCCAAATTGCATTATCTCTTATAGTTTCCGAGATATGGACTATTGACATCTTGCAATATTGGCTCTGCTTCTAACTTGGGTCAAAATTGTAAAATGGTCTTATGAATTAGCGATTTCGTTGTAATTCACATTCCAAGTAATATTCGGCATGCTAATTACGTTGCCGATTGCCAGATTGCATTATCTCTTATAGTTTCCGAGATATGGACTATCGACATCTTGCAATATTGGCTGTGCTTCTAACTTGAGCCAGAATTGTAAAATGGTCTCATGAATTAGCGATTTCGTTTTAATTCACATTCCAAGTAATATTCGGCATGCTAATTACGTTGCCGATTGCCAAATTGCATTATCTCTTATAGTTTCCGAGATATGGACTATCGACATTTTACAATATTGGCTCTTCTTCTAACTTGGGTCAAAATTGTAAAATGGTCTTATGAATTAGCGATTTCGCTCCAATTCACATTCCAAGTAATATTCGGCATGCTAATTACGTTGCCGATTGCCAAATTGCATTATCTCTTATAGTTTCCGAGATATGGACTATCGACATCTTGCAATATTGGCTCTGCTTCTAACTTGGGCCAGAATTGTAAAATGATCTTATGAATTAGCGATTTTGTTGTAATTCACATTCCAAGTAATATTCGGCATGCTAATTACGTTGCCGATTGCCAGATTGCATTATCTCTTATAGTTTCCGAGATATGGACTATCGACATCTTGCAATATTGGCTCTTCTTCTAACTTGGGTCAAAAGTGTAAAATGGTCTTATGAATTAGCGATTTCGCTCCAATTCACATTCCAAGTAATATTCGGCATGCTAATTACGTTGCCGATTGCCAAATTGCATTATCTCTTATAGTTTCCGAGATATGGACTATCGACATCTTGCAATATTGGCTCTGCTTCTAACTTGGGCCAGAATTGTAAAATGGTCTTATGAATTAGCGATTTCGTTGTAATTCACATTCCAAGTAATATTCGGCATGCTAATTACACTGCCGATGGCCAAATTGCATTATCTCTTATAGTTTCCGAGATATGGACTATCGACATTTTACAATATTGGCTTTTCTTCTAACTTGGGTCAAAATTGTAAATTGGTCTTATGAATTAGCGATTTCGCTCCAGTTCACATTCCAAGTAATATTCGGCATGCTAATTACGTTGCCGATTGCCAAATTGCATTATCTCTTATAGTTTCCGAGATATGGACTATCGACATCTTGCAATATTGGCTCTGCTTCTAACTTGGGCCATAATTGTAAAATGGTCTTATGAATTAGCGATTTCGCTCCAATTCACATTCCAAGTAATATTCGGCATGCTAATTACGTTGCCGATTGCCAAATTGCATTATCTCTTATAGTTTCCGAGATATGGACTATCGACATCTTGCAATATTGGCTCTGCTTCTATCTTGGGCCAGAATTGTAAAATGGTCTTATGAATTAGCGATTTCGTTGTAATTCACATTCCAAGTAATATTCGGCATGCTAATTAGGTTGCCGATTGCCAAATTGCATTATCTCTTATAGTTTCCGAGATATGGACTATCGACATTTTACAATATTGGCCCTGCTTCTAACTTGGGTCAAAATTGTAAAATGGTCTTATGAATTAGCAATTTCGCTCCAATTCACATTCCAAGTAATATTCGGCATGCTAATTACGTTGCCGATTGCCAGATTGCATTATCTCTTATAGTTTCCGAGATATGGACTATCGACATTTTACAATATTGGCTCTTCTTCTAACTTGGGTCAAAATTGTAAAATGGTCTTACGAATTAGCGATTTCGCTCCAGTTCACATTCCAAGTAATATTCGGCATGCTAATTACGTTGCCGATTGCCAAATTGCATTATCTCTTATAGTTTCCGAGATATGGACTATCGACATCCTGCAATATTGGCTCTGCTTCTAACTTGGGCCAGAATTGTAAAATGGTCTTATGAATTAGCGATTTCGCTCCAATTCACATTCCAAGTAATATTCGGCATGCTAATTACGTTGCCGATTGCCAAATTGCATTATCTCTTATAGTTTCCGAGATATGGACTATCGACATCTTGCAATATTGGCTCTGCTTCTAACTTGGGCCAGAATTGTAAAATGGTCTTATGAATTAGCGATTTCGTTGTAATTCACATTCCAAGTAATATTCGGCATGCTAATTACACTGCCGATGGCCAAATTGCATTATCTCTTATAGTTTCCGAGATATGGACTATCGACATTTTACAATATTGGCTCTTCTTCTAACTTGGGTCAAAATTGTAAATTGGTCTTATGAATTAGCGATTTCGTTGTAATTCATATTCCAAGTAATATTCGGCATGCTAATTACGGTGCCGATTGCCAAATTGCATTATCTCTTATAGTTTCCGAGATATGGACTATCGACATTTTACAATATTGGCTCAGATTCTAACTTGGGTCAAAATTGTAAAATGGTCTTATGAATTAGCAATTTCGCTCCAATTCACATTCCAAGTAATATTCGGCATGCTAATTACGTTGCCGATTGCCAAATTGCATTATCTCTTATAGTTTCCGAGATATGGACTATCGACATCTTGCAATATTGGCTCTGCTTCTAACTTGGGCCAGAATTGTAAAATGGTCTTATGAATTAGCGATTTCGTTGTAATTCACATTCCAAGTAATATTCGGCATGCTAATTACGGTGCCGATTGCCAAATTGCATTATCTCTTATAGTTTCCGAGATATGGACTATCGACATTTTACAATATTGGCTCTGCTTTTAACTTGGGTCAAAATTGTAAATTGGTCTTATGAATTAGCGATTTCGTTGTAATTCACATTCCAAGTAATATTCGGCATGCTAATTACGGTGCCGATTGCCAAATTGCATTATCTCTTATAGTTTCCGAGATATGGACTATCGACATTTTACAATATTGGCTCTGCTTTTAACTTGGGTCAAAATTGTAAAATGGTCTTATGAATTAGCAATTTCGCTCCAATTCACATTCCAAGTAATATTCGGCATGCTAATTACGTTGCCGATTGCCAAATTGCATTATCTCTTATAGTTTCCGAGATATGGACTATCGCCATCTTGCAATATTGGCTCTGCTTCTAACTTGGGCCAGAATTGTAAAATGGTCTTATGAATTAGCGATTTCGTTGTAATTCACATCCCAAGTAATATTCGGCAAGCTAATTACGTTGCCGATTGCCAAATTGCATTATCTCTTATAGTTTCCGAGATATGGACTATCGACATCTTGCAATATTGGCTCTGCTTCTAACTTGGGCCAGAATTGTAAAATGGTCTTATGAATTAGCGATTTCGTTGTAATTCACATTCCAAGTAATATTCGGCATGCTAATTACGTTGCCGATTGCCAAATTGCATTATCTCTTATAGTTTCCGAGATATGGACTATCGACATCTTGCAATATTGGCTCTGCTTCTAACTTGGGCCAGAATTGTAAAATGGTCTTATGAATTAGCGATTTCGTTGTAATTCACATCCCAAGTAATATTCGGCAAGCTAATTACGTTGCCGATTGCCAAATTGCATTATCTCTTATAGTTTCCGAGATATGGACTATCGACATCTTGCAATATTGGCTCTGCTTCTAACTTGGGCCAGAATTGTAAAATGGTCTTATGAATTAGCGATTTCGTTGTAATTCACATTCCAAGTAATATTCGGCATGCTAATTACGTTGCCGATTGCCAAATTGCATTATCTCTTATAGTTTCCGAGATATGGACTATCGCCCTCTTGCAATATTGGCTCTGCTTCTAACTTGGGCCAGAATTGTAAAATGGTCTTATGAATTAACGATTTCGTTGTAATTCACGTTCCAAGTAATATTCGGCATGCTAATTACGTTGCCGATTGCCAAATTGCATTATCTCTTATAGTTTCCGAGATATGGACTATCGACATTTTACAATATTGGCTCTTCTTCTAACTTGGGTCAAAATTGTAAAATGGTCTTATGAATTAGCGATTTCGCTCCAGTTCACATTCCAAGTAATATTCGGCATGCTAATTACGTTGCCGATTGCCAAATTGCATTATCTCTTATAGTTTCCGAGATATGGACTATCGACATCCTGCAATATTGGCTCTGCTTCTAACTTGGGCCAGAATTGTAAAATGGTCTTATGAATTAGCGATTTCGCTCCAATTCACATTCCAAGTAATATTCGGCATGCTAATTACACTGCCGATGGCCAAATTGCATTATCTCTTATAGTTTCCGAGATATGGACTATCGACATTTTACAATATTGGCTCTGCTTCTAACTTGGGTCAAAATTGTAAAATGGTCTTATGAATTAGCAATTTCGCTCCAATTCACATTCCAAGTAATATTCGGCATGCTAATTACGTTGCCGATTGCCGAATTGCATTATCTCTTATAGTTTCCGAGATATGGACTATCGACATCTTGCAATATTGGCTCTGCTTCTAACTTGGGCCAGAATTGTAAAATGGTCTTATGAATTAGCGATTTCGCTCCAATTCACATTCCAAGTAATATTCGGCATGCTAATTACGTTGCCGATTGCCAAATTGCATTATCTCTTATAGTTTCCGAGATATGGACTATCGACATCTTGCAATATTGGCTCTGCTTCTAACTTGGGCCAGAATTGTAAAATGGTCTTATGAATTAGCGATTTCGTTGTAATTCACATTCCAAGTAATATTCGGCATGCTAATTACGTTGCCGATTGCCAAATTGCATTATCTCTTATAGTTTCCGAGATATGGACTATTGACATCTTGCAATATTGGCTCTGCTTCTAACTTGGGTCAAAATTGTAAAATGGTCTTATGAATTAGCGATTTCGTTGTAATTCACATTCCAAGTAATATTCGGCATGCTAATTACGTTGCCGATTGCCAGATTGCATTATCTCTTATAGTTTCCGAGATATGGACTATCGACATCTTGCAATATTGGCTGTGCTTCTAACTTGAGCCAGAATTGTAAAATGGTCTCATGAATTAGCGATTTCGTTTTAATTCACATTCCAAGTAATATTCGGCATGCTAATTACGTTGCCGATTGCCAAATTGCATTATCTCTTATAGTTTCCGAGATATGGACTATCGACATTTTACAATATTGGCTCTTCTTCTAACTTGGGTCAAAATTGTAAAATGGTCTTATGAATTAGCGATTTCGCTCCAATTCACATTCCAAGTAATATTCGGCATGCTAATTACGTTGCCGATTGCCAAATTGCATTATCTCTTATAGTTTCCGAGATATGGACTATCGACATCTTGCAATATTGGCTCTGCTTCTAACTTGGGCCAGAATTGTAAAATGATCTTATGAATTAGCGATTTTGTTGTAATTCACATTCCAAGTAATATTCGGCATGCTAATTACGTTGCCGATTGCCAGATTGCATTATCTCTTATAGTTTCCGAGATATGGACTATCGACATCTTGCAATATTGGCTCTTCTTCTAACTTGGGTCAAAAGTGTAAAATGGTCTTATGAATTAGCGATTTCGCTCCAATTCACATTCCAAGTAATATTCGGCATGCTAATTACGTTGCCGATTGCCAAATTGCATTATCTCTTATAGTTTCCGAGATATGGACTATCGACATCTTGCAATATTGGCTCTGCTTCTAACTTGGGCCAGAATTGTAAAATGGTCTTATGAATTAGCGATTTCGTTGTAATTCACATTCCAAGTAATATTCGGCATGCTAATTACACTGCCGATGGCCAAATTGCATTATCTCTTATAGTTTCCGAGATATGGACTATCGACATTTTACAATATTGGCTTTTCTTCTAACTTGGGTCAAAATTGTAAATTGGTCTTATGAATTAGCGATTTCGCTCCAGTTCACATTCCAAGTAATATTCGGCATGCTAATTACGTTGCCGATTGCCAAATTGCATTATCTCTTATAGTTTCCGAGATATGGACTATCGACATCTTGCAATATTGGCTCTGCTTCTAACTTGGGCCATAATTGTAAAATGGTCTTATGAATTAGCGATTTCGCTCCAATTCACATTCCAAGTAATATTCGGCATGCTAATTACGTTGCCGATTGCCAAATTGCATTATCTCTTATAGTTTCCGAGATATGGACTATCGACATCTTGCAATATTGGCTCTGCTTCTATCTTGGGCCAGAATTGTAAAATGGTCTTATGAATTAGCGATTTCGTTGTAATTCACATTCCAAGTAATATTCGGCATGCTAATTAGGTTGCCGATTGCCAAATTGCATTATCTCTTATAGTTTCCGAGATATGGACTATCGACATTTTACAATATTGGCCCTGCTTCTAACTTGGGTCAAAATTGTAAAATGGTCTTATGAATTAGCAATTTCGCTCCAATTCACATTCCAAGTAATATTCGGCATGCTAATTACGTTGCCGATTGCCAGATTGCATTATCTCTTATAGTTTCCGAGATATGGACTATCGACATTTTACAATATTGGCTCTTCTTCTAACTTGGGTCAAAATTGTAAAATGGTCTTACGAATTAGCGATTTCGCTCCAGTTCACATTCCAAGTAATATTCGGCATGCTAATTACGTTGCCGATTGCCAAATTGCATTATCTCTTATAGTTTCCGAGATATGGACTATCGACATCCTGCAATATTGGCTCTGCTTCTAACTTGGGCCAGAATTGTAAAATGGTCTTATGAATTAGCGATTTCGCTCCAATTCACATTCCAAGTAATATTCGGCATGCTAATTACGTTGCCGATTGCCAAATTGCATTATCTCTTATAGTTTCCGAGATATGGACTATCGACATCTTGCAATATTGGCTCTGCTTCTAACTTGGGCCAGAATTGTAAAATGGTCTTATGAATTAGCGATTTCGTTGTAATTCACATTCCAAGTAATATTCGGCATGCTAATTACACTGCCGATGGCCAAATTGCATTATCTCTTATAGTTTCCGAGATATGGACTATCGACATTTTACAATATTGGCTCTTCTTCTAACTTGGGTCAAAATTGTAAATTGGTCTTATGAATTAGCGATTTCGTTGTAATTCATATTCCAAGTAATATTCGGCATGCTAATTACGGTGCCGATTGCCAAATTGCATTATCTCTTATAGTTTCCGAGATATGGACTATCGACATTTTACAATATTGGCTCAGATTCTAACTTGGGTCAAAATTGTAAAATGGTCTTATGAATTAGCAATTTCGCTCCAATTCACATTCCAAGTAATATTCGGCATGCTAATTACGTTGCCGATTGCCAAATTGCATTATCTCTTATAGTTTCCGAGATATGGACTATCGACATCTTGCAATATTGGCTCTGCTTCTAACTTGGGCCAGAATTGTAAAATGGTCTTATGAATTAGCGATTTCGTTGTAATTCACATTCCAAGTAATATTCGGCATGCTAATTACACTGCCGATGGCCAAATTGCATTATCTCTTATAGTTTCCGAGATATGGACTATCGACATTTTACAATATTGGCTCTTCTTCTAACTTGGGTCAAAATTGTAAATTGGTCTTATGAATTAGCGATTTCGTTGTAATTCACATTCCAAGTAATATTCGGCATGCTAATTACGGTGCCGATTGCCAAATTGCATTATCTCTTATAGTTTCCGAGATATGGACTATCGACATTTTACAATATTGGCTCTGCTTTTAACTTGGGTCAAAATTGTAAAATGGTCTTATGAATTAGCAATTTCGCTCCAATTCACATTCCAAGTAATATTCGGCATGCTAATTACGTTGCCGATTGCCAAATTGCATTATCTCTTATAGTTTCCGAGATATGGACTATCGCCATCTTGCAATATTGGCTCTGCTTCTAACTTGGGCCAGAATTGTAAAATGGTCTTATGAATTAGCGATTTCGTTGTAATTCACATCCCAAGTAATATTCGGCAAGCTAATTACGTTGCCGATTGCCAAATTGCATTATCTCTTATAGTTTCCGAGATATGGACTATCGACATCTTGCAATATTGGCTCTGCTTCTAACTTGGGCCAGAATTGTAAAATGGTCTTATGAATTAGCGATTTCGTTGTAATTCACATTCCAAGTAATATTCGGCATGCTAATTACGTTGCCGATTGCCAAATTGCATTATCTCTTATAGTTTCCGAGATATGGACTATCGCCCTCTTGCAATATTGGCTCTGCTTCTAACTTGGGCCAGAATTGTAAAATGGTCTTATGAATTAACGATTTCGTTGTAATTCACGTTCCAAGTAATATTCGGCATGCTAATTACGTTGCCGATTGCCAAATTGCATTATCTCTTATAGTTTCCGAGATATAGACTATCGACATTTTACAATATTGGCTCTGCTCCTAACTTGGGTCAAAATTGTAAAATGGTCTTATGAATTAGCAATTTCGCTCCAATTCACATTCCAAGTAATATTCGGCGTGCTAATTACGTTGCCGATTGCCAGATTGCATTATCTCTTATAGTTTCCGAGATATGGACTATCGACATCTTGCATTATTGGCTCTGCTTCTAACTTGAGCCAGAATTGTAAAATGGTCTTATGAATTAGCGATTTCGTTGTAATTCACATTCCAAGTAATATTCGGCATGCTAATTACGTTGCCGATTGCCAAATTGCATTATCTCTTATAGTTTCCGAGATATGGACTATCGACATTTTACAATATTGGCTCTTCTTCTAACTTGGGTCAAAATTGTAAAATTGTCTTATGAATTAGCGATTTCGCTCCAGTTCACATTCCAAGTAATATTCGGCATGCTAATTACGTTGCCGATTGCCAAATTGCATTATCTCTTATAGTTTCCGAGATATGGACTATCGACATCTTGCAATATTGGCTCTGCTTCTAACTTGGGCCAGAAATGTAAAATGGTCTTATGAATTAGCGATTTCGCTCCAATTCACATTCCAAGTAATATTCGGCGTGCTAATTACGTTGCCGATTGCCAAATTGCATTATCTCTTATAGTTTCCCAGATATGGACTATCGATATCTTGCAATATTGGCTCTGCTTCTAACTTGGGCCAGAATTGTAAAATGGTCTTATGAATTAGCGATTTCGCTCCAATTCACATTCCAAGTAATATTCGGCGTGCTAATTACGTTGCCGATTGCCAAATTGCATTATCTCTTATAGTTTCCCAGATATGGACTATCGATATCTTGCAATATTGGCTCTGCTTCTAACTTGGGCCAGAATTGTAAAATGGTCTTATGAATTAGCGATTTCGTTGTAATTCACATTCCAAGTTATATTCGGCATGCTAATTACGTTGCCGATTGCCAAATTGCATTATCTCTTATAGTTTCCGAGATATGGACTATCGACATCTTGCAATATTGGCTCTGCTTCTAACTTGGGCCAGAATTGTAAAATGGTCTTATGAATTAGCGATTTCGTTGTCATTCACATTCCAAGTAATATTCGGCATGCTAATTACGTTGCCGATTGCCAAATTGCATTATCTCTTATAGTTTCCGAGATATGGACTATCGACTTTTTACAATATTGGCTCTTCTTCTAACTTGGGTCAAAATTGTAAATTGGTCTTATGAATTAGCGATTTCGTTGTAATTCACATTCCAAGTAATATTCGGCATGCTAATTACGTTGCCGATTGCCAAATTGCATTATCTCTTATAGTTTCCGAGATATGGACTATCGACATTTTACAATATTGGCTCTGCTTCTAACTTGGGCCAGAATTGTAAAATGGTCTTATGAATTAGCGATTTCGTTGTAATTCACATTCCAAGTAATATTCGGCATGCTAATTACGTTGCCGATTGCCAAATTGCATTATCTCTTATAGCTTCCGAGATATGGACTGTCGACATTATACAATATTGGCGCTGCTTCTAACTTGGGCCAGAAATGTAAAATGGTCTTATTAGCGATTTCGTTGTAATTCACATTCCAAGTAATATTCGGCATGCTAATTACACTGCCGATGGCCAAATTGCATTATCTCTTATAGTTTCCGAGATATGGTCTATCGACATTTTACAATATTGGCTCTTCTTCTAACTTGGGTCAAAATTGTAAATTGGTCTTATGAATTAGCGATTTCGTTGTAATTCACATTCCAAGTAATATTCGGCATGCTAATTACGTTGCCGATTGCCAAATTGCATTATCTCTTATAGTTTCCGAGATATGGACTATCGACATTTTACAATATTGGCTCTTCTTCTAACTTGGGTCAAAATTGTAAAATGGTCTTATGAATAAGCGATTTCGTTCCAATTCACATTCCAAGTAATATTCGGCATGCTAATTACATTGCCGGTTGCCAAATTGCATTATCTCTTATAGTTTCCGAGATATGGACTATCGACATCTTGCAATATTGGCTCTGCTTCTAACTTGGGCCAGAATTGTAAAATGATCTTATGAATTAGCGATTTTATTGTAATTCACATTCCAAGTAATATTCGGCATGCTAATTACGTTGCCGATTGCCAAATTGCATTATCTCTTATAGTTTCCGAGATATGGACTATCGACATCTTGCAATATTGGCTCTGCTTCTAACTTGGGCCAGAATTGTAAAATGGTCTTATGAATTAGCGATTTCGTTGTAATTCACATTCCAAGTAATATTCGGCATTCTAATTACACTGCCGATGGCCAAATTGCATTATCTCTTATAGTTTCCGAGATACGGACTATCGACATTTTACAATATTGGCTTTTCTTCTAACTTGGGTCAAAATTGTAAATTGGTCTTATGAATTAGCGATTTCGCTCCAGTTCACATTCCAAGTAATATAAGGCATGCTAATTAAGTTGCCGATTGCCAAATTGCATTATCTCTTATAGTTTCCGAGATATGGACTATCGACATCTTGCAATATTGGCTCTGCTTCTAACTTGGGCCAGAATTGTAAAATGGTCTTATGAATTAGCGATTTCGCTCCAATTCACATTCCAAGTAATATTCGGCATGCTAATTACGTTGCCGATTGCCAAATTGCATTATCTCTTATAGTTTCCGAGATACGGACTATCGACATCTTGCAATATTGGCTCTGCTTCTAACTTGGGCCAGAATTGTAAAATGGTCTTATGAATTAGCGATTTCGTTGTAATTCACATTCCAAGTAATATTCGGCATGCTAATTACGTTGCCAATTGCCAAATTGCATTATCTCTTATAGTTTCCGAGATATGGACTATCGACATTTTACAATATTGGCTCTGCTTCTAACTTGGGTCAAAATTGTAAAATGGTCTTATGAATTAGCAATTTCGCTCCAATTCACATTCCAAGTAATATTCGGCATGCTAATTACGTTGCCGATTGCCAGATTGCATTATCTCTTATAGTTTCCGAGATATGGACTATCGACATTTTACAATATTGGCTCTTCTTCTAACTTAGGTCAAAATTGTAAAATGGTCTTATGAATTAGCGATTTCGCTCCAGTTCACATTCCAAGTAATATTCGGCATGCTAATTACGTTGCCGATTGCCAAATTGCATTATCTCTTATAGTTTCCGAGATATGGACTATCGACATCTTGCAATATTGGCTCTGCTTCTAACTTGAGCCAGAATTGTAAAATGGTCTTATGAATTAGCGATTTCATTGTAATTCACATTCCAAGTAATATTCGGCATGCTAATTACGTTGCCGATTGCCAAATTGCATTATCTCTTATAGTTTCCGAGATATGGACTATCGACATTTTACAATATTGGCTCTGCTTCTAACTTGGGCCAGAATTGTAAAATGGTCTTATGAATTAGCGATTTCGTTGTAATTCACATTCCAAGTAATATTCGGCATGCTAATTACGTTGCCGATTGCCAAATTGCATTATCTCTTATAGTTTCCGAGATATGGACTATCGACATCTTGCAATATTGGCTCTGCTTCTAACTTGGGCCAGAATTGTAAAATGGTCTTATGAATTAGCGATTTCGTTGTAATTCACATTCCAAGTAATATTCGGCATGCTTATTACACTGCCGATGGCCAAATTGTATTATCTTTTATAGTTTCCGAGATATGGACTATCGACATTTTACAATATTGGCTCTTCTTCTAACATGGGCCAAAATTGTAAATTGGTCTTATGAATTAGCGACTTCGTTGTAATTCACATTCCAAGTAATATTCGGCATTCTAATTACGTTGCCGATTGCCAAATTGCATTATCTCTTATAGTTTCCGAGATATGGACTATCGACATTTTACAATATTGGCTCTGCTTCTAACTTGGGTCAAAATTGTAAAATGGTCTTATGAATTAGCAATTTCGCTCCAATTCACATTCCAAGTAATATTCGGCATGCTAATTACGTTGCCGATTGCCAGATTGCATTATCTCTTATAGTTTCCGAGATATGGACTATCGACAACTTGCAATATTGGCTCTGCTTCTAACTTGAGCCAGAATTGTAAAATGGTCTTATGAATTAGCGATTTCGTTGTAATTCACATTCCAAGTAATATTCGGCATGCTAATTACGTTGCCGATTGCCAAATTGCATTATCTCTTATAGTTTCCGAGATATGGACTATCGACATTTTACAATATTGGCTCTTCTTCTAACTTGGGTCAAAATTGTAAAATGGTCTTATGAATTAGCGATTTCGCTCCAGTTCACATTCCAAGTAATATTCGGCATGCTAATTACGTTGCCGATTGCCAAATTGCATTATCTCTTATAGTTTCCGAGATATGGACTATCGACATCTTGCAATATTGGCTCTGCTTCTAACTTGGGAAAGAATTGTAAAATGGTCTTATGAATTAGCGATTTCGCTCCAATTCACATTCCAAGTAATATTCGGCATGCTAATTACGTTGCCGATTGCCAAATTGCATTATCTCTTATAGTTTCCGAGATATGGACTATCGACATCTTGCAATATTGGCTCTGCTTCTAACTTGGGCCAGAATTGTAAAATGGTCTTATGAATTAGCAATTTCGTTGTAATTCACATTCCAAGTAATATTCGGCATGCTAATTACGTTGCCGATTGCCAAATTGCATTATCTCTTATAGTTTCCGAGATATGGACTATCGACATCTTGCAATATTGGCTCTGCTTCTAACTTGGGCCAGAATTGTAAAATGGTCTTATGAATTAGCGATTTCGTTGTAATTCACATTCCAAGTAATATTCGGCATGCTAATTACGTTGCCGATTGCCAAATTGCATTATCTCTTATAGTTTCCGAGATATGGACTATCGACATTTTACAATATTGGCTCTTCTTCTAACTTGGGTCAAAATTGTAAAATGGTCTTATGAATTAGCGATTTCGCTCCAGTTCACATTCCAAGTAATATTCGGCATGCTAATTGCGTTGCCGATTGCCAAATTGCATTATCTCTTATAGTTTCCGAGATATGGACTATCGACATCTTGCAATATTGGCTCTGCTTCTAACTTGGGCCAGAATTGTAAAATGGTCTTATGAATTAGCGATTTCGCTCCAATTCACATTCCAAGTAATATTCGGCATGCTAATTACGTTGCCGATTGCCAAATTGCATTATCTCTTATAGTTTCCGAGATATGGACTATCGACATCTTGCAATATTGGCTCTGCTTCTAACTTGGGCCAGAATTGTAAAATGGTCTTATGAATTAGCGATTTTGTTGTAATTCACATTCCAAGCAATATTCGGCATGCTAATTACGTTGCCGATTGCCAAATTGCATTATCTCTTATAGTTTCCGAGATATGAACTATCGACATCTTGCAATATTGGCTCTGCTTCTAACTTGGGCCAGAATTGTAAAATGGTCTTATGAATTAGCGATTTCGTTGTAATTCACATTCCAAGTAATATTCGGCATGCTAATTAGACTGCCGATGGCCAAATTGCATTATCTCTTATAGTTTCCGAGATATGGACTATCGACATTTTACAAAATTGGCTTTTCTTCTAACTTGGGCCAGAATTGTAAAATGGTCTTATGAATTAGCGATTTCGCTGTAATTCACATTCAAAGTAATATTCGGCATGCTAATTACGTTGCCGATTGCCAAATTGCATTATCTCTTATAGTTTCCGAGATATGGACTATCGACATCTTGCAATATTGGCTCTGCTTCTAACTTGGGCCAGAATTGTAAAATGGTCTTATGAATTAGCGATTTCGTTGTAATTCACATTCCAAGTAATATTCGGCATGCTAATTACGTTGCCGATTGCCAAATTGCATTATCTCTTATAGTTTCCGAGATATGGACTATCGACATTTTACAATATTGGCTCTTCTTCTAACTTGGGTCAAAATTGTAAATTGGTCTTATGAATTAGCGATTTCGTTGTAATTCACATTCCAAGTAATATTCGGCATGCTAATTACGTTGCCGATTGCCAAATTGCATTATCTCTTATAGTTTCCGAGATATGGACTATCGGCATTTTACAATATTGGCTCTGCTTCTAACTTGGGCCAGAATTGCAAAATGGTCTTATGAATTAGCGATTTCGTTGTAATTCACATTCCAAGTAATATTCGGCATGCTAATTACGTTGCCGATTGCCAAATTGCATTATCTCTTATAGTTTCCGAGGTATGGACTATCGACATTTTACAATATTGGCTCTGCTTCTAACTTGGGCCATAAATGTAAAATGGTCTTATGAATTAGCGATTTCGTTGTAATTCACATTCCAAGTAATATTCGGCATGCTAATTACGTTGCCGATTGCCAAATTGCATTATCTCTTATAGTTTCTGAGATATGGACTATCGACATCTTGCAATATTGGCTCTGCTTCTAACTTGGGCCAGAATTGTAAAATGGTCTTATGAATTAGCGATTTCGTTGTAATTCACATTCCAAGTAATATTCGGCATGCTAATTACACTGCCGATGGCCAAATTGCATTATCTCTTATAGTTTCCGAGATATGGACTATCGACATTTTACAAGATTGGCTCTTCTTCTAACTTGGGTCAAAATTGTAAATTGGTCTTATGAATTAGCGATTTCGTTGTAATTCACATTCCAAGTAATATTCGGCACGCTAATTACGTTGCCGATTGCCAAATTGCTTTATCTCTTATAGTTTCCGAGATATGGACTATCGACATATTACAATATTGGCTCTGCTTCTAACTTGGGTCAAAATTGTAAAATGGTCTTATGAATTAGCAATTTTGCTCCAATTCACATTCCAAGTAATATTCGGCATGCTAATTACGTTGCCGATTGCCAAATTGCATTATCTCTTATAGTTTCCGAGATATGGACCATCGACATTTTACAATATTGGCTCTTCTTCTAACTTGGGTCAAAATTGTAAAATGGTCTTATGAATTAGTGATTTCGCTCCAGTTCACATTCCAAGTAATATTCGGCATGCTAATTACGTTGCCGATTGCCAAATTGCATTATCTCTTATAGTTTCCGAGATATGGACTATCGACATCTTGCAATATTGGCTCTGCTTCTAACTTGGGCCAGAATTGTAAAATGGTCTTATGAATTAGCGATTTCGCTCCAATTCACATTCCAAGTAATATTCGGCATGCTAATTACGTTGCCGATTGCCAAATTGCATTATCTCTTATAGTTTCCGAGATATGGACTATCGACATCTTGCAATATTGGCTCTGCTTCTAACTTGGGCCAGAATTGTAAAATGGTCTTATGAATTAGCGATTTCGTTGTAATTCACATTCCAAGTAATATTCGGCATGCTAATTACGTTGCCGATTGCCAAATTGCATTATCTCTTATAGTTTCCGAGATATGGACTATTGACATCTTGCAATATTGGCTCTGCTTCTAACTTGGGCCAGAATTGTAAAATGGTCTTATGAATCAGCGATTTCGTTGTAATTCACATTCCAAGTAATATTCGGCATGCTAATTACGTTGCCGATTGCCAAATTGCATTATCTCTTATAGTTTCCGAGATATGGACTATCGACCTTTTACAATATTGGGTCTGCTTCTAACTTGGGTCAAAATTGTAAAATGGTCTTATGAATTAGCAATTTCGCTCCAATTCACACTCCAAGTAATATTCGGCATGCTAATTACGTTGCCGATTGCCAGATTGCATTATCTCTTATAGTTTCCGAGATATGGACTATCGACATCTTGCAATATTGGCTCTGCTTCTAACTTGAGCCAGAATTGTAAAATGGTCTCATGAATTAGCGATTTCGTTGTAATTCACACTCCAAGTAATATTCGGCATGCTAATTACGTTGCCGATTGCCAAATTGCATTATCTCTTATAGTTTCCGAGATATGGACTATCGACATTTTACAATATTGGCTCTTCTTCTAACTTGGGTCAAAATTGTAAAATGGTCTTATGAATTAGCGATTTCGCTCCAATTCACATTCCAAGTAATATTCGGCATGCTAATTACGTTGCCGATTGCCAAATTGCATTATCTCTTATAGTTTCCGAGATATGGACTATCGACATCTTGCAATATTGGCTCTGCTTCTAACTTGGGCCAGAATTGTAAAATGATCTTATGAATTAGCGATTTTGTTGTAATTCACATTCCAAGTAATATTCGGCATGCTAATTACGTTGCCGATTGCCAAAATGCATTATCTCTTATAGTTTCCGAGATATGGACTATCGACATCTTGCAATATTGGCTCTTCTTCTAACTTGGGCCAGAATTGTAAAATGGTCTTATGAATTAGCGATTTCGTTGTAATTCACATTCCAAGTAATATTCGGCATGCTAATTACACTGCCGATTGCCAAATTGCATTATCTCTTATAGTTTCCGAGATATGGGCTATCGACATATTACAATATTGGCTCTGCTTCTAACTTGGGTCAAAATTGTAAAATGGTCTTATGAATTAGCAATTTTGCTCCAATTCGCATTCCAAGTAATATTCGGCATGCTAATTACGTTGCCGATTGCCAGATTGCATTATCTCTTATAGTTTCCGAGATATGGACTATCGACATCTTGCAATATTGGCTCTGCCTCTAACTTGAGCCAGAATTGTAAAATGGTCTTATGAATTAGCGATTTCGTTGTAATTCACATTCCAAGTAATATTCGGCATGCTAATTACGTTGCCGATTGCCAAATTGCATTATCTTTTATAGTTTCCGAGATATGGACCATCGACATTTTACAATATTGGCTCTTCTTCTAACTTGGGTCAAAATTGTAAAATGGTCTTATGAATTAGTGATTTCGCTCCAGTTCACATTCCAAGTAATATTCGGCATGCTAATTACGTTGCCGATTGCCAAATTGCATTATCTCTTATAGTTTCCGAGATATGGACTATCGACATCTTGCAATATTGGCTCTGCTTCTAACTTGGGCCAGAATTGTAAAATGGTCTTATGAATTAGCGATTTCGCTCCAATTCACATTCCAAGTAATATTCGGCATGCTAATTACGTTGCCGATTGCCAAATTGCATTATCACTTATAGTTTCCGAGATATGGACTATCGACATCTTGCAATATTGGCTCTGCTTCTAACTTGGGCCAGAATTGTAAAATGGTCTTATGAATTAGCGATTTCGTTGTAATTCACATTCCAAGTAATATTCGGCATGCTAATTACGTTGCCGATTGCCAAATTGCATTATCTCTTATAGTTTCCGAGATATGGACTATTGACATCTTGCAATATTGGCTCTGCTTCTAACTTGGGCCAGAATTGTAAAATGGTCTTATGAATCAGCGATTTCGTTGTAATTCACATTCCAAGTAATATTCGGCATGCTAATTACGTTGCCGATTGCCAAATTGCATTATCTCTTATAGTTTCCGAGATATGGACTATAGACCTTTTACAATATTGGCTCTGCTTCTAACTTGGGTCAAAATTGTAAAATGGTCTTATGAATTAGCAATTTCGCTCCAATTCACATTCCAAGTAATATTCGGCATGCTAATTACGTTGCCGATTGCCAGATTGCATTATCTCTTATAGTTTCCGAGATATGGACTATCGACATCTTGCAATATTGGCTCTGCTTCTAACTTGAGCCAGAATTGTAAAATGGTCTCATGAATTAGCGATTTCGTTGTAATTCACACTCCAAGTAATATTCGGCATGCTAATTACGTTGCCGATTGCCAAATTGCATTATCTCTTATAGTTTTCGAGATATGGACTATCGACATTTTACAATATTGGCTCTTCTTCTAACTTGGGTCAAAATTGTAAAATGGTCTTATGAATTAGCGATTTCGCTCCAATTCACATTCCAAGTAATATTCGGCATGCTAATTACGTTGCCGATTGCCAAATTGCATTATCTCTTATAGTTTCCGAGATATGGACTATCGACATCTTGCAATATTGGCTCTGCTTCTAACTTGGGCCAGAATTGTAAAATGATCTTATGAATTAGCGATTTTGTTGTAATTCACATTCCAAGTAATATTCGGCATGCTAATTACGTTGCCGATTGCCAAAATGCATTATCTCTTATAGTTTCCGAGATATGGACTATCGACATCTTGCAATATTGGCTCTGCTTCTAACTTGGGCCAGAATTGTAAAATGGTCTTATGAATTAGCGATTTCGTTGTAATTCACATTCCAAGTAATATTCGGCATGCTAATTACACTGCCGATGGCCAAATTGCATTATCTCTTATAGTTTCCGAGATATGGACTATCGACATTTTACAATATTGGCTTTTCTTCTAACTTGGGTCAAAATTGTAAATTGGTCTTATGAATTAGCGATTTCGCTCCAGTTCACATTCCAAGTAATATTCGGCATGCTAATTACGTTGCCGATTGCCAAATTGCATTATCTCTTATAGTTTCCGAGATATGGACTATCGACATCTTGCAATATTGGCTCTGCTTCTAACTAGGGCCATAATTGTAAAATGGTCTTATGAATTAGCAATTTCGCTCCAATTCACATTCCAAGTAATATTCGGCATGCTAATTACGTTGCCGATTGCCAGATTGCATTATCTCTTATAGTTTCCGAGATATGGACTATCGACATTTTACAATATTGGCTCTTCTTCTAACTTAGGTCAAAATTGTAAAATGGTCTTATGAATTAGCGATTTCGCTCCAGTTCACATTCCAAGTAATATTCGGCATGCTAATTACGTTGCCGATTGCCAAATTGCATTATCTCTTATAGTTTCCGAGATATGGACTATCGACATCTTGCAATATTGGCTCTGCTTCTAACTTGAGCCAGAATTGTAAAATGGTCTTATGAATTAGCGATTTCATTGTAATTCACATTCCAAGTAATATTCGGCATGCTAATTACGTTGCCGATTGCCAAATTGCATTATCTCTTATAGTTTCCGAGATATGGACTATCGACATTTTACAATATTGGCTCTGCTTCTAACTTGGGCCAGAATTGTAAAATGGTCTTATGAATTAGCGATTTCGTTGTAATTCACATTCCAAGTAATATTCGGCATGCTAATTACGTTGCCGATTGCCAAATTGCATTATCTCTTATAGTTTCCGAGATATGGACTATCGACATCTTGCAATATTGGCTCTGCTTCTAACTTGGGCCAGAATTGTAAAATGGTCTTATGAATTAGCGATTTCGTTGTAATTCACATTCCAAGTAATATTCGGCATGCTTATTACACTGCCGATGGCCAAATTGCATTATCTCTTATAGTTTCCGAGATATGGACTATCGACATTTTACAATATTGGCTCTTCTTCTAACATGGGCCAAAATTGTAAATTGGTCTTATGAATTAGCGACTTCGTTGTAATTCACATTCCAAGTAATATTCGGCATTCTAATTACGTTGCCGATTGCCAAATTGCATTATCTCTTATAGTTTCCGAGATATGGACTATCGACATTTTACAATATTGGCTCTGCTTCTAACTTGGGTCAAAATTGTAAAATGGTCTTATGAATTAGCAATTTCGCTCCAATTCACATTCCAAGTAATATTCGGCATGCTAATTACGTTGCCGATTGCCAGATTGCATTATCTCTTATAGTTTCCGAGATATGGACTATCGACAACTTGCAATATTGGCTCTGCTTCTAACTTGAGCCAGAATTGTAAAATGGTCTTATGAATTAGCGATTTCGTTGTAATTCACATTCCAAGTAATATTCGGCATGCTAATTACGTTGCCGATTGCCAAATTGCATTATCTCTTATAGTTTCCGAGATATGGACTATCGACATTTTACAATATTGGCTCTTCTTCTAACTTGGGTCAAAATTGTAAAATGGTCTTATGAATTAGCGATTTCGCTCCAGTTCACATTCCAAGTAATATTCGGCATGCTAATTACGTTGCCGATTGCCAAATTGCATTATCTCTTATAGTTTCCGAGATATGGACTATCGACATCTTGCAATATTGGCTCTGCTTCTAACTTGGGAAAGAATTGTAAAATGGTCTTATGAATTAGCGATTTCGCTCCAATTCACATTCCAAGTAATATTCGGCATGCTAATTACGTTGCCGATTGCCAAATTGCATTATCTCTTATAGTTTCCGAGATATGGACTATCGACATCTTGCAATATTGGCTCTGCTTCTAACTTGGGCCAGAATTGTAAAATGGTCTTATGAATTAGCAATTTCGTTGTAATTCACATTCCAAGTAATATTCGGCATGCTAATTACGTTGCCGATTGCCAAATTGCATTATCTCTTATAGTTTCCGAGATATGGACTATCGACATCTTGCAATATTGGCTCTGCTTCTAACTTGGGCCAGAATTGTAAAATGGTCTTATGAATTAGCGATTTCGTTGTAATTCACATTCCAAGTAATATTCGGCATGCTAATTACGTTGCCGATTGCCAAATTGCATTATCTCTTATAGTTTCCGAGATATGGACTATCGACATTTTACAATATTGGCTCTTCTTCTAACTTGGGTCAAAATTGTAAAATGGTCTTATGAATTAGCGATTTCGCTCCAGTTCACATTCCAAGTAATATTCGGCATGCTAATTGCGTTGCCGATTGCCAAATTGCATTATCTCTTATAGTTTCCGAGATATGGACTATCGACATCTTGCAATATTGGCTCTGCTTCTAACTTGGGCCAGAATTGTAAAATGGTCTTATGAATTAGCGATTTCGCTCCAATTCACATTCCAAGTAATATTCGGCATGCTAATTACGTTGCCGATTGCCAAATTGCATTATCTCTTATAGTTTCCGAGATATGGACTATCGACATCTTGCAATATTGGCTCTGCTTCTAACTTGGGCCAGAATTGTAAAATGGTCTTATGAATTAGCGATTTTGTTGTAATTCACATTCCAAGCAATATTCGGCATGCTAATTACGTTGCCGATTGCCAAATTGCATTATCTCTTATAGTTTCCGAGATATGAACTATCGACATCTTGCAATATTGGCTCTGCTTCTAACTTGGGCCAGAATTGTAAAATGGTCTTATGAATTAGCGATTTCGTTGTAATTCACATTCCAAGTAATATTCGGCATGCTAATTAGACTGCCGATGGCCAAATTGCATTATCTCTTATAGTTTCCGAGATATGGACTATCGACATTTTACAAAATTGGCTTTTCTTCTAACTTGGGCCAGAATTGTAAAATGGTCTTATGAATTAGCGATTTCGCTGTAATTCACATTCAAAGTAATATTCGGCATGCTAATTACGTTGCCGATTGCCAAATTGCATTATCTCTTATAGTTTCCGAGATATGGACTATCGACATCTTGCAATATTGGCTCTGCTTCTAACTTGGGCCAGAATTGTAAAATGGTCTTATGAATTAGCGATTTCGTTGTAATTCACATTCCAAGTAATATTCGGCATGCTAATTACGTTGCCGATTGCCAAATTGCATTATCTCTTATAGTTTCCGAGATATGGACTATCGACATTTTACAATATTGGCTCTTCTTCTAACTTGGGTCAAAATTGTAAATTGGTCTTATGAATTAGCGATTTCGTTGTAATTCACATTCCAAGTAATATTCGGCATGCTAATTACGTTGCCGATTGCCAAATTGCATTATCTCTTATAGTTTCCGAGATATGGACTATCGGCATTTTACAATATTGGCTCTGCTTCTAACTTGGGCCAGAATTGCAAAATGGTCTTATGAATTAGCGATTTCGTTGTAATTCACATTCCAAGTAATATTCGGCATGCTAATTACGTTGCCGATTGCCAAATTGCATTATCTCTTATAGTTTCCGAGATATGGACTATCGACATTTTACAATATTGGCTCTGCTTCTAACTTGGGCCATAAATGTAAAATGGTCTTATGAATTAGCGATTTCGTTGTAATTCACATTCCAAGTAATATTCGGCATGCTAATTACGTTGCCGATTGCCAAATTGCATTATCTCTTATAGTTTCTGAGATATGGACTATCGACATCTTGCAATATTGGCTCTGCTTCTAACTTGGGCCAGAATTGTAAAATGGTCTTATGAATTAGCGATTTCGTTGTAATTCACATTCCAAGTAATATTCGGCATGCTAATTACACTGCCGATGGCCAAATTGCATTATCTCTTATAGTTTCCGAGATATGGACTATCGACATTTTACAAGATTGGCTCTTCTTCTAACTTGGGTCAAAATTGTAAATTGGTCTTATGAATTAGCGATTTCGTTGTAATTCACATTCCAAGTAATATTCGGCACGCTAATTACGTTGCCGATTGCCAAATTGCTTTATCTCTTATAGTTTCCGAGATATGGACTATCGACATATTACAATATTGGCTCTGCTTCTAACTTGGGTCAAAATTGTAAAATGGTCTTATGAATTAGCAATTTTGCTCCAATTCACATTCCAAGTAATATTCGGCATGCTAATTACGTTGCCGATTGCCAAATTGCATTATCTCTTATAGTTTCCGAGATATGGACCATCGACATTTTACAATATTGGCTCTTCTTCTAACTTGGGTCAAAATTGTAAAATGGTCTTATGAATTAGTGATTTCGCTCCAGTTCACATTCCAAGTAATATTCGGCATGCTAATTACGTTGCCGATTGCCAAATTGCATTATCTCTTATAGTTTCCGAGATATGGACTATCGACATCTTGCAATATTGGCTCTGCTTCTAACTTGGGCCAGAATTGTAAAATGGTCTTATGAATTAGCGATTTCGCTCCAATTCACATTCCAAGTAATATTCGGCATGCTAATTACGTTGCCGATTGCCAAATTGCATTATCTCTTATAGTTTCCGAGATATGGACTATCGACATCTTGCAATATTGGCTCTGCTTCTAACTTGGGCCAGAATTGTAAAATGGTCTTATGAATTAGCGATTTCGTTGTAATTCACATTCCAAGTAATATTCGGCATGCTAATTACGTTGCCGATTGCCAAATTGCATTATCTCTTATAGTTTCCGAGATATGGACTATTGACATCTTGCAATATTGGCTCTGCTTCTAACTTGGGCCAGAATTGTAAAATGGTCTTATGAATCAGCGATTTCGTTGTAATTCACATTCCAAGTAATATTCGGCATGCTAATTACGTTGCCGATTGCCAAATTGCATTATCTCTTATAGTTTCCGAGATATGGACTATCGACCTTTTACAATATTGGGTCTGCTTCTAACTTGGGTCAAAATTGTAAAATGGTCTTATGAATTAGCAATTTCGCTCCAATTCACACTCCAAGTAATATTCGGCATGCTAATTACGTTGCCGATTGCCAGATTGCATTATCTCTTATAGTTTCCGAGATATGGACTATCGACATCTTGCAATATTGGCTCTGCTTCTAACTTGAGCCAGAATTGTAAAATGGTCTCATGAATTAGCGATTTCGTTGTAATTCACACTCCAAGTAATATTCGGCATGCTAATTACGTTGCCGATTGCCAAATTGCATTATCTCTTATAGTTTCCGAGATATGGACTATCGACATTTTACAATATTGGCTCTTCTTCTAACTTGGGTCAAAATTGTAAAATGGTCTTATGAATTAGCGATTTCGCTCCAATTCACATTCCAAGTAATATTCGGCATGCTAATTACGTTGCCGATTGCCAAATTGCATTATCTCTTATAGTTTCCGAGATATGGACTATCGACATCTTGCAATATTGGCTCTGCTTCTAACTTGGGCCAGAATTGTAAAATGATCTTATGAATTAGCGATTTTGTTGTAATTCACATTCCAAGTAATATTCGGCATGCTAATTACGTTGCCGATTGCCAAAATGCATTATCTCTTATAGTTTCCGAGATATGGACTATCGACATCTTGCAATATTGGCTCTTCTTCTAACTTGGGCCAGAATTGTAAAATGGTCTTATGAATTAGCGATTTCGTTGTAATTCACATTCCAAGTAATATTCGGCATGCTAATTACACTGCCGATTGCCAAATTGCATTATCTCTTATAGTTTCCGAGATATGGGCTATCGACATATTACAATATTGGCTCTGCTTCTAACTTGGGTCAAAATTGTAAAATGGTCTTATGAATTAGCAATTTTGCTCCAATTCGCATTCCAAGTAATATTCGGCATGCTAATTACGTTGCCGATTGCCAGATTGCATTATCTCTTATAGTTTCCGAGATATGGACTATCGACATCTTGCAATATTGGCTCTGCCTCTAACTTGAGCCAGAATTGTAAAATGGTCTTATGAATTAGCGATTTCGTTGTAATTCACATTCCAAGTAATATTCGGCATGCTAATTACGTTGCCGATTGCCAAATTGCATTATCTTTTATAGTTTCCGAGATATGGACCATCGACATTTTACAATATTGGCTCTTCTTCTAACTTGGGTCAAAATTGTAAAATGGTCTTATGAATTAGTGATTTCGCTCCAGTTCACATTCCAAGTAATATTCGGCATGCTAATTACGTTGCCGATTGCCAAATTGCATTATCTCTTATAGTTTCCGAGATATGGACTATCGACATCTTGCAATATTGGCTCTGCTTCTAACTTGGGCCAGAATTGTAAAATGGTCTTATGAATTAGCGATTTCGCTCCAATTCACATTCCAAGTAATATTCGGCATGCTAATTACGTTGCCGATTGCCAAATTGCATTATCACTTATAGTTTCCGAGATATGGACTATCGACATCTTGCAATATTGGCTCTGCTTCTAACTTGGGCCAGAATTGTAAAATGGTCTTATGAATTAGCGATTTCGTTGTAATTCACATTCCAAGTAATATTCGGCATGCTAATTACGTTGCCGATTGCCAAATTGCATTATCTCTTATAGTTTCCGAGATATGGACTATTGACATCTTGCAATATTGGCTCTGCTTCTAACTTGGGCCAGAATTGTAAAATGGTCTTATGAATCAGCGATTTCGTTGTAATTCACATTCCAAGTAATATTCGGCATGCTAATTACGTTGCCGATTGCCAAATTGCATTATCTCTTATAGTTTCCGAGATATGGACTATAGACCTTTTACAATATTGGCTCTGCTTCTAACTTGGGTCAAAATTGTAAAATGGTCTTATGAATTAGCAATTTCGCTCCAATTCACATTCCAAGTAATATTCGGCATGCTAATTACGTTGCCGATTGCCAGATTGCATTATCTCTTATAGTTTCCGAGATATGGACTATCGACATCTTGCAATATTGGCTCTGCTTCTAACTTGAGCCAGAATTGTAAAATGGTCTCATGAATTAGCGATTTCGTTGTAATTCACACTCCAAGTAATATTCGGCATGCTAATTACGTTGCCGATTGCCAAATTGCATTATCTCTTATAGTTTTCGAGATATGGACTATCGACATTTTACAATATTGGCTCTTCTTCTAACTTGGGTCAAAATTGTAAAATGGTCTTATGAATTAGCGATTTCGCTCCAATTCACATTCCAAGTAATATTCGGCATGCTAATTACGTTGCCGATTGCCAAATTGCATTATCTCTTATAGTTTCCGAGATATGGACTATCGACATCTTGCAATATTGGCTCTGCTTCTAACTTGGGCCAGAATTGTAAAATGATCTTATGAATTAGCGATTTTGTTGTAATTCACATTCCAAGTAATATTCGGCATGCTAATTACGTTGCCGATTGCCAAAATGCATTATCTCTTATAGTTTCCGAGATATGGACTATCGACATCTTGCAATATTGGCTCTGCTTCTAACTTGGGCCAGAATTGTAAAATGGTCTTATGAATTAGCGATTTCGTTGTAATTCACATTCCAAGTAATATTCGGCATGCTAATTACACTGCCGATGGCCAAATTGCATTATCTCTTATAGTTTCCGAGATATGGACTATCGACATTTTACAATATTGGCTTTTCTTCTAACTTGGGTCAAAATTGTAAATTGGTCTTATGAATTAGCGATTTCGCTCCAGTTCACATTCCAAGTAATATTCGGCATGCTAATTACGTTGCCGATTGCCAAATTGCATTATCTCTTATAGTTTCCGAGATATGGACTATCGACATCTTGCAATATTGGCTCTGCTTCTAACTAGGGCCATAATTGTAAAATGGTCTTATGAATTAGCGATTTCGCTCCAATTCACATTCCAAGTAATATTCGGCATGCTAATTACGTTGCCGATTGCCAAATTGCATTATCTCTTATAGTTTCCGAGATATGGACTATCGACATCTTGCAATATTGGCTCTGCTTCTAACTTGGGCCAGAATTGTAAAATGGTCTTATGAATTAGCGATTTCGTTGTAATTCACATTCCAAGTAATATTCGGCACGCTAATTACGTTGCCGATTGCCAAATTGCATTATCTCTTATAGTTTCCGAGATATGGACTATCGACATTTTAAAATATTGGCTCTGCTTCTAACTTGGGTCAAAATTGTAAAATGGTCTTATGAATTAGCAATTTCGCTCCAATTCACATTCCAAGTAATGTTCGGCATGATAATTACGTTGCCGATTGCCAGATTGCATTATCTCTTATAGTTTCCGAGATATGGACTATCGACATTTTACAATATTGGCTCTTCTTCTAACTTGGGTCAAAATTGTAAAATGGTCTTATGAATTAGCGATTTCGCTCCAGTTGACATCCCAAGTAATATTCGGCATGCTAATTACGTTGCCGATTGCCAAATTGCATTATCTCTTATAGTTTCCGAGATATGGACTATCGACATCTTGCAATATTGGCTCTACTTCTAACTTGAGCCAGAATTGTAAAATGGTCTTATGAATTAGAGATTTCGTTGTAATTCACGTTCCAAGTAATATTCGGCATGCTAATTACGTTGCCGATTGCCAAATTGCATTATCTCTTATAGTTTCCGAGATATGGACTATCGACATTTTACAATATTGGCTCTGCTTCTAACTTGGGTCAAAATTGTAAAATGGTCTTATGAATTAGCAATTTCGCTCCAATTCACATTCCAAGTAATATTCGGCATGCTAATTACGTTGCCGATTGCCAGATTGCATTATCTCTTATAGTTTCCGAGATATGGACTATCGACATTTTACAATATTGGCTCTTCTTCTAACTTGTGTCAAAATTGTAAAATGGTCTTATGAATTAGCGATTTCGCTCCAGTTCACATTCCAAGTAATATTCGGCATGCTAATTACGTTGCCGATTGCCAAATTGCATTATCTCTTATAGTTTCCGAGATATGGACTATCGACATCCTGCAATATTGGCTCTGCTTCTAACTTGGGCCAGAATTGTAAAATGGTCTTATGAATTAGCGATTTCGCTCCAATTCACATTCCAAGTAATATTCGGCATGCTAATTACGTTGCCGATTGCCAAATTGCATTATCTCTTATAGTTTCCGAGATATGGACTATCGACATCTTGCAATATTGGCTCTGCTTCTAACTTGGGCCAGAATTGTAAAATGGCCTTATGAATTAGCGATTTCGTTGTAATTCACATTCCAAGTAATATTCGGCATGCTAATTACACTGCCGATGGCCAAATTGCATTATCTCTTATAGTTTCCGAGATATGGACTATCGACATTTTACAATATTGGCTCTTCTTCTAACTTGGGTCAAAATTGTAAATTGGTCTTATGAATTAGCGATTTCGTTGTAATTCACATTCCAAGTAATATTCGGCATGCTAATTACGGTGCCGATTGCCAAATTGCATTATCTCTTATAGTTTCCGAGATATGGACTATCGACATTTTACAATATTGGCTCTGCTTCTAACTTGGGTCAAAATTGTAAAATGGTCTTATGAATTAGCAATTTCGCTCCAATTCACATTCCAAGTAATATTCGGCATGCTAATTACGTTGCCGATTGCCAAATTGCATTATCTCTTATAGTTTCCGAGATATGGACTCTCGCCATCTTGCAATATTGGCTCTGCTTCTAACTTGGGCCAGAATTGTAAAATGGTCTTATGAATTAGCGATTTCGTTGTAATTCACATTCCAAGTAATATTCGGCATGCTAATTACGTTGCCGATTGCCAAATTGCATTATCTCTTATAGTTTCCGAGATATGGACTATCGACATCTTGCAATATTGGCTCTGCTTCTAACTTGGGCCAGAATTGTAAAATGGTCTTATGAATTAGCGATTTCGTTGTAATTCACATTCCAAGTAATATTCGGCATGCTAATTACGTTGCCGATTGCCAAATTGCATTATCTCTTATAGTTTCCGAGATATGGACTATCGACATCTTGCATTATTGGCTCTGCTTCTAACTTGAGCCAGAATTGTAAAATGGTCTTATGAATTAGCGATTTCGCTGTAATTCACATTCAAAGTAATATTCGGCATGCTAATTACGTTGCCGATTGCCAAATTGCATTATCTCTTATAGTTTCCGAGATATGGACTATCGACATTTTACAATATTGGCTCTGCTTCTAACTTGGGCCAGAATTGTAAAATGGTCTTATGAATTAGCGATTTCGTTGTAATTCACATTCCAAGTAATATTCGGCATGCTAATTACGTTGCCGATTGCCAAATTGCATTATCTCTTATAGTTTCCGAGATATGGACTATCGACATCTTGCAATATTGGCTCTGCTTCTAACTTGGGCCAGAATTGTAAAATGGTCTTATGAATTAGCGATTTCGTTGTAATTCACATTCCAAGTAATATTCGGCATGCTAATTACGTTGCCGATTGCCAAATTGCATTATCTCTTATAGTTTCCGAGATATGGACTATCGACATTTTACAATATTGGCTCTGCTTCTAACTTGGGTCAAAATTGTAAAATGGTCTTATGAATTAGCGATTTCGTTGTAATTCACATTCCAAGTAAAATTCGGCATGCTAATTACGTTGCCGATTGCCAGATTGCATTATCTCTTATAGTTTCCGAGATATGGACTATCGACATCTTGCAATATTGGCTGTGCTTCTAACTTGAGCCAGAATTGTAAAATGGTCTCATGAATTAGCGATTTCGTTGTAATTCACATTCCAAGTAATATTCGGCATGCTAATTACGTTGCCGATTGCCAAATTGCATTATCTCTTATAGTTTCCGAGATATGGACTATCGACATCTTGCAATATTGGCTCTGCTTCTAACTTGGGCCAGAATTGTAAAATGGTCTTATGAATTAGCGATTTCGTTGTAATTCACATTCCAAGTAATATTCGGCATGCTAATTACACTGCCGATGGCCAAATTGCATTATCTCTTATAGTTTCCGAGATATGGACTATCGACATTTTACAATATTGGCTCTTCTTCTAACTTGGGTCAAAATTGTAAAATGGTCTTATGAATTAGCGATTTCGCTCCAATTCACATTCCAAGTAATATTCGGCATGCTAATTACGTTGCCGATTGCCAAATTGCATTATCTCTTATAGTTTCCGAGATATGGACTATCGACATCTTGCAATATTGGCTCTGCTTCTAACTTGGGCCAGAATTGTAAAATGATCTTATGAATTAGCGATTTTGTTGTAATTCACATTCCAAGTAATATTCGGCATGCTAATTACGTTGCCGATTGCCAAATTGCATTATCTCTTATAGTTTCCGAGATATGGACTATCGACATCTTGCAATATTGGCTCTGCTTCTAATTTGGGCCAGAATTGTAAAATGGTCTTATGAATTAGCGATTTCGTTGTAATTCACATTCCAAGTAATATTCGGCATGCTAATTACACTGCCGATGGCCAAATTGCATTATCTCTTATAGTTTCCGAGATATGGACTATCGACATTTTACAATATTGGCTTTTCTTCTAACTTGGGTCAAAATTGTAAATTGGTCTTATGAATTAGCGATTTCGTTGTAATTCACATTCCAAGTAATATTCGGCATGCTAATTACGTTGCCGATTGCCAAATTGCATTATCTCTTATAGTTTCCGAGATATGGACTATCGACATTTTACAATATTGGCTCTGCTTCTAACTTGGGTCAAAATTGTAAAATGGTCTTATGAATTAGCGATTTCGTTGTAATTCACATTCCAAGTAATATTCGGCATGCTAATTACGTTGCCGATTGCCAGATTGCATTATCTCTTATAGTTTCCGAGATATGGACTATCGACATCTTGCAATATTGGCTGTGCTTCTAACTTGAGCCAGAATTGTAAAATGGTCTCATGAATTAGCGATTTCGTTGTAATTCACATTCCAAGTAATATTCGGCATGCTAATTACGTTGCCGATTGCCAAATTGCATTATCTCTTATAGTTTCCGAGATATGGACTATCGACATTTTACAATATTGGCTCTGCTTCTAACTTGGGCCAGAATTGTAAAATGGTCTTATGAATTAGCGATTTCGTTGTAATTCACATTCCAAGTAATATTTGGCATGCTAATTAGGTTGCCGATTGCCAAATTGCATTATCTCTTATAGTTTCCGAGATATGGACTATCGACATTTTACAATATTGGCTCTGCTTCTAACTTGGGTCAAAATTGTAAAATGGTCTTATGAATTAGCAATTTCGCTCCAATTCACATTCCAAGTAATATTCGGCACGCTAATTACGTTGCCGATTGCCAGATTGCATTATCTCTTATAGTTTCCGAGATATGGACTATCGACATCTTGCAATATTGGCTGTGCTTCTAACTTGAGCCAGAATTGTAAAATGGTCTTATGAATTAGCGATTTCGCTCCAATTCACATTCCAAGTAATATTCGGCATGCTAATTACGTTGCCGATTGCCAAATTGCATTATCTCTTATAGTTTCCGAGATATGGACTATCGACATCTTGCAATATTGGCTCTGCTTCTAACTTGGGCCAGAATTGTAAAATGGTCTTATGAATTAGCGATTTCGTTGTAATTCACATTCCAAGTAATATTCGGCATGCTAATTAGGTTGCCGATTGCCAAATTGCATTATCTCTTATAGTTTCCGAGATATGGACTATCGACATTTTACAATATTGGCTCTGCTTCTAACTTGGGTCAAAATTGTAAAATGGTCTTATGAATTAGTAATTTCGCTCCAATTCACATTCCAAGTAATATTCGGCATGCTAATTACGTTGCCGATTGCCAGATTGCATTATCTCTTATAGTTTCCGAGATATGGACTATCGACATCTTGCAATATTGGCTCTGCTTCTAACTTGAGCCAGAATTGTAAAATGGTCTTATGAATTAGGGATTTCGTTGTAATTCACGTTCCAAGTAATATTCGGCATGCTAATTACGTTGCCGATTGCCAAATTGCATTATCTCTTATAGTTTCCGAGATATGGACTATCGACATTTTACAATATTGGCTCTGCTTCTAACTTGGGTCAAAATTGTAAAATGGTCTTATGAATTAGCAATTTCGCTCCAATTCACATTCCAAGTAATATTCGGCATGCTAATTACGTTGCCGATTGCCAGACTGCATTATCTCTTATAGTTTCCGAGATATGGACTATCGACATTTTACAATATTGGCTCTTCTTCTAACTTGGGTCAAAATTGTAAAATGGTCTTATGAATTAGCGATTTCGCTCCAGTTCACATTCCAAGTAATATTCGGCATGCTAATTACGTTGCCGATTGCCAAATTGCATTATCTCTTATAGTTTCCGAGATATGGACTATCGACATCCTGCAATATTGGCTCTGCTTCTAACTTGGGCCAGAATTGTAAAATGGTCTTATGAATTAGCGATTTCGCTCCAATTCACATTCCAAGTAATATTCGGCATGCTAATTACACTGCCGATGGCCAAATTGCATTATCTCTTATAGTTTCCGAGATATGGACTATCGACATTTTACAATATTGGCTCTGCTTCTAACTTGGGTCAAAATTGTAAAATGGTCTTATGAATTAGCAATTTCGCTCCAATTCACATTCCAAGTAATATTCGGCATGCTAATTACGTTGCCGATTGCCAAATTGCATTATCTCTTATAGTTTCCGAGATATGGACTATCGACATCTTGCAATATTGGCTCTGCTTCTAACTTGGGCCAGAATTGTAAAATGGTCTTATGAATTAGCGATTTCGCTCCAATTCACATTCCAAGTAATATTCGGCATGCTAATTACGTTGCCGATTGCCAAATTGCATTATCTCTTATAGTTTCCAAGATATGGACTATCGACATCTTGCAATATTGGCTCTGCTTCTAACTTGGGCCAGAATTGTAAAATGGTCTTATGAATTAGCGATTTCGTTGTAATTCACATTCCAAGTAATATTCGGCATGCTAATTACGTTGCCGATTGCCAAATTGCATTATCTCTTATAGTTTCCGAGATATGGACTATTGACATCTTGCAATATTGGCTCTGCTTCTAACTTGGGTCAAAATTGTAAAATGGTCTTATGAATTAGCGATTTCGTTGTAATTCACATTCCAAGTAATATTCGGCATGCTAATTACGTTGCCGATTGCCAGATTGCATTATCTCTTATAGTTTCCGAGATATGGACTATCGACATCTTGCAATATTGGCTGTGCTTCTAACTTGAGCCAGAATTGTAAAATGGTCTCATGAATTAGCGATTTCGTTTTAATTCACATTCCAAGTAATATTCGGCATGCTAATTACGTTGCCGATTGCCAAATTGCATTATCTCTTATAGTTTCCGAGATATGGACTATCGACATTTTACAATATTGGCTCTTCTTCTAACTTGGGTCAAAATTGTAAAATGGTCTTATGAATTAGCGATTTCGCTCCAATTCACATTCCAAGTAATATTCGGCATGCTAATTACGTTGCCGATTGCCAAATTGCATTATCTCTTATAGTTTCCGAGATATGGACTATCGACATCTTGCAATATTGGCTCTGCTTCTAACTTGGGCCAGAATTGTAAAATGATCTTATGAATTAGCGATTTTGTTGTAATTCACATTCCAAGTAATATTCGGCATGCTAATTACGTTGCCGATTGCCAGATTGCATTATCTCTTATAGTTTCCGAGATATGGACTATCGACATCTTGCAATATTGGCTCTTCTTCTAACTTGGGTCAAAATTGTAAAATGGTCTTATGAATTAGCGATTTCGCTCCAATTCACATTCCAAGTAATATTCGGCATGCTAATTACGTTGCCGATTGCCAAATTGCATTATCTCTTATAGTTTCCGAGATATGGACTATCGACATCTTGCAATATTGGCTCTGCTTCTAACTTGGGCCAGAATTGTAAAATGGTCTTATGAATTAGCGATTTCGTTGTAATTCACATTCCAAGTAATATTCGGCATGCTAATTACACTGCCGATGGCCAAATTGCATTATCTCTTATAGTTTCCGAGATATGGACTATCGACATTTTACAATATTGGCTTTTCTTCTAACTTGGGTCAAAATTGTAAATTGGTCTTATGAATTAGCGATTTCGCTCCAGTTCACATTCCAAGTAATATTCGGCATGCTAATTACGTTGCCGATTGCCAAATTGCATTATCTCTTATAGTTTCCGAGATATGGACTATCGACATCTTGCAATATTGGCTCTGCTTCTAACTTGGGCCATAATTGTAAAATGGTCTTATGAATTAGCGATTTCGCTCCAATTCACATTCCAAGTAATATTCGGCATGCTAATTACGTTGCCGATTGCCAAATTGCATTATCTCTTATAGTTTCCGAGATATGGACTATCGACATCTTGCAATATTGGCTCTGCTTCTATCTTGGGCCAGAATTGTAAAATGGTCTTATGAATTAGCGATTTCGTTGTAATTCACATTCCAAGTAATATTCGGCATGCTAATTAGGTTGCCGATTGCCAAATTGCATTATCTCTTATAGTTTCCGAGATATGGACTATCGACATTTTACAATATTGGCCCTGCTTCTAACTTGGGTCAAAATTGTAAAATGGTCTTATGAATTAGCAATTTCGCTCCAATTCACATTCCAAGTAATATTCGGCATGCTAATTACGTTGCCGATTGCCAGATTGCATTATCTCTTATAGTTTCCGAGATATGGACTATCGACATTTTACAATATTGGCTCTTCTTCTAACTTGGGTCAAAATTGTAAAATGGTCTTACGAATTAGCGATTTCGCTCCAGTTCACATTCCAAGTAATATTCGGCATGCTAATTACGTTGCCGATTGCCAAATTGCATTATCTCTTATAGTTTCCGAGATATGGACTATCGACATCCTGCAATATTGGCTCTGCTTCTAACTTGGGCCAGAATTGTAAAATGGTCTTATGAATTAGCGATTTCGCTCCAATTCACATTCCAAGTAATATTCGGCATGCTAATTACGTTGCCGATTGCCAAATTGCATTATCTCTTATAGTTTCCGAGATATGGACTATCGACATCTTGCAATATTGGCTCTGCTTCTAACTTGGGCCAGAATTGTAAAATGGTCTTATGAATTAGCGATTTCGTTGTAATTCACATTCCAAGTAATATTCGGCATGCTAATTACACTGCCGATGGCCAAATTGCATTATCTCTTATAGTTTCCGAGATATGGACTATCGACATTTTACAATATTGGCTCTTCTTCTAACTTGGGTCAAAATTGTAAATTGGTCTTATGAATTAGCGATTTCGTTGTAATTCATATTCCAAGTAATATTCGGCATGCTAATTACGGTGCCGATTGCCAAATTGCATTATCTCTTATAGTTTCCGAGATATGGACTATCGACATTTTACAATATTGGCTCAGATTCTAACTTGGGTCAAAATTGTAAAATGGTCTTATGAATTAGCAATTTCGCTCCAATTCACATTCCAAGTAATATTCGGCATGCTAATTACGTTGCCGATTGCCAAATTGCATTATCTCTTATAGTTTCCGAGATATGGACTATCGACATCTTGCAATATTGGGTCTGCTTCTAACTTGGGCCAGAATTGTAAAATGGTCTTATGAATTAGCGATTTCGTTGTAATTCACATTCCAAGTAATATTCGGCATGCTAATTACACTGCCGATGGCCAAATTGCATTATCTCTTATAGTTTCCGAGATATGGACTATCGACATTTTACAATATTGGCTCTTCTTCTAACTTGGGTCAAAATTGTAAATTGGTCTTATGAATTAGCGATTTCGTTGTAATTCACATTCCAAGTAATATTCGGCATGCTAATTACGGTGCCGATTGCCAAATTGCATTATCTCTTATAGTTTCCGAGATATGGACTATCGACATTTTACAATATTGGCTCTGCTTTTAACTTGGGTCAAAATTGTAAAATGGTCTTATGAATTAGCAATTTCGCTCCAATTCACATTCCAAGTAATATTCGGCATGCTAATTACGTTGCCGATTGCCAAATTGCATTATCTCTTATAGTTTCCGAGATATGGACTATCGCCATCTTGCAATATTGGCTCTGCTTCTAACTTGGGCCAGAATTGTAAAATGGTCTTATGAATTAGCGATTTCGTTGTAATTCACATCCCAAGTAATATTCGGCAAGCTAATTACGTTGCCGATTGCCAAATTGCATTATCTCTTATAGTTTCCGAGATATGGACTATCGACATCTTGCAATATTGGCTCTGCTTCTAACTTGGGCCAGAATTGTAAAATGGTCTTATGAATTAGCGATTTCGTTGTAATTCACATTCCAAGTAATATTCGGCATGCTAATTACGTTGCCGATTGCCAAATTGCATTATCTCTTATAGTTTCCGAGATATGGACTATCGACATCTTGCAATATTGGCTCTGCTTCTAACTTGGGCCAGAATTGTAAAATGGTCTTATGAATTAGCGATTTCGTTGTAATTCACATCCCAAGTAATATTCGGCAAGCTAATTACGTTGCCGATTGCCAAATTGCATTATCTCTTATAGTTTCCGAGATATGGACTATCGACATCTTGCAATATTGGCTCTGCTTCTAACTTGGGCCAGAATTGTAAAATGGTCTTATGAATTAGCGATTTCGTTGTAATTCACATTCCAAGTAATATTCGGCAAGCTAATTACGTTGCCGATTGCCAAATTGCATTATCTCTTATAGTTTCCGAGATATGGACTATCGCCCTCTTGCAATATTGGCTCTGCTTCTAACTTGGGCCAGAATTGTAAAATGGTCTTATGAATTAACGATTTCGTTGTAATTCACGTTCCAAGTAATATTCGGCATGCTAATTACGTTGCCGATTGCCAAATTGCATTATCTCTTATAGTTTCCGAGATATGGACTATCGACATTTTACAATATTGGCTCTTCTTCTAACTTGGGTCAAAATTGTAAAATGGTCTTATGAATTAGCGATTTCGCTCCAGTTCACATTCCAAGTAATATTCGGCATGCTAATTACGTTGCCGATTGCCAAATTGCATTATCTCTTATAGTTTCCGAGATATGGACTATCGACATCCTGCAATATTGGCTCTGCTTCTAACTTGGGCCAGAATTGTAAAATGGTCTTATGAATTAGCGATTTCGCTCCAATTCACATTCCAAGTAATATTCGGCATGCTAATTACACTGCCGATGGCCAAATTGCATTATCTCTTATAGTTTCCGAGATATGGACTATCGACATTTTACAATATTGGCTCTGCTTCTAACTTGGGTCAAAATTGTAAAATGGTCTTATGAATTAGCAATTTCGCTCCAATTCACATTCCAAGTAATATTCGGCATGCTAATTACGTTGCCGATTGCCAAATTGCATTATCTCTTATAGTTTCCGAGATATGGACTATCGACATCTTGCAATATTGGCTCTGCTTCTAACTTGGGCCAGAATTGTAAAATGGTCTTATGAATTAGCGATTTCGCTCCAATTCACATTCCAAGTAATATTCGGCATGCTAATTACGTTGCCGATTGCCAAATTGCATTATCTCTTATAGTTTCCGAGATATGGACTATCGACATCTTGCAATATTGGCTCTGCTTCTAACTTGGGCCAGAATTGTAAAATGGTCTTATGAATTAGCGATTTCGTTGTAATTCACATTCCAAGTAATATTCGGCATGCTAATTACGTTGCCGATTGCCAAATTGCATTATCTCTTATAGTTTCCGAGATATGGACTATTGACATCTTGCAATATTGGCTCTGCTTCTAACTTGGGTCAAAATTGTAAAATGGTCTTATGAATTAGCGATTTCGTTGTAATTCACATTCCAAGTAATATTCGGCATGCTAATTACGTTGCCGATTGCCAGATTGCATTATCTCTTATAGTTTCCGAGATATGGACTATCGACATCTTGCAATATTGGCTGTGCTTCTAACTTGAGCCAGAATTGTAAAATGGTCTCATGAATTAGCGATTTCGTTTTAATTCACATTCCAAGTAATATTCGGCATGCTAATTACGTTGCCGATTGCCAAATTGCATTATCTCTTATAGTTTCCGAGATATGGACTATCGACATTTTACAATATTGGCTCTTCTTCTAACTTGGGTCAAAATTGTAAAATGGTCTTATGAATTAGCGATTTCGCTCCAATTCACATTCCAAGTAATATTCGGCATGCTAATTACGTTGCCGATTGCCAAATTGCATTATCTCTTATAGTTTCCGAGATATGGACTATCGACATCTTGCAATATTGGCTCTGCTTCTAACTTGGGCCAGAATTGTAAAATGATCTTATGAATTAGCGATTTTGTTGTAATTCACATTCCAAGTAATATTCGGCATGCTAATTACGTTGCCGATTGCCAGATTGCATTATCTCTTATAGTTTCCGAGATATGGACTATCGACATCTTGCAATATTGGCTCTTCTTCTAACTTGGGTCAAAATTGTAAAATGGTCTTATGAATTAGCGATTTCGCTCCAATTCACATTCCAAGTAATATTCGGCATGCTAATTACGTTGCCGATTGCCAAATTGCATTATCTCTTATAGTTTCCGAGATATGGACTATCGACATCTTGCAATATTGGCTCTGCTTCTAACTTGGGCCAGAATTGTAAAATGGTCTTATGAATTAGCGATTTCGTTGTAATTCACATTCCAAGTAATATTCGGCATGCTAATTACACTGCCGATGGCCAAATTGCATTATCTCCTATAGTTTCCGAGATATGGACTATCGACATTTTACAATATTGGCTTTTCTTCTAACTTGGGTCAAAATTGTAAATTGGTCTTATGAATTAGCGATTTCGCTCCAGTTCACATTCCAAGTAATATTCGGCATGCTAATTACGTTGCCGATTGCCAAATTGCATTATCTCTTATAGTTTCCGAGATATGGACTATCGACATCTTGCAATATTGGCTCTGCTTCTAACTTGGGCCATAATTGTAAAATGGTCTTATGAATTAGCGATTTCGCTCCAATTCACATTCCAAGTAATATTCGGCATGCTAATTACGTTGCCGATTGCCAAATTGCATTATCTCTTATAGTTTCCGAGATATGGACTATCGACATCTTGCAATATTGGCTCTGCTTCTATCTTGGGCCAGAATTGTAAAATGGTCTTATGAATTAGCGATTTCGTTGTAATTCACATTCCAAGTAATATTCGGCATGCTAATTAGGTTGCCGATTGCCAAATTGCATTATCTCTTATAGTTTCCGAGATATGGACTATCGACATTTTACAATATTGGCCCTGCTTCTAACTTGGGTCAAAATTGTAAAATGGTCTTATGAATTAGCAATTTCGCTCCAATTCACATTCCAAGTAATATTCGGCATGCTAATTACGTTGCCGATTGCCAGATTGCATTATCTCTTATAGTTTCCGAGATATGGACTATCGACATTTTACAATATTGGCTCTTCTTCTAACTTGGGTCAAAATTGTAAAATGGTCTTACGAATTAGCGATTTCGCTCCAGTTCACATTCCAAGTAATATTCGGCATGCTAATTACGTTGCCGATTGCCAAATTGCATTATCTCTTATGGTTTCCGAGATATGGACTATCGACATCCTGCAATATTGGCTCTGCTTCTAACTTGGGCCAGAATTGTAAAATGGTCTTATGAATTAGCGATTTCGCTCCAATTCACATTCCAAGTAATATTCGGCATGCTAATTACGTTGCCGATTGCCAAATTGCATTATCTCTTATAGTTTCCGAGATATGGACTATCGACATCTTGCAATATTGGCTCTGCTTCTAACTTGGGCCAGAATTGTAAAATGGTCTTATGAATTAGCGATTTCGTTGTAATTCACATTCCAAGTAATATTCGGCATGCTAATTACACTGCCGATGGCCAAATTGCATTATCTCTTATAGTTTCCGAGATATGGACTATCGACATTTTACAATATTGGCTCTTCTTCTAACTTGGGTCAAAATTGTAAATTGGTCTTATGAATTAGCGATTTCGTTGTAATTCATATTCCAAGTAATATTCGGCATGCTAATTACGGTGCCGATTGCCAAATTGCATTATCTCTTATAGTTTCCGAGATATGGACTATCGACATTTTACAATATTGGCTCAGATTCTAACTTGGGTCAAAATTGTAAAATGGTCTTATGAATTAGCAATTTCGCTCCAATTCACATTCCAAGTAATATTCGGCATGCTAATTACGTTGCCGATTGCCAAATTGCATTATCTCTTATAGTTTCCGAGATATGGACTATCGACATCTTGCAATATTGGCTCTGCTTCTAACTTGGGCCAGAATTGTAAAATGGTCTTATGAATTAGCGATTTCGTTGTAATTCACATTCCAAGTAATATTCGGCATGCTAATTACACTGCCGATGGCCAAATTGCATTATCTCTTATAGTTTCCGAGATATGGACTATCGACATTTTACAATATTGGCTCTTCTTCTAACTTGGGTCAAAATTGTAAATTGGTCTTATGAATTAGCGATTTCGTTGTAATTCACATTCCAAGTAATATTCGGCATGCTAATTACGGTGCCGATTGCCAAATTGCATTATCTCTTATAGTTTCCGAGATATGGACTATCGACATTTTACAATATTGGCTCTGCTTTTAACTTGGGTCAAAATTGTAAAATGGTCTTATGAATTAGCAATTTCGCTCCAATTCACATTCCAAGTAATATTCGGCATGCTAATTACGTTGCCGATTGCCAAATTGCATTATCTCTTATAGTTTCCGAGATATGGACTATCGCCATCTTGCAATATTGGCTCTGCTTCTAACTTGGGCCAGAATTGTAAAATGGTCTTATGAATTAGCGATTTCGTTGTAATTCACATCCCAAGTAATATTCGGCAAGCTAATTACGTTGCCGATTGCCAAATTGCATTATCTCTTATAGTTTCCGAGATATGGACTATCGACATCTTGCAATATTGGCTCTGCTTCTAACTTGGGCCAGAATTGTAAAATGGTCTTATGAATTAGCGATTTCGTTGTAATTCACATTCCAAGTAATATTCGGCATGCTAATTACGTTGCCGATTGCCAAATTGCATTATCTCTTATAGTTTCCGAGATATGGACTATCGCCCTCTTGCAATATTGGCTCTGCTTCTAACTTGGGCCAGAATTGTAAAATGGTCTTATGAATTAACGATTTCGTTGTAATTCACGTTCCAAGTAATATTCGGCATGCTAATTACGTTGCCGATTGCCAAATTGCATTATCTCTTATAGTTTCCGAGATATAGACTATCGACATTTTACAATATTGGCTCTGCTCCTAACTTGGGTCAAAATTGTAAAATGGTCTTATGAATTAGCAATTTCGCTCCAATTCACATTCCAAGTAATATTCGGCGTGCTAATTACGTTGCCGATTGCCAGATTGCATTATCTCTTATAGTTTCCGAGATATGGACTATCGACATCTTGCATTATTGGCTCTGCTTCTAACTTGAGCCAGAATTGTAAAATGGTCTTATGAATTAGCGATTTCGTTGTAATTCACATTCCAAGTAATATTCGGCATGCTAATTACGTTGCCGATTGCCAAATTGCATTATCTCTTATAGTTTCCGAGATATGGACTATCGACATTTTACAATATTGGCTCTTCTTCTAACTTGGGTCAAAATTGTAAAATTGTCTTATGAATTAGCGATTTCGCTCCAGTTCACATTCCAAGTAATATTCGGCATGCTAATTACGTTGCCGATTGCCAAATTCCATTATCTCTTATAGTTTCCGAGATATGGACTATCGACATCTTGCAATATTGGCTCTGCTTCTAACTTGGGCCAGAAATGTAAAATGGTCTTATGAATTAGCGATTTCGCTCCAATTCACATTCCAAGTAATATTCGGCGTGCTAATTACGTTGCCGATTGCCAAATTGCATTATCTCTTATAGTTTCCCAGATATGGACTATCGATATCTTGCAATATTGGCTCTGCTTCTAACTTGGGCCAGAATTGTAAAATGGTCTTATGAATTAGCGATTTCGTTGTAATTCACATTCCAAGTTATATTCGGCATGCTAATTACGTTGCCGATTGCCAAATTGCATTATCTCTTATAGTTTCCGAGATATGGACTATCGACATCTTGCAATATTGGCTCTGCTTCTAACTTGGGCCAGAATTGTAAAATGGTCTTATGAATTAGCGATTTCGTTGTAATTCACATTCCAAGTAATATTCGGCATGCTAATTACGTTGCCGATTGCCAAATTGCATTATCTCTTATAGTTTCCGAGATATGGACTATCGACATCTTGCAATATTGGCTCTGCTTCTAACTTGGGCCAGAATTGTAAAATGGTCTCATGAATTAGCGATTTCGTTGTAATTCACATTCCAAGTAATATTCGGCATGCTAATTACGTTGCCGATTGCCAAATTGCATTATCTCTTATAGTTTCCGAGATATGGACTATCGACATTTTACAATATTGGCTCTTCTTCTAACTTGGGTCAAAATTGTAAAATGGTCTTATGAATTAGCGATTTCGCTCCAATTCACATTCCAAGTAATATTCGGCATGCTAATTACGTTGCCGATTGCCAAATTGCATTATCTCTTATAGTTTCCGAGATATGGACTATCGACATCTTGCAATATTGGCTCTGCTTCTAACTTGGGCCAGAATTGTAAAATGATCTTATGAATTAGCGATTTTGTTGTAATTCACATTCCAAGTAATATTCGGCATGCTAATTACGTTGCCGATTGCCAAATTGCATTATCTCTTATAGTTTCCGAGATATGGACTATCGACATCTTGCAATATTGGCTCTGCTTCTAACTTGGGCCAGAATTGTAAAATGGTCTTATGAATTAGCGATTTCGTTGTAATTCACATTCCAAGTAATATTCGGCATGCTAATTACACTGCCGATGGCCAAATTGCATTATCTCTTATAGTTTCCGAGATATGGACTATCGGCATTTTACAATATTGGCTTTTCTTCTAACTTGGGTCAAAATTGTAAATTGGTCTTATGAATTAGCGATTTCGCTCCAGTTCACATTCCAAGTAATATTCGGCATGCTAATTACGTTGCCGATTGCCAAATTGCATTATCTCTTATAGTTTCCGAGATATGGACTATCGACATCTTGCAATATTGGCTCTGCTTCTAACTTGGGCCATAATTGTAAAATGGTCTTATGAATTAGCGATTTCGCTCCAATTCACATTCCAAGTAATATTCGGCATGCTAATTACGTTGCCGATTGCCAAATTGCATTATCTCTTATAGTTTCCGAGATATGGACTATCGACATCTTGCAATATTGGCTCTGCTTCTAACTTGGGCCAGAATTGTAAAATGGTCTTATGAATTAGCGATTTCGTTGTAATTCATATTCCAAGTAATATTCGGCATGCTAATTACGTTGCCGATTGCCAAATTGCATTATCTCTTATAGTTTCCGAGATATGGACTATCGACATCTTGCAATATTGGCTCTGCTTCTAACTTGAGCCAGAATTGTAAAATGGTCTTATGAATTAGAGATTTCGTTGTAATTCACGTTCCAAGTAATATTCGGCATGCTAATTACGTTGCCGATTGCCAAATTGCATTATCTCTTATAGTTTCCGAGATATGGACTATCGACATTTTACAATATTGGCTCTGCTTCTAACTTGGGTCAAAATTGTAAAATGGTCTTATGAATTAGCAATTTCGCTCCAATTCACATTCCAAGTAATATTCGGCATGCTAATTACGTTGCCGATTGCCAAATTGCATTATCTCTTATAGTTTCCGAGATATGGACTATCGACATCCTGCAATATTGGCTCCGCTTCTAACTTGGGCCAGAATTGTAAAATGGTCTTATGAATTAGCGATTTCGCTCCAATTCACATTCCAAGTAATATTCGGCATGCTAATTACGTTGCCGATTGCCAAATTGCATTATCTCTTATAGTTTCCGAGATATGGACTATCGACATCTTGCAATATTGGCTCTGCTTCTAACTTGGGCCAGAATTGTGAAATGGTCTTATGAATTAGCGATTTCGTTGTAATTCACATTCCAAGTAATATTCGGCATGCTAATTACACTGCCGATGGCCAAATTGCATTATCTCTTATAGTTTCCGAGATATGGACTATCGACATTTTACAATATTGGCTCTGCTTCTAACTTGGGTCAAAATTGTAAAATGGTCTTATGAATAAGCAATTTCGCTCCAATTCACATTCCAAGTAATATTCGGCATGCTAATTACGTTGCCGATTGCCAAATTGCATTATCTCTTATAGTTTCCGAGATATGGACTATCGACATCTTGCAATATTGGCTATGCTTCTAACTTGGGCCAGAATTGTAAAATGGTCTTATGAATTAGCGATTTCGTTGTAATTCACATTCCAAGTAATATTCGGCATGCTAATTACGTTGCCGATTGCCAAATTGCATTATCTCTTATAGTTTCCGAGATATGGACTATCGACATCTTGCAATATTGGCTCTGCTTCTAACTTGGGCCAGAATTGTAAAATGGTCTTATGAATTAGCGATTTCGTTGTAATTCACATTCCAAGTAATATTCGGCATGCTAATTACACTGCCGATGGCCAAATTGCATTATCTCTTATAGTTTCCGAGATATGGACTATCGACATTTTACAATATTGGCTCTTCTTCTAACTTGGGTCAAAATTGTAAATTGGTCTTATGAATTAGCGATTTCGTTGTAATTCACATTCCAAGTAATATTCGGAATGCTAATTACGGTGCCGATTGCCAAATTGCATTATCTCTTATAGTTTCCGAGATATGGACTATCGACATTTTACAATATTGGCTCTGCTTCTAACTTGGGTCAAAATTGTAAAATGGTCTTATGAATTAGCAATTTCGCTCCAATTCACATTCCAAGTAATATTCGGCATGCTAATTACGTTGCCGATTGCCAAATTGCATTATCTCTTATAGTTTCCGAGATATGGACTATCGCCATCTTGCAATATTGGCTCTGCTTCTAACTTGGGCCAGAATTGTAAAATGGTCTTATGAATTAGCGATTTCGTTGTAATTCACATTCCTAGTAATATTCGGCATGCTAATTACGTTGCCGATTGCCAAATTGCATTATCTCTTATAGTTTCCGAGATATGGACTATCGACATCTTGCAATATTGGCTCTGCTTCTAACTTGGGCCAGAATTGTAAAATGGTCTTATGAATTAGCGATTTCGTTGTAATTCACATTCCAAGTAATATTCGGCATGCTAATTACGTTGCCGATTGCCAAATTGCATTATCTCTTATAGTTTCCGAGATATGGACTATCGCCCTCTTGCAATATTGGCTCTGCTTCTAACTTGGGCCAGAATTGTAAAATGGTCTTATGAATTAACGATTTCGTTGTAATTCACGTTCCAAGTAATATTCGGCATGCTAATTACGTTGCCGATTGCCAAATTGCATTATCTCTTATAGTTTCCGAGATATGAACTATCGACATTTTACAATATTGGCTCTGCTCCTAACTTGGGTCAAAATTGTAAAATGGTCTTATGAATTAGCAATTTCGCTCCAATTCACATTCCAAGTAATATTCGGCGTGCTAATTACGTTGCCGATTGCCAGATTGCATTATCTCTTATAGTTTCCGAGATATGGACTATCGACATCTTGCATTATTGGCTCTGCTTCTAACTTGAGCCAGAATTGTAAAATGGTCTTATGAATTAGCGATTTCGTTGTAATTCACATTCCAAGTAATATTCGGCATGCTAATTACGTTGCCGATTGCCAAATTGCATTATCTCTTATAGTTTCCGAGATATGGACTATCGACATTTTACAATATTGGCTCTTCTTCTAACTTGGGTCAAAATTGTAAAATTGTCTTATGAATCAGCGATTTCGCTCCAGTTCACATTCCAAGTAATATTCGGCATGCTAATTACGTTGCCGATTGCCAAATTGCATTATCTCTTTTAGTTTCCGAGATATGGACTATCGACATCTTGCAATATTGGCTCTGCTTCTAACTTGGGCTAGAATTGTAAAATGGTCTTATGAATTAGCGATTTCGTTGTAATTCACATTCCAAGTAATATTCGGCATGCTAATTACACTGCCGATGGCCAAATTGCATTATCTCTTATAGTTTCCGAGATATGGACTATCGACATTTTACAATATTGGCTTTTCTTCTAACTTGGGTCAAAATTGTAAATTGGTCTTATGAATTAGCGATTTCGCTCCAGTTCACATTCCAAGTAATATTCGGCATGCTAATTACGTTGCCGATTGCCAAATTGCATTATCTCTTTTAGTTTCCGAGATATGGACTATCGACATCTTGCAATATTGGCTCTGCTTCTAACTTGAGCCAGAATTGTAAAATGGTCTTATGAATTAGAGATTTCGTTGTAATTCACGTTCCAAGTAATATTCGGCATGCTAATTACGTTGCCGATTGCCAAATTGCATTATCTCTTATAGTTTCCGAGATATGGACTATCGACATTTTACAATATTGGCTCTGCTTCTAACTTGGGTCAAAATTGTAAAATGGTCTTATGAATTAGCAATTTCGCTCCAATTCACATTCCAAGTAATATTCGGCATGCTAATTACGTTGCCGATTGCCAAATTGCATTATCTCTTATAGTTTCCGAGATATGGACTATCGACATCCTGCAATATTGGCTCCGCTTCTAACTTGGGCCAGAATTGTAAAATGGTCTTATGAATTAGCGATTTCGCTCCAATTCACATTCCAAGTAATATTCGGCATGCTAATTACGTTGCCGATTGCCAAATTGCATTATCTCTTATAGTTTCCGAGATATGGACTATCGACATCTTGCAATATTGGCTCTGCTTCTAACTTGGGCCAGAATTGTGAAATGGTCTTATGAATTAGCGATTTCGTTGTAATTCACATTCCAAGTAATATTCGGCATGCTAATTACACTGCCGATGGCCAAATTGCATTATCTCTTATAGTTTCCGAGATATGGACTATCGACATTTTACAATATTGGCTCTGCTTCTAACTTGGGTCAAAATTGTAAAATGGTCTTATGAATAAGCAATTTCGCTCCAATTCACATTCCAAGTAATATTCGGCATGCTAATTACGTTGCCGATTGCCAAATTGCATTATCTCTTATAGTTTCCGAGATATGGACTATCGACATCTTGCAATATTGGCTATGCTTCTAACTTGGGCCAGAATTGTAAAATGGTCTTATGAATTAGCGATTTCGTTGTAATTCACATTCCAAGTAATATTCGGCATGCTAATTACGTTGCCGATTGCCAAATTGCATTATCTCTTATAGTTTCCGAGATATGGACTATCGACATCTTGCAATATTGGCTCTGCTTCTAACTTGGGCCAGAATTGTAAAATGGTCTTATGAATTAGCGATTTCGTTGTAATTCACATTCCAAGTAATATTCGGCATGCTAATTACACTGCCGATGGCCAAATTGCATTATCTCTTATAGTTTCCGAGATATGGACTATCGACATTTTACAATATTGGCTCTTCTTCTAACTTGGGTCAAAATTGTAAATTGGTCTTATGAATTAGCGATTTCGTTGTAATTCACATTCCAAGTAATATTCGGAATGCTAATTACGGTGCCGATTGCCAAATTGCATTATCTCTTATAGTTTCCGAGATATGGACTATCGACATTTTACAATATTGGCTCTGCTTCTAACTTGGGTCAAAATTGTAAAATGGTCTTATGAATTAGCAATTTCGCTCCAATTCACATTCCAAGTAATATTCGGCATGCTAATTACGTTGCCGATTGCCAAATTGCATTATCTCTTATAGTTTCCGAGATATGGACTATCGACATCTTGCAATATTGGCTCTGCTTCTAACTTGGGCCAGAATTGTAAAATGGTCTTATGAATTAGCGATTTCGTTGTAATTCACATTCCTAGTAATATTCGGCATGCTAATTACGTTGCCGATTGCCAAATTGCATTATCTCTTATAGTTTCCGAGATATGGACTATCGACATCTTGCAATATTGGCTCTGCTTCTAACTTGGGCCAGAATTGTAAAATGGTCTTATGAATTAGCGATTTCGTTGTAATTCACATTCCAAGTAATATTCGGCATGCTAATTACGTTGCCGATTGCCAAATTGCATTATCTCTTATAGTTTCCGAGATATGGACTATCGCCCTCTTGCAATATTGGCTCTGCTTCTAACTTGGGCCAGAATTGTAAAATGGTCTTATGAATTAACGATTTCGTTGTAATTCACGTTCCAAGTAATATTCGGCATGCTAATTACGTTGCCGATTGCCAAATTGCATTATCTCTTATAGTTTCCGAGATATGAACTATCGACATTTTACAATATTGGCTCTGCTCCTAACTTGGGTCAAAATTGTAAAATGGTCTTATGAATTAGCAATTTCGCTCCAATTCACATTCCAAGTAATATTCGGCGTGCTAATTACGTTGCCGATTGCCAGATTGCATTATCTCTTATAGTTTCCGAGATATGGACTATCGACATCTTGCATTATTGGCTCTGCTTCTAACTTGAGCCAGAATTGTAAAATGGTCTTATGAATTAGCGATTTCGTTGTAATTCACATTCCAAGTAATATTCGGCATGCTAATTACGTTGCCGATTGCCAAATTGCATTATCTCTTATAGTTTCCGAGATATGGACTATCGACATTTTACAATATTGGCTCTTCTTCTAACTTGGGTCAAAATTGTAAAATTGTCTTATGAATCAGCGATTTCGCTCCAGTTCACATTCCAAGTAATATTCGGCATGCTAATTACGTTGCCGATTGCCAAATTGCATTATCTCTTTTAGTTTCCGAGATATGGACTATCGACATCTTGCAATATTGGCTCTGCTTCTAACTTGGGCTAGAATTGTAAAATGGTCTTATGAATTAGCGATTTCGTTGTAATTCACATTCCAAGTAATATTCGGCATGCTAATTACACTGCCGATGGCCAAATTGCATTATCTCTTATAGTTTCCGAGATATGGACTATCGACATTTTACAATATTGGCTTTTCTTCTAACTTGGGTCAAAATTGTAAATTGGTCTTATGAATTAGCGATTTCGCTCCAGTTCACATTCCAAGTAATATTCGGCATGCTAATTACGTTGCCGATTGCCAAATTGCATTATCTCTTATAGTTTCCGAGATATGGACTATCGACATCTTGCAATATTGGCTCTGCTTCTAACTTGGGCCATAATTGTAAAATGGTCTTATGAATTAGCGATTTCGCTCCAATTCACATTCCAAGTAATATTCGGCATGCTAATTACGTTGCCGATTGCCAAATTGCATTATCTCTTATAGTTTCCGAGATATGGACTATCGACATCTTGCAATATTGGCTCTGCTTCTAACTTGGGCCAGAATTGTAAAATGGTCTTATGAATTAGCGATTTCGTTGTAATTCACATTCCAAGTAATATTCGGCATGCTAATTAGGTTGCCGATTGCCAAATTGCATTATCTCTTATAGTTTCCGAGATATGGACTATCGACATTTTACAATATTGGCTCTGCTTCTAACTTGGGTCAAAATTGTAAAATGGTCTTATGAATTAGCAATTTCGCTCCAATTCACATTCCAAGTAATATTCGGCATGCTAATTACGTTGCCGATTGCCAGATTGCATTATCTCTTATAGTTTCCGAGATATGGACTATCGACATTTTACAATATTGGCTCTTCTTCTAACTTGGGTCAAAATTGTAAAATGGTCTTATGAATTAGCGATTTCGCTCCAGTTCACATTCCAAGTAATATTCGGCATGCTAATTACGTTGCCGATTGCCAAATTGCATTATCTCTTATAGTTTCCGAGATATGGACTATCGACATCATGCAATATTGGCTCTGCTTCTAACTTGAACCAGAATTGTAAAATGGTCTTATGAATTAGAGATTTCGTTGTAATTCACGTTCCAAGTAATATTCGGCATGCTAATTACGTTGCCGATTGCCAAATTGCATTATCTCTTATAGTTTCCGAGATATGGACTATCGACATTTTACAATATTGGCTCTGCTTCTAACTTGGGTCAAAATTGTAAAATGGTCTTATGAATTAGCAATTTCGCTCCAATTCACATTCCAAGTAATATTCGGCATGCTAATTACGTTGCCGATTGCCAAATTGCATTATCTCTTATAGTTTCCGAGATATGGACTATCGACATCCTGCAATATTGGCTCCGCTTCTAACTTGGGCCAGAATTGTAAAATGGTCTTTTGAATTAGCGACTTCGCTCCAATTCACATTCCAAGTAATATTCGGCATGCTAATTACGTTGCCGATTGCCAAATTGCATTATCTCTTATAGTTTCCGAGATATGGACTATCGACATCTTGCAATATTGGCTCTGCTTCTAACTTGGGCCAGAATTGTAAAATGGTCTTATGAATTAGCGATTTCGTTGTAATTCACATTCCAAGTAATATTCGGCATGCTAATTACACTGCCGATGGCCAAATTGCATTATCTCTTATAGTTTCCGAGATATGGACTATCGACATTTTACAATATTGGCTCTTCTTCTAACTTGGGTCAAAATTGTAAATTGGTCTTATGAATTAGCGATTTCGTTGTAATTCACATTCCAAGTAATATTCGGCATGCTAATTACGGTGCCGATTGCCAAATTGCATTATCTCTTATAGTTTCCGAGATATGGACTATCGACATTTTACAATATTGGCTCTGCTTCTAACTTGGGTCAAAATTGTAAAATGGTCTTATGAATTAGCAATTTCGCTCCAATTCACATTCCAAGTAATATTCGGCATGCTAATTACGTTGCCGATTGCCAAATTGCATTATCTCTTATAGTTTCCGAGATATGGACTATCGACATCTTGCAATATTGGCTCTGCTTCTAACTTGGGCCAGAATTGTAAAATGGTCTTATGAATTAGCGATTTCGTTGTAATTCACATTCCAAGTAATATTCGGCATGCTAATTACACTGCCGATGGCCAAATTGCATTATCTCTTATAGTTTCCGAGATATGGACTATCGACATTTTACAATATTGGCTCTTCTTCTAACTTGGGTCAAAATTGTAAATTGGTCTTATGAATTAGCGATTTCGTTGTAATTCACATTCCAAGTAATATTCGGAATGCTAATTACGGTGCCGATTGCCAAATTGCATTATCTCTTATAGTTTCCGAGATATGGACTATCGACATTTTACAATATTGGCTCTGCTTCTAACTTGGGTCAAAATTGTAAAATGGTCTTATGAATTAGCAATTTCGCTCCAATTCACATTCCAAGTAATATTCGGCATGCTAATTACGTTGCCGATTGCCAAATTGCATTATCTCTTATAGTTTCCGAGATATGGACTATCGCCATCTTGCAATATTGGCTCTGCTTCTAACTTGGGCCAGAATTGTAAAATGGTCTTATGAATTAGCGATTTCGTTGTAATTCACATTCCTAGTAATATTCGGCATGCTAATTACGTTGCCGATTGCCAAATTGCATTATCTCTTATAGTTTCCGAGATATGGACTATCGACATCTTGCAATATTGGCTCTGCTTCTAACTTGGGCCAGAATTGTAAAATGGTCTTATGAATTAGCGATTTCGTTGTAATTCACATTCCAAGTAATATTCGGCATGCTAATTACGTTGCCGATTGCCAAATTGCATTATCTCTTATAGTTTCCGAGATATGGACTATCGCCCTCTTGCAATATTGGCTCTGCTTCTAACTTGGGCCAGAATTGTAAAATGGTCTTATGAATTAACGATTTCGTTGTAATTCACGTTCCAAGTAATATTCGGCATGCTAATTACGTTGCCGATTGCCAAATTGCATTATCTCTTATAGTTTCCGAGATATGGACTATCGACATTTTACAATATTGGCTCTTCTTCTAACTTGGGTCAAAATTGTAAAATTGTCTTATGAATTAGCGATTTCGCTCCAGTTCACATTCCAAGTAATATTCGGCATGCTAATTACGTTGCCGATTGCCAAATTGCATTATCTCTTTTAGTTTCCGAGATATGGACTATCGACATCTTGCAATATTGGCTCTGCTTCTAACTTGGGCCAGAATTGTAAAATGGTCTTATGAATTAGCGATTTCGCTCCAATTCACATTCCAAGTAATATTCGGCATGCTAATTACGTTGCCGATTGCCAGATTGCATTATCTCTTATAGTTTCCGAGATATGGACTATCGACATTTTACAATATTGGCTCTTCTTCTAACTTGGGTCAAAATTGTAAAATGGTCTTATGAATTAGCGATTTCGCTCCAGTTCACATTCCAAGTAATATTCGGCATGCTAATTACGTTGCCGATTGCCAAATTGCATTATCTCTTATAGTTTCCGAGATATGGACTATCGACATCTTGCAATATTGGCTCTGCTTCTAACTTGAGCCAGAATTGTAAAATGGTCTTATGAATTAGAGATTTCGTTGTAATTCACGTTCCAAGTAATATTCGGCATGCTAATTACGTTGCCGATTGCCAAATTGCATTATCTCTTATAGTTTCCGAGATATGGACTATCGACATTTTACAATATTGGCTCTGCTTCTAACTTGGGTCAAAATTGTAAAATGGTCTTATGAATTAGCAATTTCGCTCCAATTCACATTCCAAGTAATATTCGGCATGCTAATTACGTTGCCGATTGCCAAATTGCATTATCTCTTATAGTTTCCGAGATATGGACTATCGACATCCTGCAATATTGGCTCCGCTTCTAACTTGGGCCAGAATTGTAAAATGGTCTTATGAATTAGCGATTTCGCTCCAATTCACATTCCAAGTAATATTCGGCATGCTAATTACGTTGCCGATTGCCAAATTGCATTATCTCTTATAGTTTCCGAGATATGGACTATCGACATCTTGCAATATTGGCTCTGCTTCTAACTTGGGCCAGAATTGTAAAATGGTCTTATGAATTAGCGATTTCGTTGTAATTCACATTCCAAGTAATATTCGGCATGCTAATTACACTGCCGATGGCCAAATTGCATTATCTCTTATAGTTTCCGAGATATGGACTATCGACATTTTACAATATTGGCTCTTCTTCTAACTTGGGTCAAAATTGTAAATTGGTCTTATGAATTAGCGATTTCGTTGTAATTCACATTCCAAGTAATATTCGGCATGCTAATTACGGTGCCGATTGCCAAATTGCATTATCTCTTATAGTTTCCGAGATATGGACTATCGACATTTTACAATATTGGCTCTGCTTCTAACTTGGGTCAAAATTGTAAAATGGTCTTATGAATTAGCAATTTCGCTCCAATTCACATTCCAAGTAATATTCGGCATGCTAATTACGTTGCCGATTGCCAAATTGCATTATCTCTTATAGTTTCCGAGATATGGACTATCGACATCTTGCAATATTCGCTCTGCTTCTAACTTGGGCCAGAATTGTAAAATGGTCTTATGAATTAGCGATTTCGTTGTAATTCACATTCCAAGTAATATTCGGCATGCTAATTACACTGCCGATGGCCAAATTGCATTATCTCTTATAGTTTCCGAGATATGGACTATCGACATTTTACAATATTGGCTCTTCTTCTAACTTGGGTCAAAATTGTAAATTGGTCTTATGAATTAGCGATTTCGTTGTAATTCACATTCCAAGTAATATTCGGAATGCTAATTACGGTGCCGATTGCCAAATTGCATTATCTCTTATAGTTTCCGAGATATGGACTATCGACATTTTACAATATTGGCTCTGCTTCTAATTTGGGTCAAAATTGTAAAATGGTCTTATGAATTAGCAATTTCGCTCCAATTCACATTCCAAGTAATATTCGGCATGCTAATTACGTTGCCGATTGCCAAATTGCATTATCTCTTATAGTTTCCGAGATATGGACTATCGCCATCTTGCAATATTGGCTCTGCTTCTAACTTGGGCCAGAATTGTAAAATGGTCTTATGAATTAGCGATTTCGTTGTAATTCACATTCCTAGTAATATTCGGCATGCTAATTACGTTGCCGATTGCCAAATTGCATTATCTCTTATAGTTTCCGAGATATGGACTATCGACATCTTGCAATATTGGCTCTGCTTCTAACTTGGGCCAGAATTGTAAAATGGTCTTATGAATTAGCGATTTCGTTGTAATTCACATTCCAAGTAATATTCGGCATGCTAATTACGTTGCCGATTGCCAAATTGCATTATCTCTTATAGTTTCCGAGATATGGACTATCGCCCTCTTGCAATATTGGCTCTGCTTCTAACTTGGGCCAGAATTGTAAAATGGTCTTATGAATTAACGATTTCGTTGTAATTCACGTTATAAGTAATATTCGGCATGCTAATTACGTTGCCGATTGCCAAATTGCATTATCTCTTATAGTTTCCGAGATATGAACTATCGACATTTTACAATATTGGCTCTGCTCCTAACTTGGGTCAAAATTGTAAAATGGTCTTATGAATTAGCAATTTCGCTCCAATTCACATTCCAAGTAATATTCGGCGTGCTAATTACGTTGCCGATTGCCAGATTGCATTATCTCTTATAGTTTCCGAGATATGGACTATCGACATCTTGCATTATTGGCTCTGCTTCTAACTTGAGCCAGAAATGTAAAATGGTCTTATGAATTAGCGATTTCGTTGTAATTCACATTCCAAGTAATATTCGGCATGCTAATTACGTTGCCGATTGCCAAATTGCATTATCTCTTATAGTTTCCGAGATATGGACTATCGACATTTTACAATATTGGCTCTTCTTCTAACTTGGGTCAAAATTGTAAAATTGTCTTATGAATTAGCGATTTCGCACCAGTTCACATTCCAAGTAATATTCGGCATGCTAATTACGTTGCCGATTGCCAAATTGCATTATCTCTTTTAGTTTCCGAGATATGGACTATCGACATCTTGCAATATTGGCTCTGCTTCTAACTTGGGCCAGAATTGTAAAATGGTCTTATGAATTAGCGATTTCGCTCCAATTCACATTCCAAGTAATATTCGGCATGCTAATTACGTTGCCGATTGCCAAATTGCATTATCTCTTATAGTTTCCGAGATATGGACTATCGACATCTTGCAATATTGGCTCTGCTTCTAACTTGAGCCAGAATTGTAAAATGGTCTTATGAATTAGAGATTTCGTTGTAATTCACGTTCCAAGTAATATTCGGCATGCTAATTACGTTGCCGATTGCCAAATTGCATTATCTCTTATAGTTTCCGAGATATGGACTATCGACATTTTACAATATTGGCTCTGCTTCTAACTTGGGTCAAAATTGTAAAATGGTCTTATGAATTAGCAATTTCGCTCCAATTCACATTCCAAGTAATATTCGGCATGCTAATTACGTTGCCGATTGCCAAATTGCATTATCTCTTATAGTTTCCGAGATATGGACTATCGACATCCTGCAATATTGGCTCCGCTTCTAACTTGGGCCAGAATTGTAAAATGGTCTTATGAATTAGCGATTTCGCTCCAATTCACATTCCAAGTAATATTCGGCATGCTAATTACGTTGCCGATTGCCAAATTGCATTATCTCTTATAGTTTCCGAGATATGGACTATCGACATCTTGCAATATTGGCTCTGCTTCTAACTTGGGCCAGAATTGTAAAATGGTCTTATGAATTAGCGATTTCGTTGTAATTCACATTCCAAGTAATATTCGGCATGCTAATTACACTGCCGATGGCCAAATTGCATTATCTCTTATAGTTTCCGAGATATGGACTATCGACATTTTACAATATTGGCTCTTCTTCTAACTTGGGTCAAAATTGTAAATTGGTCTTATGAATTAGCGATTTCGTTGTAATTCACATTCCAAGTAATATTCGGCATGCTAATTACGGTGCCGATTGCCAAATTGCATTATCTCTTATAGTTTCCGAGATATGGACTATCGACATCTTGCAATATTCGCTCTGCTTCTAACTTGGGCCAGAATTGTAAAATGGTCTTATGAATTAGCGATTTCGTTGTAATTCACATTCCAAGTAATATTCGGCATGCTAATTACACTGCCGATGGCCAAATTGCATTATCTCTTATAGTTTCCGAGATATGGACTATCGACATTTTACAATATTGGCTCTTCTTCTAACTTGGGTCAAAATTGTAAATTGGTCTTATGAATTAGCGATTTCGTTGTAATTCACATTCCAAGTAATATTCGGAATGCTAATTACGGTGCCGATTGCCAAATTGCATTATCTCTTATAGTTTCCGAGATATGGACTATCGACATTTTACAATATTGGCTCTGCTTCTAACTTGGGTCAAAATTGTAAAATGGTCTTATGAATTAGCAATTTCGCTCCAATTCACATTCCAAGTAATATTCGGCATGCTAATTACGTTGCCGATTGCCAAATTGCATTATCTCTTATAGTTTCCGAGATATGGACTATCGCCATCTTGCAATATTGGCTCTGCTTCTAACTTGGGCCAGAATTGTAAAATGGTCTTATGAATTAGCGATTTCGTTGTAATTCACATTCCTAGTAATATTCGGCATGCTAATTACGTTGCCGATTGCCAAATTGCATTATCTCTTATAGTTTCCGAGATATGGACTATCGACATCTTGCAATATTGGCTCTGCTTCTAACTTGGGCCAGAATTGTAAAATGGTCTTATGAATTAGCGATTTCGTTGTAATTCACATTCCAAGTAATATTCGGCATGCTAATTACGTTGCCGATTGCCAAATTGCATTATCTCTTATAGTTTCCGAGATATGGACTATCGCCCTCTTGCAATATTGGCTCTGCTTCTAACTTGGGCCAGAATTGTAAAATGGTCTTATGAATTAACGATTTCGTTGTAATTCACGTTATAAGTAATATTCGGCATGCTAATTACGTTGCCGATTGCCAAATTGCATTATCTCTTATAGTTTCCGAGATATGAACTATCGACATTTTACAATATTGGCTCTGCTCCTAACTTGGGTCAAAATTGTAAAATGGTCTTATGAATTAGCAATTTCGCTCCAATTCACATTCCAAGTAATATTCGGCGTGCTAATTACGTTGCCGATTGCCAGATTGCATTATCTCTTATAGTTTCCGAGATATGGACTATCGACATCTTGCATTATTGGCTCTGCTTCTAACTTGAGCCAGAAATGTAAAATGGTCTTATGAATTAGCGATTTCGTTGTAATTCACATTCCAAGTAATATTCGGCATGCTAATTACGTTGCCGATTGCCAAATTGCATTATCTCTTATAGTTTCCGAGATATGGACTATCGACATTTTACAATATTGGCTCTTCTTCTAACTTGGGTCAAAATTGTAAAATTGTCTTATGAATTAGCGATTTCGCACCAGTTCACATTCCAAGTAATATTCGGCATGCTAATTACGTTGCCGATTGCCAAATTGCATTATCTCTTTTAGTTTCCGAGATATGGACTATCGACATCTTGCAATATTGGCTCTGCTTCTAACTTGGGCCAGAATTGTAAAATGGTCTTATGAATTAGCGATTTCGCTCCAATTCACATTCCAAGTAATATTCGGCATGCTAATTACGTTGCCGATTGCCAAATTGCATTATCTCTTATAGTTTCCGAGATATGGACTATCGATATCTTGCAATATTGGCTCTGCTTCTAACTTGGGCCAGAATTGTAAAATGGTCTTATGAATTAGCGATTTCGTTGTAATTCACATTCCAAGTAATATTCGGCATGTTAATTACGTTGCCGATTGCCAAATTGCATTATCTCTTATAGTTTCCGAGATATGGACTATCGCCCTCTTGCAATATTGGCTCTGCTTCTAACTTGGGCCAGAATTGTAAAATGGTCTTATGAATTAGCGATTTCGTTGTAATTCACATTCCTAGTAATATTCGGCATGCTAATTACGTTGCCGATTGCCAAATTGCATTATCTCTTATAGTTTCCGAGATATGGACTATCGACATCTTGCAATATTGGCTCTGCTTCTAACTTGGGCCAGAATTGTAAAATGGTCTTATGAATTAGCGATTTCGTTGTAATTCACATTCCAAGTAATATTCGGCATGCTAATTACGTTGCCGATTGCCAAATTGCATTATCTCTTATAGTTTCCGAGATATGGACTATCGCCCTCTTGCAATATTGGCTCTGCTTCTAACTTGGGCCAGAATTGTAAAATGGTCTTATGAATTAACGATTTCGTTGTAATTCACGTTCCAAGTAATATTCGGCATGCTAATTACGTTGCCGATTGCCAAATTGCATTATCTCTTATAGTTTCCGAGATATGAACTATCGACATTTTACAATATTGGCTCTGCTCCTAACTTGGGTCAAAATTGTAAAATGGTCTTATGAATTAGCAATTTCGCTCCAATTCACATTCCAAGTAATATTCGGCGTGCTAATTACGTTGCCGATTGCCAGATTGCATTATCTCTTATAGTTTCCGAGATATGGACTATCGACATCTTGCATTATTGGCTCTGCTTCTAACTTGAGCCAGAATTGTAAAATGGTCTTATGAATTAGCGATTTCGTTGTAATTCACATTCCAAGTAATATTCGGCATGCTAATTACGTTGCCGATTGCCAAATTGCATTATCTCTTATAGTTTCCGAGATATGGACTATCGACATTTTACAATATTGGCTCTTCTTCTAACTTGGGTCAAAATTGTAAAATTGTCTTATGAATCAGCGATTTCGCTCCAGTTCACATTCCAAGTAATATTCGGCATGCTAATTACGTTGCCGATTGCCAAATTGCATTATCTCTTTTAGTTTCCGAGATATGGACTATCGACATCTTGCAATATTGGCTCTGCTTCTAACTTGGGCTAGAATTGTAAAATGGTCTTATGAATTAGCGATTTCGTTGTAATTCACATTCCAAGTAATATTCGGCATGCTAATTACACTGCCGATGGCCAAATTGCATTATCTCTTATAGTTTCCGAGATATGGACTATCGACATTTTACAATATTGGCTTTTCTTCTAACTTGGGTCAAAATTGTAAATTGGTCTTATGAATTAGCGATTTCGCTCCAGTTCACATTCCAAGTAATATTCGGCATGCTAATTACGTTGCCGATTGCCAAATTGCATTATCTCTTATAGTTTCCGAGATATGGACTATCGACATCTTGCAATATTGGCTCTGCTTCTAACTTGGGCCATAATTGTAAAATGGTCTTATGAATTAGCGATTTCGCTCCAATTCACATTCCAAGTAATATTCGGCATGCTAATTACGTTGCCGATTGCCAAATTGCATTATCTCTTATAGTTTCCGAGTTATGGACTATCGACATCTTGCAATATTGGCTCTGCTTCTAACTTGGGCCAGAATTGTAAAATAGTCTTATGAATTAGCGATTTCGTTGTAATTCACATTCCAAGTAATATTCGGCATGCTAATTAGGTTGCCGATTGCCAAATTGCATTATCTCTTATAGTTTCCGAGATATGGACTATCGACATCATGCAATATTGGCTCTGCTTCTAACTTGAACCAGAATTGTAAAATGGTCTTATGAATTAGAGATTTCGTTGTAATTCACGTTCCAAGTAATATTCGGCATGCTAATTACGTTGCCGATTGCCAAATTGCATTATCTCTTATAGTTTCCGAGATATGGACTATCGACATTTTACAATATTGGCTCTGCTTCTAACTTGGGTCAAAATTGTAAAATGGTCTTATGAATTAGCAATTTCGCTCCAATTCACATTCCAAGTAATATTCGGCATGCTAATTACGTTGCCGATTGCCAAATTGCATTATCTCTTATAGTTTCCGAGATATGGACTATCGACATCCTGCAATATTGGCTCCGCTTCTAACTTGGGCCAGAATTGTAAAATGGTCTTATGAATTAGCGACTTCGCTCCAATTCACATTCCAAGTAATATTCGGCATGCTAATTACGTTGCCGATTGCCAAATTGCATTATCTCTTATAGTTTCCGAGATATGGACTATCGACATCTTGCAATATTGGCTCTGCTTCTAACTTGGGCCAGAATTGTAAAATGGTCTTATGAATTAGCGATTTCGTTGTAATTCACATTCCAAGTAATATTCGGCATGCTAATTACACTGCCGATGGCCAAATTGCATTATCTCTTATAGTTTCCGAGATATGGACTATCGACATTTTACAATATTGGCTCTTCTTCTAACTTGGGTCAAAATTGTAAATTGGTCTTATGAATTAGCGATTTCGTTGTAATTCACATTCCAAGTAATATTCGGCATGCTAATTACGGTGCCGATTGCCAAATTGCATTATCTCTTATAGTTTCCGAGATATGGACTATCGACATTTTACAATATTGGCTCTGCTTCTAACTTGGGTCAAAATTGTAAAATGGTCTTATGAATTAGCAATTTCGCTCCAATTCACATTCCAAGTAATATTCGGCATGCTAATTACGTTGCCGATTGCCAAATTGCATTATCTCTTATAGTTTCCGAGATATGGACTATCGACATCTTCCAATATTGGCTCTGCTTCTAACTTGGGCCAGAATTGTAAAATGGTCTTATGAATTAGCGATTTCGTTGTAATTCACATTCCAAGTAATATTCGGCATGCTAATTACACTGCCGATGGCCAAATTGCATTATCTCTTATAGTTTCCGAGATATGGACTATCGACATTTTACAATATTGGCTCTTCTTCTAACTTGGGTCAAAATTGTAAATTGGTCTTATGAATTAGCGATTTCGTTGTAATTCACATTCCAAGTAATATTCGGAATGCTAATTACGGTGCCGATTGCCAAATTGCATTATCTCTTATAGTTTCCGAGATATGGACTATCGACATTTTACAATATTGGCTCTGCTTCTAACTTGGGTCAAAATTGTAAAATGGTCTTATGAATTAGCAATTTCGCTCCAATTCACATTCCAAGTAATATTCGGCATGCTAATTACGTTGCCGATTGCCAAATTGCATTATCTCTTATAGTTTCCGAGATATGGACTATCGCCATCTTGCAATATTGGCTCTGCTTCTAACTTGGGCCAGAATTGTAAAATGGTCTTATGAATTAGCGATTTCGTTGTAATTCACATTCCTAGTAATATTCGGCATGCTAATTACGTTGCCGATTGCCAAATTGCATTATCTCTTATAGTTTCCGAGATATGGACTATCGACATCTTGCAATATTGGCTCTGCTTCTAACTTGGGCCAGAATTGTAAAATGGTCTTATGAATTAGCGATTTCGTTGTAATTCACATTCCAAGTAATATTCGGCATGCTAATTACGTTGCCGATTGCCAAATTGCATTATCTCTTATAGTTTCCGAGATATGGACTATCGCCCTCTTGCAATATTGGCTCTGCTTCTAACTTGGGCCAGAATTGTAAAATGGTCTTATGAATTAACGATTTCGTTGTAATTCACGTTCCAAGTAATATTCGGCATGCTAATTACGTTGCCGATTGCCAAATTGCATTATCTCTTATAGTTTCCGAGATATGGACTATCGACATTTTACAATATTGGCTCTTCTTCTAACTTGGGTCAAAATTGTAAAATTGTCTTATGAATTAGCGATTTCGCTCCAGTTCACATTCCAAGTAATATTCGGCATGCTAATTACGTTGCCGATTGCCAAATTGCATTATCTCTTTTAGTTTCCGAGATATGGACTATCGACATCTTGCAATATTGGCTCTGCTTCTAACTTGGGCCAGAATTGTAAAATGGTCTTATGAATTAGCGATTTCGCTCCAATTCACATTCCAAGTAATATTCGGCATTCTAATTACGTTGCCGATTGCCAGATTGCATTATCTCTTATAGTTTCCGAGATATGGACTATCGACATTTTACAATATTGGCTCTTCTTCTAACTTGGGTCAAAATTGTAAAATGGTCTTATGAATTAGCGATTTCGCTCCAGTTCACATTCCAAGTAATATTCGGCATGCTAATTACGTTGCCGATTGCCAAATTGCATTATCTCTTATAGTTTCCGAGATATGGACTATCGACATCTTGCAATATTGGCTCTGCTTCTAACTTGAGCCAGAATTGTAAAATGGTCTTATGAATTAGAGATTTCGTTGTAATTCACGTTCCAAGTAATATTCGGCATGCTAATTACGTTGCCGATTGCCAAATTGCATTATCTCTTATAGTTTCCGAGATATGGACTATCGACATTTTACAATATTGGCTCTGCTTCTAACTTGGGTCAAAATTGTAAAATGGTCTTATGAATTAGCAATTTCGCTCCAATTCACATTCCAAGTAATATTCGGCATGCTAATTATGTTGCCGATTGCCAAATTGCATTATCTCTTATAGTTTCCGAGATATGGACTATCGACATCCTGCAATATTGGCTCCGCTTCTAACTTGGGCCAGAATTGTAAAATGGTCTTATGAATTAGCGATTTCGCTCCAATTCACATTCCAAGTAATATTCGGCATGCTAATTACGTTGCCGATTGCCAAATTGCATTATCTCTTATAGTTTCCGAGATATGGACTATCGACATCTTGCAATATTGGCTCTGCTTCTAACTTGGGCCAGAATTGTAAAATGGTCTTATGAATTAGCGATTTCGTTGTAATTCACATTCCAAGTAATATTCGGCATGCTAATTACACTGCCGATGGCCAAATTGCATTATCTCTTATAGTTTCCGAGATATGGACTATCGACATTTTACAATATTGGCTCTTCTAACTTGGGTCAAAATTGTAAATTGGTCTTATGAATTAGCGATTTCGTTGTAATTCACATTCCAAGTAATATTCGGCATGCTAATTACGGTGCCGATTGCCAAATTGCATTATCTCTTATAGTTTCCGAGATATGGACTATCGACATTTTACAATATTGGCTCTGCTTCTAACTTGGGTCAAAATTGTAAAATGGTCTTATGAATTAGCAATTTCGCTCCAATTCACATTCCAAGTAATATTCGGCATGCTAATTACGTTGCCGATTGCCAAATTGCATTATCTCTTATAGTTTCCGAGATATGGACTATCGACATCTTGCAATATTCGCTCTGCTTCTAACTTGGGCCAGAATTGTAAAATGGTCTTATGAATTAGCGATTTCGTTGTAATTCACATTCCAAGTAATATTCGGCATGCTAATTACACTGCCGATGGCCAAATTGCATTATCTCTTATAGTTTCCGAGATATGGACTATCGACATTTTACAATATTGGCTCTTCTTCTAACTTGGGTCAAAATTGTAAATTGGTCTTATGAATTAGCGATTTCGTTGTAATTCACATTCCAAGTAATATTCGGAATGCTAATTACGGTGCCGATTGCCAAATTGCATTATCTCTTATAGTTTCCGAGATATGGACTATCGACATTTTACAATATTGGCTCTGCTTCTAACTTGGGTCAAAATTGTAAAATGGTCTTATGAATTAGCAATTTCGCTCCAATTCACATTCCAAGTAATATTCGGCATGCTAATTACGTTGCCGATTGCCAAATTGCATTATCTCTTATAGTTTCCGAGATATGGACTATCGCCATCTTGCAATATTGGCTCTGCTTCTAACTTGGGCCAGAATTGTAAAATGGTCTTATGAATTAGCGATTTCGTTGTAATTCACATTCCTAGTAATATTCGGCATGCTAATTACGTTGCCGATTGCCAAATTGCATTATCTCTTATAGTTTCCGAGATATGGACTATCGACATCTTGCAATATTGGCTCTGCTTCTAACTTGGGCCAGAATTGTAAAATGGTCTTATGAATTAGCGATTTCGTTGTAATTCACATTCCAAGTAATATTCGGCATGCTAATTACGTTGCCGATTGCCAAATTGCATTATCTCTTATAGTTTCCGAGATATGGACTATCGCCCTCTTGCAATATTGGCTCTGCTTCTAACTTGGGCCAGAATTGTAAAATGGTCTTATGAATTAACGATTTCGTTGTAATTCACGTTATAAGTAATATTCGGCATGCTAATTACGTTGCCGATTGCCAAATTGCATTATCTCTTATAGTTTCCGAGATATGAACTATCGACATTTTACAATATTGGCTCTGCTCCTAACTTGGGTCAAAATTGTAAAATGGTCTTATGAATTAGCAATTTCGCTCCAATTCACATTCCAAGTAATATTCGGCGTGCTAATTACGTTGCCGATTGCCAGATTGCATTATCTCTTATAGTTTCCGAGATATGGACTATCGACATCTTGCATTATTGGCTCTGCTTCTAACTTGAGCCAGAAATGTAAAATGGTCTTATGAATTAGCGATTTCGTTGTAATTCACATTCCAAGTAATATTCGGCATGCTAATTACGTTGCCGATTGCCAAATTGCATTATCTCTTATAGTTTCCGAGATATGGACTATCGACATTTTACAATATTGGCTCTTCTTCTAACTTGGGTCAAAATTGTAAAATTGTCTTATGAATTAGCGATTTCGCACCAGTTCACATTCCAAGTAATATTCGGCATGCTAATTACGTTGCCGATTGCCAAATTGCATTATCTCTTTTAGTTTCCGAGATATGGACTATCGACATCTTGCAATATTGGCTCTGCTTCTAACTTGGGCCAGAATTGTAAAATGGTCTTATGAATTAGCGATTTCGCTCCAATTCACATTCCAAGTAATATTCGGCATGCTAATTACGTTGCCGATTGCCAAATTGCATTATCTCTTATAGTTTCCGAGATATGGACTATCGATATCTTGCAATATTGGCTCTGCTTCTAACTTGGGCCAGAATTGTAAAATGGTCTTATGAATTAGCGATTTCGTTGTAATTCACATTCCAAGTAATATTCGGCATGTTAATTACGTTGCCGATTGCCAAATTGCATTATCTCTTATAGTTTCCGAGATATGCACTATCGACATCTTGCAATATTGGCTCTGCTTCTAACTTGGGCCAGAATTGTAAAATGGTCTTATGAATTAGCGATTTCGTTGTAATTCACATTCCAAGTAATATTCGGCATGCTAATTACGTTGCCGATTGAAAAATTGCATTATCTTTTATAGTTTTCGAGATATGGACTATCGACATTTTACAATATTGGCTCTGCTTGTAACTTGGGCCAGAATTGTAAAATGGTCTTATGAATTAGCGATTTCGCTCCAATTCACATTCCAAGTAATATTCGGCATGCTAATTACGTTGCCGATTGCCAAATTGCGTTATCTCTTATAGTTTCCGAGATATGGACTATCGACATCTTGCAATATTGGCTCTGCTTCTAACTTGGGCCAGAATTGTAAAATGGTCTTATGAATTAGCGAGTTCGTTGTAATTCACATTCCAAGTAATATTCGGCATGCTAATTACGTTGCCGATTGCCAAATTGCATTATCTCTTATAGTTTCCGAGATATGGACTATCGACATTTTACAATATTGGCTCTGCTTCTAACTTGGGTCAAAATTGTAAAATGGTCTTATGAATTAGCAATTTCGCTCCAATTCACATTCCAAGTAATATTCGGCATGCTAATTACGTTGCCGATTGCCAGATTGCATTATCTCTTATAGTTTCCGAGATATGGACTATCGACATCTTGCAATATTGGCTCTGCTTCTAACTTGGGCCAGAATTGTAAAATGGTCTTATGAATTAGCGATTTCGCTCCAACTCACATTCCAAGTAATATTCGGAATGCTAATTACGTTGCCGATTGCCAAATTGCATTATCTCTTATAGTTTCCGAGATATGGACTATCGACATCTTGCAATATTGGCTCTGCTTCTAACTTGGGCCAGAATTGTAAAATGGTCTTATGAATTAGCGATTTCGTTGTAATTCACATTCCAAGTAATATTCGGCATGCTAATTACGCTGCCGATTGCCAAATTGCATTATCTCTTATAGTTTCCGAGATATGGACTATCGACATCTTGCAATATTGGCTCTGCTTCTAACTTGGGCCAGAATTGTAAAATGGTCTTATGAATTAGCGATTTCGTTGTAATTCACATTCCAAGTAATATTCGGCATGCTAATTACACTGCCGATGGCCAAATTGCATTATCTCTTATAGTTTCCGAGATATGGACTATCGACATTTTACAATATTGGCTCTTCTTCTAACTTGGGTCAAAATTGTAAATTGGTCTTATGAATTAGCGATTTCGTTGTAATTCACAATCCAAGTAATATTCGGCATGCGAATTACGTTGCCGATTGCCAAATTGCATTATCTCTTATAGTTTCCGAGATATGGACTACCGACATTTTACAATATTGGCTCTGTTTCTAACTTGGGTCAAAATTGTAAAATGGTCTTATGAATTAGCAATTTCGCTCCAATTCACATTCCAAGTAATATTCGGCATGCTAATTACGTTGCCGATTGCCAAATTGTATTATCTCTTATAGTTTCCGAGATATGGACTATCGACATTTTACAATATTGGCTCTGCTTCTAACTTGGGTCAAAATTGTAAAATGGTCTTATCTATTGGCGATTTCGTCCCAATTCACATTCCAAGTGATATTCGGCATGCTAATTACATTGCCGGTTGCCAAATTGCATTATCTCTTATAGTTTCCGAGATATGGACTATCGATAATTTACACCTTATGCTCTGCTTCTAACTTGGGCCCAAATTGTAAAATGGTCTTATCTATTGGCGATTTAGTTGCAATTCACATTCCAAGTAATATTCGGCATGCTAATTACATTGCCGTTTGCCAAATTGCATTATCTCTTATAGTTTCCGAGATATGGACTATCGATAATTTACACCTTAGGCTCTGCTTCTAACTTGGGCCCAAATTGTAAAATGGTCTTATCTATTGGCGATTTCGTTCCAATTCACATTCCAAGTAATGTTCGGAATGCTAATTACATTGCCGGTTGCCAAATTGCATTATCTCTTATAGTTTCCGAGATATGGACTATCGATAATTTACACCTTAGGCTCTGCTTCTAACTTGGGCCCAAATTGTAAAATGGTCTTATCTATTGGCGATTTCGTTCCAATTCACATTCCAAGTAATATTCGGCATGCTAATTACATTGCCGGTTGCCAAATTGCATTATCTCTTATCGTTTCCGAGATATGGACTATCGATAATTTACACCTTAGGCTCTGCTTCTAACTTGGGCCCAAATTGTAAAATGGTCTTATCTATTGGCGATTTCGTTCCAATTCACATTCCAAGTAATATTCGGCATGCTAATTACATTGCCGGTTGCCAAATTGCATTATCTCTTATAGTTTCCGAGATATGGACTATCGATAATTTACACCTTAGGCTCTGCACTAACTTGGGCCCAAATTGTAAAATGGTCTTATCTATTGGCGATTTCGTTCCAATTCACATTCCAAGTGATATTCGGCATGCTAATTACATTGCCGGTTGCGAAATTGCATTATCTCTTATAGTTTCCGAGATATGGACTATCAATAATTTACACCTTAGGCTCTGCTTCTAACTTGGGCCCAAATTGTAAAATGGTCTTATCTATTGGCGATTTCGTTCCAATTCACATTCCAAGTAATATTCGGCATGCTAATTACATTGCCGGTTGCCAAATTGCATTATCTCTTATAGTTTCCGAGATATGGACTATCGATAATTTACACCTTAGGCTCTGCTTCTAACTTGGGCCCAAATTGTAAAATGGTCTTATCTATTGGCGATTTCGTTCCAATTCACATTCCAAGTAATATTCGGCATGCTAATTACATTGCCGGTTGCCAAATTGCATTATCTCTTATAGTTTCCGAGATATGGACTATCGATAATTTACACCTTAGGCTCTGCTTCTAACTTGGGCCCAAATTGTAAAATGGTCTTATCTATTGGCGATGTAGTTGCAATTCACATTCCAAGTAATATTCGGCATGCTAATTACATTGCCGGTTGCCAAATTGCATTATCTCTTATAGTTTCCGAGATATGGACTATCGATAATTTACACCTTAGGCTCTGCTTCTAACTTGGGCCCAAATTGTAAAATGGTCTTATCTATTGGCGATTTCGTTCCAATTCACATTCCAAGTAATGTTCGGAATGCTAATTACATTGCCGGTTGCCAAATTGCATTATCTCTTATAGTTTCCGAGATATGGACTATCGATAATTTACACCTTAGGCTCTGCTTCTAACTTGGGCCCAAATTGTAAAATGGTCTTATCAATTGGCGATTTCGTTCCAATTCACATTCCAAGTAATATTCGGCATGCTAATTACATTGCCGGTTGCCAAATTGCATTATCTCTTATAGTTTCCGAGATATGGACTATCGATAATTTACACCTTAGGCTCTGCTTCTAACTTGGGCCCAAATTGTAAAATGGTCTTATCTATTGGCGATTTCGTTCCAATTCACATTCCAAGTAATATTCGGCATGCTAATTACATCGCCGGTTGCCAAATTGCATTATCTCTTATAGTTTCCGAGATATGGACTATCGATAATTTACACCTTAGGCTCTGCTTCTAACTTGGGCCCAAATTGTAAAATGGTCTTATCTATTGGCGATTTCGTTCCAATTCACACTCCAAGTAATATTCGGCATGCTAATTACATTGCCGGTTGTGAAATTGCATTATCTCTTATAGTTTCCGAGATATGGACTATCGATAATTTACACCTTAGGCTCTGCTTCTAACTTGGGCCCAAATTGTAAAATGGTCTTATCTATTGGCGATTTCGTTCCAATTCACATTCCAAGTAATATTCGGCATGCTAATTACATTGCCGGTTGCCAAATTGCATTATCTCTTATCGTTTCCGAGATATGGACTATCGATAATTTACACCTTAGGCTCTGCTTCTAACTTGGGCCCAAATTGTAAAATGGTCTTATCTATTGGCGATTTCGTTCCAATTCACATTCCAAGTAATATTCGGCATGCTAATTACATTGCCGGTTGCCAAATTGCATTATCTCTTATAGTTTCCGAGATATGGACTATCGATAATTTACACCTTAGGCTCTGCACTAACTTGGGCCCAAATTGTAAAATGGTCTTATCTATTGGCGATTTCGTTCCAATTCACATTCCAAGTGATAGTCGGCATGCTAATTACATTGCCGGTTGCGAAATTGCATTATCTCTTATAGTTTCCGAGATATGGACTATCAATAATTTACACCTTAGGCTCTGCTTCTAACTTGGGCCCAAATTGTAAAATGGTCTTATCTATTGGCGATTTCGTTCCAATTCACATTATAAGTAATATTCGGCATGCTAATTACATTGCCGGTTGCCAAATTGCATTATCTCTTATAGTTTCCGAGATATGGACTATCGATAATTTACACCTTAGGCTCTGCTTCTAACTTGGGCCCAAATTGTAAAATGGTCTTATCTATTGGCGATTTCGTTCCAATTCACATTCCAAGTAATATTCGGCATGCTAATTACATTGCCGGTTGCGAAATTGCATTATCTCTTATAGTTTCCGAGATATGGACTATCAATAATTTACACCTTAGGCTCTGCTTCTAACTTGGGCCCAAATTGTAAAATGGTCTTATCTATTGGCGATTTCGTTCCAATTCACATTCCAAGTAATATTCGGCATGCTAATTACATTGCCGGTTGCCAAATTGCATTATCTCTTATAGTTTCCGAGATATGGACTATCGATAATTTACACCTTAGGCTCTGCTTCTAACTTGGGCCCAAATTGTAAAATGGTCTTATCTATTGGCGATTTCGTTCCAATTCACATTCCAAGTAATATTCGGCATGCTAATTACATTGCCGGTTGCCAAATTGCATTATCTCTTATAGTTTCCGAGATATGGACTATCGATAATTTACACCTTAGGCTCTGCTTCTAACTTGGGCCCAAATTGTAAAATGGTCTTATCTATTGGCGATGTAGTTGCAATTCACATTCCAAGTAATATTCGGCATGCTAATTACATTGCCGGTTGCCAAATTGCATTATCTCTTATAGTTTCCGAGATATGGACTATCGATAATTTACACCTTAGGCTCTGCTTCTAACTTGGGCCCAAATTGTAAAATGGTCTTATCTATTGGCGATTTCGTTCCAATTCACATTCCAAGTAATATTCGGCATGCTAATTACATTGCCGGTTGCCAAATTGCATTATCTCTTATAGTTTCCGAGATATGGACTATCGATAATTTACACCTTAGGCTCTGCTTCTAACTTGGGCCCAAATTGTAAAATGGTCTTATCTATTGGCGATTTCGCTCCAATTCACATTCCAAGTAATATTCGGCATGCTAATTATGTTGCCGATTGCCAAATTGCATTATCTCTTATAGTTTCCGAGATATGGACTATCGACATCCTGCAATATTGGCTCCGCTTCTAACTTGGGCCAGAATTGTAAAATGGTCTTATGAATTAGCGATTTCGCTCCAATTCACATTCCAAGTAATATTCGGCATGCTAATTACGTTGCCGATTGCCAAATTGCATTATCTCTTATAGTTTCCGAGATATGGACTATCGACATCTTGCAATATTGGCTCTGCTTCTAACTTGGGCCAGAATTGTAAAATGGTCTTATGAATTAGCGATTTCGTTGTAATTCACATTCCAAGTAATATTCGGCATGCTAATTACACTGCCGATGGCCAAATTGCATTATCTCTTATAGTTTCCGAGATATGGACTATCGACATTTTACAATATTGGCTCTTCTAACTTGGGTCAAAATTGTAAATTGGTCTTATGAATTAGCGATTTCGTTGTAATTCACATTCCAAGTAATATTCGGCATGCTAATTACGGTGCCGATTGCCAAATTGCATTATCTCTTATAGTTTCCGAGATATGGACTATCGACATTTTACAATATTGGCTCTGCTTCTAACTTGGGTCAAAATTGTAAAATGGTCTTATGAATTAGCAATTTCGCTCCAATTCACATTCCAAGTAATATTCGGCATGCTAATTACGTTGCCGATTGCCAAATTGCATTATCTCTTATAGTTTCCGAGATATGGACTATCGACATCTTGCAATATTCGCTCTGCTTCTAACTTGGGCCAGAATTGTAAAATGGTCTTATGAATTAGCGATTTCGTTGTAATTCACATTCCAAGTAATATTCGGCATGCTAATTACACTGCCGATGGCCAAATTGCATTATCTCTTATAGTTTCCGAGATATGGACTATCGACATTTTACAATATTGGCTCTTCTTCTAACTTGGGTCAAAATTGTAAATTGGTCTTATGAATTAGCGATTTCGTTGTAATTCACATTCCAAGTAATATTCGGAATGCTAATTACGGTGCCGATTGCCAAATTGCATTATCTCTTATAGTTTCCGAGATATGGACTATCGACATTTTACAATATTGGCTCTGCTTCTAACTTGGGTCAAAATTGTAAAATGGTCTTATGAATTAGCAATTTCGCTCCAATTCACATTCCAAGTAATATTCGGCATGCTAATTACGTTGCCGATTGCCAAATTGCATTATCTCTTATAGTTTCCGAGATATGGACTATCGCCATCTTGCAATATTGGCTCTGCTTCTAACTTGGGCCAGAATTGTAAAATGGTCTTATGAATTAGCGATTTCGTTGTAATTCACATTCCTAGTAATATTCGGCATGCTAATTACGTTGCCGATTGCCAAATTGCATTATCTCTTATAGTTTCCGAGATATGGACTATCGACATCTTGCAATATTGGCTCTGCTTCTAACTTGGGCCAGAATTGTAAAATGGTCTTATGAATTAGCGATTTCGTTGTAATTCACATTCCAAGTAATATTCGGCATGCTAATTACGTTGCCGATTGCCAAATTGCATTATCTCTTATAGTTTCCGAGATATGGACTATCGCCCTCTTGCAATATTGGCTCTGCTTCTAACTTGGGCCAGAATTGTAAAATGGTCTTATGAATTAACGATTTCGTTGTAATTCACGTTATAAGTAATATTCGGCATGCTAATTACGTTGCCGATTGCCAAATTGCATTATCTCTTATAGTTTCCGAGATATGAACTATCGACATTTTACAATATTGGCTCTGCTCCTAACTTGGGTCAAAATTGTAAAATGGTCTTATGAATTAGCAATTTCGCTCCAATTCACATTCCAAGTAATATTCGGCGTGCTAATTACGTTGCCGATTGCCAGATTGCATTATCTCTTATAGTTTCCGAGATATGGACTATCGACATCTTGCATTATTGGCTCTGCTTCTAACTTGAGCCAGAAATGTAAAATGGTCTTATGAATTAGCGATTTCGTTGTAATTCACATTCCAAGTAATATTCGGCATGCTAATTACGTTGCCGATTGCCAAATTGCATTATCTCTTATAGTTTCCGAGATATGGACTATCGACATTTTACAATATTGGCTCTTCTTCTAACTTGGGTCAAAATTGTAAAATTGTCTTATGAATTAGCGATTTCGCACCAGTTCACATTCCAAGTAATATTCGGCATGCTAATTACGTTGCCGATTGCCAAATTGCATTATCTCTTTTAGTTTCCGAGATATGGACTATCGACATCTTGCAATATTGGCTCTGCTTCTAACTTGGGCCAGAATTGTAAAATGGTCTTATGAATTAGCGATTTCGCTCCAATTCACATTCCAAGTAATATTCGGCATGCTAATTACGTTGCCGATTGCCAAATTGCATTATCTCTTATAGTTTCCGAGATATGGACTATCGATATCTTGCAATATTGGCTCTGCTTCTAACTTGGGCCAGAATTGTAAAATGGTCTTATGAATTAGCGATTTCGTTGTAATTCACATTCCAAGTAATATTCGGCATGTTAATTACGTTGCCGATTGCCAAATTGCATTATCTCTTATAGTTTCCGAGATATGCACTATCGACATCTTGCAATATTGGCTCTGCTTCTAACTTGGGCCAGAATTGTAAAATGGTCTTATGAATTAGCGATTTCGTTGTAATTCACATTCCAAGTAATATTCGGCATGCTAATTACGTTGCCGATTGAAAAATTGCATTATCTTTTATAGTTTTCGAGATATGGACTATCGACATTTTACAATATTGGCTCTGCTTGTAACTTGGGCCAGAATTGTAAAATGGTCTTATGAATTAGCGATTTCGCTCCAATTCACATTCCAAGTAATATTCGGCATGCTAATTACGTTGCCGATTGCCAAATTGCGTTATCTCTTATAGTTTCCGAGATATGGACTATCGACATCTTGCAATATTGGCTCTGCTTCTAACTTGGGCCAGAATTGTAAAATGGTCTTATGAATTAGCGAGTTCGTTGTAATTCACATTCCAAGTAATATTCGGCATGCTAATTACGTTGCCGATTGCCAAATTGCATTATCTCTTATAGTTTCCGAGATATGGACTATCGACATTTTACAATATTGGCTCTGCTTCTAACTTGGGTCAAAATTGTAAAATGGTCTTATGAATTAGCAATTTCGCTCCAATTCACATTCCAAGTAATATTCGGCATGCTAATTACGTTGCCGATTGCCAGATTGCATTATCTCTTATAGTTTCCGAGATATGGACTATCGACATCTTGCAATATTGGCTCTGCTTCTAACTTGGGCCAGAATTGTAAAATGGTCTTATGAATTAGCGATTTCGCTCCAACTCACATTCCAAGTAATATTCGGAATGCTAATTACGTTGCCGATTGCCAAATTGCATTATCTCTTATAGTTTCCGAGATATGGACTATCGACATCTTGCAATATTGGCTCTGCTTCTAACTTGGGCCAGAATTGTAAAATGGTCTTATGAATTAGCGATTTCGTTGTAATTCACATTCCAAGTAATATTCGGCATGCTAATTACGCTGCCGATTGCCAAATTGCATTATCTCTTATAGTTTCCGAGATATGGACTATCGACATCTTGCAATATTGGCTCTGCTTCTAACTTGGGCCAGAATTGTAAAATGGTCTTATGAATTAGCGATTTCGTTGTAATTCACATTCCAAGTAATATTCGGCATGCTAATTACACTGCCGATGGCCAAATTGCATTATCTCTTATAGTTTCCGAGATATGGACTATCGACATTTTACAATATTGGCTCTTCTTCTAACTTGGGTCAAAATTGTAAATTGGTCTTATGAATTAGCGATTTCGTTGTAATTCACAATCCAAGTAATATTCGGCATGCGAATTACGTTGCCGATTGCCAAATTGCATTATCTCTTATAGTTTCCGAGATATGGACTACCGACATTTTACAATATTGGCTCTGTTTCTAACTTGGGTCAAAATTGTAAAATGGTCTTATGAATTAGCAATTTCGCTCCAATTCACATTCCAAGTAATATTCGGCATGCTAATTACGTTGCCGATTGCCAAATTGTATTATCTCTTATAGTTTCCGAGATATGGACTATCGACATTTTACAATATTGGCTCTGCTTCTAACTTGGGTCAAAATTGTAAAATGGTCTTATCTATTGGCGATTTCGTCCCAATTCACATTCCAAGTGATATTCGGCATGCTAATTACATTGCCGGTTGCCAAATTGCATTATCTCTTATAGTTTCCGAGATATGGACTATCGATAATTTACACCTTATGCTCTGCTTCTAACTTGGGCCCAAATTGTAAAATGGTCTTATCTATTGGCGATTTAGTTGCAATTCACATTCCAAGTAATATTCGGCATGCTAATTACATTGCCGTTTGCCAAATTGCATTATCTCTTATAGTTTCCGAGATATGGACTATCGATAATTTACACCTTAGGCTCTGCTTCTAACTTGGGCCCAAATTGTAAAATGGTCTTATCTATTGGCGATTTCGTTCCAATTCACATTCCAAGTAATGTTCGGAATGCTAATTACATTGCCGGTTGCCAAATTGCATTATCTCTTATAGTTTCCGAGATATGGACTATCGATAATTTACACCTTAGGCTCTGCTTCTAACTTGGGCCCAAATTGTAAAATGGTCTTATCTATTGGCGATTTCGTTCCAATTCACATTCCAAGTAATATTCGGCATGCTAATTACATTGCCGGTTGCCAAATTGCATTATCTCTTATCGTTTCCGAGATATGGACTATCGATAATTTACACCTTAGGCTCTGCTTCTAACTTGGGCCCAAATTGTAAAATGGTCTTATCTATTGGCGATTTCGTTCCAATTCACATTCCAAGTAATATTCGGCATGCTAATTACATTGCCGGTTGCCAAATTGCATTATCTCTTATAGTTTCCGAGATATGGACTATCGATAATTTACACCTTAGGCTCTGCACTAACTTGGGCCCAAATTGTAAAATGGTCTTATCTATTGGCGATTTCGTTCCAATTCACATTCCAAGTGATATTCGGCATGCTAATTACATTGCCGGTTGCGAAATTGCATTATCTCTTATAGTTTCCGAGATATGGACTATCAATAATTTACACCTTAGGCTCTGCTTCTAACTTGGGCCCAAATTGTAAAATGGTCTTATCTATTGGCGATTTCGTTCCAATTCACATTCCAAGTAATATTCGGCATGCTAATTACATTGCCGGTTGCCAAATTGCATTATCTCTTATAGTTTCCGAGATATGGACTATCGATAATTTACACCTTAGGCTCTGCTTCTAACTTGGGCCCAAATTGTAAAATGGTCTTATCTATTGGCGATTTCGTTCCAATTCACATTCCAAGTAATATTCGGCATGCTAATTACATTGCCGGTTGCCAAATTGCATTATCTCTTATAGTTTCCGAGATATGGACTATCGATAATTTACACCTTAGGCTCTGCTTCTAACTTGGGCCCAAATTGTAAAATGGTCTTATCTATTGGCGATGTAGTTGCAATTCACATTCCAAGTAATATTCGGCATGCTAATTACATTGCCGGTTGCCAAATTGCATTATCTCTTATAGTTTCCGAGATATGGACTATCGATAATTTACACCTTAGGCTCTGCTTCTAACTTGGGCCCAAATTGTAAAATGGTCTTATCTATTGGCGATTTCGTTCCAATTCACATTCCAAGTAATGTTCGGAATGCTAATTACATTGCCGGTTGCCAAATTGCATTATCTCTTATAGTTTCCGAGATATGGACTATCGATAATTTACACCTTAGGCTCTGCTTCTAACTTGGGCCCAAATTGTAAAATGGTCTTATCAATTGGCGATTTCGTTCCAATTCACATTCCAAGTAATATTCGGCATGCTAATTACATTGCCGGTTGCCAAATTGCATTATCTCTTATAGTTTCCGAGATATGGACTATCGATAATTTACACCTTAGGCTCTGCTTCTAACTTGGGCCCAAATTGTAAAATGGTCTTATCTATTGGCGATTTCGTTCCAATTCACATTCCAAGTAATATTCGGCATGCTAATTACATCGCCGGTTGCCAAATTGCATTATCTCTTATAGTTTCCGAGATATGGACTATCGATAATTTACACCTTAGGCTCTGCTTCTAACTTGGGCCCAAATTGTAAAATGGTCTTATCTATTGGCGATTTCGTTCCAATTCACACTCCAAGTAATATTCGGCATGCTAATTACATTGCCGGTTGTGAAATTGCATTATCTCTTATAGTTTCCGAGATATGGACTATCGATAATTTACACCTTAGGCTCTGCTTCTAACTTGGGCCCAAATTGTAAAATGGTCTTATCTATTGGCGATTTCGTTCCAATTCACATTCCAAGTAATATTCGGCATGCTAATTACATTGCCGGTTGCCAAATTGCATTATCTCTTATCGTTTCCGAGATATGGACTATCGATAATTTACACCTTAGGCTCTGCTTCTAACTTGGGCCCAAATTGTAAAATGGTCTTATCTATTGGCGATTTCGTTCCAATTCACATTCCAAGTAATATTCGGCATGCTAATTACATTGCCGGTTGCCAAATTGCATTATCTCTTATAGTTTCCGAGATATGGACTATCGATAATTTACACCTTAGGCTCTGCACTAACTTGGGCCCAAATTGTAAAATGGTCTTATCTATTGGCGATTTCGTTCCAATTCACATTCCAAGTGATAGTCGGCATGCTAATTACATTGCCGGTTGCGAAATTGCATTATCTCTTATAGTTTCCGAGATATGGACTATCAATAATTTACACCTTAGGCTCTGCTTCTAACTTGGGCCCAAATTGTAAAATGGTCTTATCTATTGGCGATTTCGTTCCAATTCACATTATAAGTAATATTCGGCATGCTAATTACATTGCCGGTTGCCAAATTGCATTATCTCTTATAGTTTCCGAGATATGGACTATCGATAATTTACACCTTAGGCTCTGCTTCTAACTTGGGCCCAAATTGTAAAATGGTCTTATCTATTGGCGATTTCGTTCCAATTCACACTCCAAGTAATATTCGGCATGCTAATTACATTGCCGGTTGCGAAATTGCATTATCTCTTATAGTTTCCGAGATATGGACTATCAATAATTTACACCTTAGGCTCTGCTTCTAACTTGGGCCCAAATTGTAAAATGGTCTTATCTATTGGCGATTTCGTTCCAATTCACATTCCAACTAATATTCGGCATGCTAATTACATTACGGGTTGCCAAATTGCATTATCTCTTATAGTTTCCGAGATATGGACTATCGATAATTTACACCTTAGGCTCTGCTTCTAACTTGGGCCCAAATTGTAAAATTGTCTTATCTATTGGCGATTTCGTTCCAATTCACATTCCAAGTAATATTCGGCATGCTAATTACATTGCCGGTTGCCAAATTGCATTATCTCTTATAGTTTCCGAGATATGGACTATCGATAATTTACACCTTAGGCTCTGCTTCTAACTTGGGCCCAAATTGTAAAATGGTCTTATCTATTGGCGATTTCGTTCCAATTCACATTCCAAGTAATATTCGGCATGCTAATTACATTGCCGGTTGCCAAATTGCATTATCTCTTATAGTTTCCGAGATATGGACTATCGATAATTTACACCTTAGGCTCTGCTTCTAACTTGGGCCCAAATTGTAAAATGGTCTTATCTATTGGCGATTTAGTTGCAATTCACATTCCAAGTAATATTCGGCATGCTAATTACATTTCCGGTTGCCAAATTGCATTATCTCTTATAGTTTCCAAGATATGGACTATCGATAATTTACACCTTAGGCTCTGCTTCTAACTTGGGCCCAAATTGTAAAATGGTCTTATCTATTGGCGATTTCGTTCCAATTCACATTCCAAGTAATATTTGGCATGCTAATTACATTGCCGGTTGCCAAATTCCATTATCTCTTATAGTTTCCGAGATATGGACTATCGATAATTTACACCTTGGGCTCTGCTTCTAACTTGGGCCCAAATTGTAAAATGGTCTTATCTATTGGCGATTTCGTTCCAATTCACATTCCAAGTAATATTCGGCATGCTAATTACATTGCCGGTTGCCAAATTGCATTATCTCTTATAGTTTCCGAGATATGGACTATCGATAATTTACACCTTAGGCTCTGCTTCTAACTTGGGCCCAAATTGTAAAATGGTCTTATCTATTGGCGATTTCGTTCCAATTCACACTCCAAGTAATATTCGGCATGCTAATTACATTGCCGGTTGCGAAATTGCATTATCTCTTATAGTTTCCGAGATATGGACTATCGATAATTTACACCTTAGGCTCTGCTTCTAACTTGGGCCCAAATTGTAAAATGGTCTTATCTATTGGCGATTTCGTTCCAATTCACACTCCAAGTAATATTCGGCATGCTAATTACATTGCCGGTTGCGAAATTGCATTATCTCTTATAGTTTCCGAGATATGGACTATCGATAATTTACACCTTAGGCTCTGCTTCTAACTTGGGCCCAAATTGTAAAATGGTCTTATCTATTGGCGATTTCGTTCCAATTCACATTCCAAGTAATATTCGGCATGCTAATTACATTGCCGGTTGCCAAATTGCATTATCTCTTATAGTTTCCGAGATATGGACTATCGATATCTTGCAATATTGGCTCTGCTTCTAACTTGGGCCAGAATTGTAAAATGGTCTTATGAATTAGCGATTTCGTTGTAATTCACATTCCAAGTAATATTCGGCATGCTAATTACGTTGCCGATTGCCAAATTGCATTATCTCTTATAGTTTCCGAGATATGCACTATCGACATCTTGCAATATTGGCTCTGCTTCTAACTTGGGCCAGAATTGTAAAATGGTCTTATGAATTAGCGATTTCGTTGTAATTCACATTCCAAGTAATATTCGGCATGCTAATTACGTTGCCGATTGCAAAATTGCATTATCTTTTATAGTTTTCGAGATATGGACTATCGACATTTTACAATATTGGCTCTGCTTGTAACTTGGGCCAGAATTGTAAAATGGTCTTATGAATTAGCGATTTCGCTCCAATTCACATTCCAAGTAATATTCGGCATGCTAATTACGTTGCCGATTGCCAAATTGCGTTATCTCTTATAGTTTCCGAGATATGGACTATCGACATCTTGCAATATTGGCTCTGCTTCTAACTTGGGCCAGAATTGTAAAATGGTCTTATGAATTAGCGAGTTCGTTGTAATTCACATTCCAAGTAATATTCGGCATGCTAATTACGTTGCCGATTGCCAAATTGCATTATCTCTTATAGTTTCCGAGATATGGACTATCGACATTTTACAATATTGGCTCTGCTTCTAACTTGGGTCAAAATTGTAAAATGGTCTTATGAATTAGCAATTTCGCTCCAATTCACATTCCAAGTAATATTCGGCATGCTAATTACGTTGCCGATTGCCAGATTGCATTATCTCTTATAGTTTCCGAGATATGGACTATCGACATCTTGCAATATTGGCTCTGCTTCTAACTTGGGCCAGAATTGTAAAATGGTCTTATGAATTAGCGATTTCGCTCCAACTCACATTCCAAGTAATATTCGGAATGCTAATTACGTTGCCGATTGCCAAATTGCATTATCTCTTATAGTTTCCGAGATATGGACTATCGACATCTTGCAATATTGGCTCTGCTTCTAACTTGGGCCAGAATTGTAAAATGGTCTTATGAATTAGCGATTTCGTTGTAATTCACATTCCAAGTAATATTCGGCATGCTAATTACGCTGCCGATTGCCAAATTGCATTATCTCTTATAGTTTCCGAGATATGGACTATCGACATCTTGCAATATTGGCTCTGCTTCTAACTTGGGCCAGAATTGTAAAATGGTCTTATGAATTAGCGATTTCGTTGTAATTCACATTCCAAGTAATATTCGGCATGCTAATTACACTGCCGATGGCCAAATTGCATTATCTCTTATAGTTTCCGAGATATGGACTATCGACATTTTACAATATTGGCTCTTCTTCTAACTTGGGTCAAAATTGTAAATTGGTCTTATGAATTAGCGATTTCGTTGTAATTCACATTCCAAGTAATATTCGGCATGCGAATTACGTTGCCGATTGCCAAATTGCATTATCTCTTATAGTTTCCGAGATATGGACTACCGACATTTTACAATATTGGCTCTGTTTCTAACTTGGGTCAAAATTGTAAAATGGTCTTATGAATTAGCAATTTCGCTCCAATTCACATTCCAAGTAATATTCGGCATGCTAATTACGTTGCCGATTGCCAAATTGTATTATCTCTTATAGTTTCCGAGATATGGACTATCGACATTTTACAATATTGGCTCTGCTTCTAACTTGGGTCAAAATTGTAAAATGGTCTTATCTATTGGCGATTTCGTCCCAATTCACATTCCAAGTGATATTCGGCATGCTAATTACATTGCCGGTTGCCAAATTGCATTATCTCTTATAGTTTCCGAGATATGGACTATCGATAATTTACACCTTATGCTCTGCTTCTAACTTGGGCCCAAATTGTAAAATGGTCTTATCTATTGGCGATTTAGTTGCAATTCACATTCCAAGTAATATTCGGCATGCTAATTACATTGCCGTTTGCCAAATTGCATTATCTCTTATAGTTTCCGAGATATGGACTATCGATAATTTACACCTTAGGCTCTGCTTCTAACTTGGGCCCAAATTGTAAAATGGTCTTATCTATTGGCGATTTCGTTCCAATTCACATTCCAAGTAATGTTCGGAATGCTAATTACATTGCCGGTTGCCAAATTGCATTATCTCTTATAGTTTCCGAGATATGGACTATGGATAATTTACACCTTAGGCTCTGCTTCTAACTTGGGCCCAAATTGTAAAATGGTCTTATCAATTGGCGATTTCGTTCCAATTCACATTCCAAGTAATATTCGGCATGCTAATTATATTGCCGGTTGCCACATTGCATTATCTCTTATAGTTTCCGAGATATGGACTATCGATAATTTACACCTTAGGCTCTGCTTCTAACTTGGGCCCAAATTGTAAAATGGTCTTATCTATTGGCGATTTCGTTCCAATTCACATTCCAAGTAATATTCGGCATGCTAATTACATTGCCGGTTGCCAAATTGCATTATCTCTTATCGTTTCCGAGATATGGACTATCGATAATTTACACCTTAGGCTCTGCTTCTAACTTGGGCCCAAATTGTAAAATGGTCTTATCTATTGGCGATTTCGTTCCAATTCACATTCCAAGTAATATTCGGCATGCTAATTACATTGCCGGTTGCCAAATTGCATTATCTCTTATAGTTTCCGAGATATGGACTATCGATAATTTACACCTTAGGCTCTGCACTAACTTGGGCCCAAATTGTAAAATGGTCTTATCTATTGGCGATTTCGTTCCAATTCACATTCCAAGTGATATTCGGCATGCTAATTACATTGCCGGTTGCGAAATTGCATTATCTCTTATAGTTTCCGAGATATGGACTATCAATAATTTACACCTTAGGCTCTGCTCCTAACTTGGGCCCAAATTGTAAAATGGTCTTATCTATTGGCGATTTCGTTCCAATTCACATTCCAAGTAATATTCGGCATGCTAATTACATTGCCGGTTGCCAAATTGCATTATCTCTTATAGTTTCCGAGATATGGACTATCGATAATTTACACCTTAGGCTCTGCTTCTAATTTGGGCCCAAATTGTAAAATGGTCTTATCTATTGGCGATTTCGTTCCAATTCACATTCCAAGTAATATTCGGCATGCTAATTACATTGCCGGTTGCCAAATTGCATTATCTCTTATAGTTTCCGAGATATGGACTATCGATAATTTACACCTTAGGCTCTGCTTCTAACTTGGGCCCAAATTGTAAAATGGTCTTATCTATTGGCGATTTAGTTGCAATTCACATTCCAAGTAATATTCGGCATGCTAATTACATTGCCGGTTGCCAAATTGCATTATCTCTTATAGTTTCCGAGATATGGACTATCGATAATTTACACCTTAGGCTCTGCTTCTAACTTGGGCCCAAATTGTAAAATGGTCTTATCTATTGGCGATTTCGTTCCAATTCACATTCCAAGTAATGTTCGGAATGCTAATTACATTGCCGGTTGCCAAATTGCATTATCTCTTATAGTTTCCGAGATATGGACTATCGATAATTTACACCTTAGGCTCTGCTTCTAACTTGGGCCCAAATTGTAAAATGGTCTTATCAATTGGCGATTTCGTTCCAATTCACATTCCAAGTAATATTCGGCATGCTAATTACATTGCCGGTTGCCAAATTGCATTATCTCTTATAGTTTCCGAGATATGGACTATCGATAATTTACACCTTAGGCTCTGCTTCTAACTTGGGCCCAAATTGTAAAATGGTCTTATCTATTGGCGATTTCGTTCCAATTCACATTCCAAGTAATATTCGGCATGCTAATTACATCGCCGGTTGCCAAATTGCATTATCTCTTATAGTTTCCGAGATATGGACTATCGATAATTTACACCTTAGGCTCTGCTTCTAACTTGGGCCCAAATTGTAAAATGGTCTTATCTATTGGCGATTTCGTTCCAATTCACACTCCAAGTAATATTCGGCATGCTAATTACATTGCCGGTTGTGAAATTGCATTATCTCTTATAGTTTCCGAGATATGGACTATCGATAATTTACATCTTAGGCTCTGCTTCTAACTTGGGCCCAAATTGTAAAATGGTCTTATCTATTGGCGATTTCGTTCCAATTCACATTCCAAGTAATATTCGGCATGCTAATTACATTGCCGGTTGCCAAATTGCATTATCTCTTATCGTTTCCGAGATATGGACTATCGATAATTTACACCTTAGGCTCTGCTTCTAACTTGGGCCCAAATTGTAAAATGGTCTTATCTATTGGCGATTTCGTTCCAATTCACATTCCAAGTAATATTCGGCATGCTAATTACATTGCCGGTTGCCAAATTGCATTATCTCTTATAGTTTCCGAGATATGGACTATCGATAATTTACACCTTAGGCTCTGCACTAACTTGGGCCCAAATTGTAAAATGGTCTTATCTATTGGCGATTTCGTTCCAATTCACATTCCAAGTGATATTCGGCATGCTAATTACATTGCCGGTTGCGAAATTGCATTATCTCTTATAGTTTCCGAGATATGGACTATCAATAATTTACACCTTAGGCTCTGCTTCTAACTTGGGCCCAAATTGTAAAATGGTCTTATCTATTGGCGATTTCGTTCCAATTCACATTCCAAGTAATATTCGGCATGCTAATTACATTGCCGGTTGCCAAATTGCATTATCTCTTATAGTTTCCGAGATATGGACTATCGATAATTTACACCTTAGGCTCTGCTTCTAACTTGGGCCCAAATTGTAAAATGGTCTTATCTATTGGCGATTTCGTTCCAATTCACACTCCAAGTAATATTCGGCATGCTAATTACATTGCCGGTTGCGAAATTGCATTATCTCTTATAGTTTCCGAGATATGGACTATCAATAATTTACACCTTAGGCTCTGCTTCTAACTTGGGCCCAAATTGTAAAATGGTCTTATCTATTGGCGATTTCGTTCCAATTCACATTCCAAGTAATATTCGGCATGCTAATTACATTACGGTTTGCCAAATTGCATTATCTCTTATAGTTTCCGAGATATGGACTATCGATAATTTACACCTTAGGCTCTGCTTCTAACTTGGGCCCAAATTGTAAAATGGTCTTATCTATTGGCGATTTCGTTCCAATTCACATTCCAAGTAATATTCGGCATGCTAATTACATTGCCGGTTGCCAAATTGCATTATCTCTTATAGTTTCCGAGATATGGACTATCGATAATTTACACCTTAGGCTCTGCACTAACTTGGGCCCAAATTGCAAAATGGCCTTATCTATTGGCGATTTCGTTCCAATTCACATTCCAAGTGATATTCGGCATGCTAATTACATTGCCGGTTGCGAAATTGCATTATCTCTTATAGTTTCCGAGATATGGACTATCGATAATTTACACCTTAGGCTCTGCTTCTAACTTGGGCCCAAATTGTAAAATGGTCTTATCTATTGGCGATTTAGTTGCAATTCACATTCCAAGTAATATTCGGCATGCTAATTACATTTCCGGTTGCCAAATTGCATTATCTCTTATAGTTTCCGAGATATGGACTATCGATAATTTACACCTTAGGCTCTGCTTCTAACTTGGGCCCAAATTGTAAAATGGTCTTATCTATAGGCGATTTCGTTCCAATTCACATTCCAAGTAATATTTGGCATGCTAATTACATTGCCGGTTGCCAAATTCCATTATCTCTTATAGTTTCCGAGATATGGACTATCGATAAATTACACCTTGGGCTCTGCTTCTAACTTGGGCCCAAATTGTAAAATGGTCTTATCTATTGGCGATTTCGTTCCAATTCACATTCCAAGTAATATTCGGCATGCTAATTACATTGCCGGTTGCCAAATTGCATTATCTCTTATAGTTTCCGAGATATGGACTATCGATAATTTACACCTTAGGCTCTGCTTCTAACTTGGGCCCAAATTGTAAAATGGTCTTATCTATTGGCGATTTCGTTCCAATTCACACTCCAAGTAATATTCGGCATGCTAATTACATTGCCGGTTGCGAAATTGCATTATCTCTTATAGTTTCCGAGATATGGACTATCGATAATTTACACCTTAGGCTCTGCTTCTAACTTGGGCCCAAATTGTAAAATGGTCTTATCTATTGGCGATTTCGTTCCAATTCACACTCCAAGTAATATTCGGCATGCTAATTACATTGCCGGTTGCGAAATTGCATTATCTCTTATAGTTTCCGAGATATGGACTATCGATAATTTACACCTTAGGCTCTGCTTCTAACTTGGGCCCAAATTGTAAAATGGTCTTATCTATAGGCGATTTCGTCCCAATTCACATTCCAAGTGATATTCGGCATGCTAATTACATTGCCGGTTGCGAAATTGCATTATCTCTTATAGTTTCCGAGATATGGACTATCAATAATTTACACCTTAGGCTCTGCTTCTAACTTGGGCCAAATTGTAAAATGGTCTTATCTATTGGCGATTTCGTTCCAATTCACATTCCAAGTAATATTCGGCATGCTAATTACATTGCCGGTTGCCAAATTGCATTATCTCTTATACTTTCCGGGATATGGACTATCGATAATTTACACCTTAGGCTCTGCTTCTAACTTGGGCCCAAATTGTAAAATGGTCTTATCTATTGGCGATTTCGTTCCAATTCACATTCCAAGTAATATTCGGCATGCTAATTACATTGCCGGTTGCCAAATTGCATTATCTCTTATAGTTTCCGAGATATGGACTATCGATAATTTACACCTTAGGCTCTGCTTCTAACTTGGGCCCAAATTGTAAAATGGTCTTATCTATTGGCGATTTCGTTCCAATTCACATTCCAAGTAATATTCGGCATGCTAATTACATTGCCGGTTGCCAAATTGCATTATCTCTTATAGTTTCCGAGATATGGACTATCGATAATTTACACCTTAGGCTCTGCTTCTAACTTGGGCCCAAATTGTAAAATGGTCTTATCTATTGGCGATTTCGTTCCAATTCACATTCCAAGTAATATTCGGCATGCTAATTACATTGCCGGTTGCCAAATTGCATTATCTCTTATAGTTTCCGAGATATGGACTATCGATAATTTACACCTTAGGCTCTGCTTCTAACTTGGGCCCAAATTGTAAAATGGTCTTATCTATTGGCGATTTCGTTCCAATTCACATTCCAAGTAATATTCGGCATGCTAATTACATTGCCGGTTGCCAAATTGCATTATCTCTTGTAGTTTCCGAGATATGGACTATCGATAATTTACACCTTAGGCTCTGCTTCTAACTTGGGCCCAAATTGTAAAATGGTCTTATCTATTGGCGATTTCGTTCCAATTCACATTCCAAGTAATATTCGGCATGCTAATTACATTGCCGGTTGCCAAATTGCATTATCTCTTATAGTTTCCGAGATATGGACTATCGATAATTTACACCTTAGGCTCTGCTTCTAACTTGGGCTCAAATTGTAAAATGGCCTTATCTATTGGCGATTTCGTCCCAATTCACATTCCAAGTAATATTCGACATGCTAATTACATTGCCGGTTACGAAATTGCATTATCTCTTATAGTTTCAGAGATATGGACTATCGATAATTTACACCTTAGGCTCTGCTTCTAACTTGGGCCCAAATTGTAAAATGGTCTTATCTATTGGCAACTTCGTTCCAATTCACATTCCAAGTAATATTCGGCATGCTAATTACATTGCCGGTTGCCAAATTGCATTATCTCTTATAGTTTCCGAGATATGGACTATCGATAATTTACACCTTAATCTCTGCTTCTAACTTGGGCCCAAATTGTAAAATGGTCTTATCTATTGGCGATTTCGTTCCAATTCACATTCCAAGTAATATTCGGCATGCTAATTACATTGCCGGTTGCGAAATTGCATTATCTCTTATAGTTTCCGAGATATGGACTATCGATAATTTACACCTTAGGCTCTGCTTCTAACTTGGACCCAAATTGTAAAATGGTCTTATCTATTGGCGATTTCGTTCCAATTCACATTCCAAGTAATATTCGGCATGCTAATTACATTGCCGGTTGCCAAATTGCATTATCTCTTATAGTTTCCGAGATATGAACTATCGATAATTTACACCTTAGGCTCTGCTTCTAACTTGGGCCCAAATTGTAAAATGGTCTTATCTATTGGCGATTTCGTTCCAATTCACATTCCAAGTAATATTCGGCATGATAATTACATTGCCGGTTGCCAAATTGCATTATCTCTTATAGTTTCCGAGATATGGACTATCAATAATTTACACCTTAGGCTCTGCTTCTAACTTGGGCCCAAATTGTAAAATGGTCTTATCTATTGGCGATTTCGTCCCAATTCACATTCCAAGTGATATTCGGCATGCTAATTACATTGCCGGTTGCGAAATTGCATTATCTCTTATAGTTTCCGAGATATAGACTATCGATAATTTACACCTTAGGCTCTGCTTCTAACTTGGGCCCAAATTGTAAAATGGTCTTATCTATTGGCGATTTCGTTCCAATTCACATTCCAAGTAATATTCGGCATGCTAATTACATTGCCGGTTGCCAAATTGCATTATCTCTTATAGTTTCCGAGATATGGACTATCGATAATTTACACCTTAGGCTCTGCTTCTAACTTGGGCCCAAATTGTAAAATGGTCTTATCTATTGGCGATTTCGTCCCAATTCACATTCCAAGTGATATTCGGCATGCTAATTACATTGCCGGTTGCGAAATTGCATTATCTCTTATAATTTCCGAGATATGGACTATCAATAATTTACACCTTAGGCTCTGCTTCTAACTTGGGCCCAAATTGTAAAATGGTCTTATCTATTGGCGATTTCGTTCCAATTCACATTCCAAGTAATATTCGGCATGCTAATTACATTGCCGGTTGCCAAATTGCATTATCTCTTATAGTCTTATCTATTGGCGATTTCGTTCCAATTCACATTCCAAGTAATATTCGGCATGCTAATTACATTGCCGGTTGCCAAATTGCATTATCTCTTATAGTTTCCGAGATATGGACTATCGATAATTTACACCTTAGGCTCTGCTTCTAACTTGGGCCCAAATTGTAAAATGGCCTTATCTATTGGCGATTTCGTCCCAATTCACATTCCAAGTAATATTCGACATGCTAATTACATTGCCGGTTACGAAATTGCATTATCTCTTATAGTTTCAGAGATATGGACTATCGATAATTTACACCTTAGGCTCTGCTTCTAACTTGGGCCCAAATTGTAAAATGGTCTTATCTATTGGCAATTTCGTTCCAATTCACATTCCAAGTAATATTCGGCATGCTAATTACATTGCCGGTTGCCAAATTGCATTACCTCTTATAATTTCCGAGATATGGACTATCGATAATTTACACCTTAATCTCTGCTTCTAACTTGGGCCCAAATTGTAAAATGGTCTTATCTATTGGCGATTTCGTTCCAATTCATATTCCAAGTAATATTCGGCATGCTAATTACATTGCCGGTTGCCAAATTGCATTAACTCTTATAGTTTCCGAGATATGGACTATCGATAATTTACACCTTAGGCTCTGCTTCTAACTTGGGCCCAAATTGTAAAATGGTCTTATCTATTGGCGATTTCGTTCCAATTCACATTCCAAGTAATATTCGGCATGCTAATTACATTGCCGGTTGCCAAATTGCATTATCTCTTATAGTTTCCGAGATATGGACTATCGATAATTTACACCTTAGGCTCTGCTTCTAACTTGGGCCCAAATTGTAAAATGGTCTTATCTATTGGCGATTTCGTTCCAATTCACATTCCAAGTAATATTCGGCATGCTAATTACATTGCCGGTTGCCAAATTGCATTATCTCTTATAGTTTCCGAGATATGGACTATCGATAATTTACACCTTAGGCTCTGCTTCTAACTTGGGCCCAAATTGTAAAATGGTCTTATCTATTGGCGATTTCGTTCCAATTCACATTCCAAGTAATATTCGGCATGCTAATTACATTGCCGGTTGCCAAATTGAATTATCTCTTATAGTTTCCGAGATATGGACTATCGATAATTTACACCTTAGGCTCTGCTTCTAACTTGGGCCCAAATTGTAAAATGGTCTTACCTATTGGCGATTTCGTTCCGATTCACATTCCAAGTAATATTCGGCATGCTAATTACATTGCCGGTTGCCAAATTGCATTATCTCTTATAGTTTCCGAGATATGGACTATCGATAATTTACACCTTAGGCTCTGCTTCTAACTTGGGCCCAAATTGTAAAATGGTCTTATCTATTGGCGATTTCGCTCCAATTCACATTCCAAGTAATATTCGGCATGCTAATTACATTGCCGGTTGCCAAATTGCATTATCTCTTATAGTTTCCGAGATATGGACTATCGATAATTTACACCTTAGGCTCTGCTTCTAACTTGGGCCCAAATTGTAAAATGGTCTTATCTATTGGCGATTTCGTCCCAATTCACATTCCAAGTGATATTCGGCATGCTAATTACATTGCCGGTTGCGAAATTGCATTATCTCTTATAGTTTCCGAGATATGGACTATCGATAATTTACACCTTAGGCTCTGCTTCTAACTTGGGCCCAAATTGTAAAATGGTCTTATCTATTGGCGATTTCGTTCCAATTCACATTCCAAGTAATATTCGGCATGCTAATTACATTGCCGGTTGCCAAATTGCATTATCTCTTATAGTTTCCGAGATATGGACTATCGATTATTTACACCTTAGGCTCTGCTTCTAACTTGGGCCCAAATTGTAAAATGGTCTTATCTATTGGCGATTTCGTCCCAATTCACATTCCAAGTTATATTCGGCATGCTAATTACATTGCCGGTTGCGAAATTGCATTATCTCTTATAGTTTCCGAGATATGGACTATCGATAATTTACACCTTAGGCTCTGCTTCTAACTTGGGCCCAAATTGTAAAATGGTCTTATCTATTATCGATTTAGTTGCAATTCACATTCCAAGTAATATTCGGCATGCTAATTACATTGCCGGTTGCCAAATTGCATTATCTCTTATAGTTTCCGAGATATGGACTATCGATTATTTACACCTTAGGCTCTGCTTCTAACTTGGGCCCAAATTGTAAAATGGTCTTATCTATTGGCGATTTCGTTCCAATTCACATTCCAAGTAATATTCGGCATGCTAATTACATTGCCGGTTGCCAAATTGCATTATCTCTTATAGTTTCCGAGATATGGACTATCGATAATTTACACCTTAGGTTCTGCTTCTAACTTGGGCCCAAATTGTAAAATGGTCTTATCTATTGGCGATTTCGTTCCAATTCACATTCCAAGTAATATTCGGCATGCTAATTACATTGCCGGTTGCCAAATTGAATTATCTCTTATAGTTTCCGAGATATGGACTATCGATAATTTACACCTTAGTTTCTGCTTCTAACTTGGGCCCAAATTGTAAAATGGTCTTACCTATTGGCGATTTCGTTCCAATTCACATTCCAAGTAATATTCGGCATGCTAATTACATTGCCGTTTGCCAAATTGAATTATCTCTTATAGTTTCCGAGATATGGACTATCGATAATTTACACCTTAGGCTCTGCTTCTAACTTGGGCCCAAATTGTAAAATGGTCTTATCTATTGGCGATTTCGTCCCAATTCACATTCCAAGTAATATTCGGCATGCTAATTACATTGCCGGTTGCCAAATTGCATTATCTCTTATAGTTTCCGAGATATGGACTATCGATAATTTACACCTTAGGCTCTGCTTCTAACTTGGGCCCAAATTGTAAAATGCTCTTATCTATTGGCTATTTCGTTCCAATTCACATTCCAAGTAATATTCGGCATGCTAATTACATTGCCGGTTGCCAAATTGCATTATCTCTTATAGTTTCCGAGATATGGACTATCGAAAATTTACACCTTAGGCTCTGCTTCTAACTTGGGCCCAAATTGTAAAATGGTCTTATCTATTGGCGATTTCGTTCCAATTCACACTCCAAGTAATATTCGGCATGCTAATTACATTGCCGGTTGCGAAATTGCATTATCTCTTATAGTTTCCGAGATTTGGACTATCGATAATTTACACCTTAGGCTCTGCTTCTAACTTGGGCCCAAATTGTAAAATGGTCTTATCTATTGGCGATTTCGTTCCAATTCACATTCCAAGTAATATTCGGCATGCTAATAACATTGCCGGTTGCCAAATTGCATTATCTCTTATAGTTTCCGAGATATGGACTATCGATAATTAACACCTTAGGCTCTGCTTCTAACTTGGGCCCAAATTGTAAAATGGTCTTATCTATTGGCGATTTCGTTCCAATTCACATTCCAAGTAATATTCGGCATGCTAATTACATTGCCGGTTGCCAAATTGCATTATCTCTTATAGTTTCCGAGATATGGACTATCGATTATTTACACCTTAGGCTCTGCTTCTAACTTGGGCCCAAATTGTAAAATGGTCTTATCTATTGGCGATTTCGTCCCAATTCACATTCCAAGTGATATTCGGCATGCTAATTACATTGCCGGTTGCGAAATTGCATTATCTCTTATAGTTTCCGAGATATGGACTATCGATAATTTACACCTTAGGCTCTGCTTCTAACTTGGGCCCAAATTGTAAAATGGTCTTATCTATTATCGATTTAGTTGCAATTCACATTCCAAGTAATATTCGGCATGCTAATTACATTGCCGGTTGCCAAATTGCATTATCTCTTATAGTTTCCGAGATATGGACTATCGATTATTTACACCTTAGGCTCTGCTTCTAACTTGGGCCCAAATTGTAAAATGGTCTTATCTATTGGCGATTTCGTTCCAATTCACATTCCAAGTAATATTCGGCATGCTAATTACATTGCCGGTTGCCAAATTGCATTATCTCTTATAGTTTCCGAGATATGGACTATCGATAATTTACACCTTAGGTTCTGCTTCTAACTTGGGCCCAAATTGTAAAATGGTCTTATCTATTGGCGATTTCGTTCCAATTCACATTCCAAGTAATATTCGGTATGCTAATTACATTGCCGGTTGCCAAATTGAATTATCTCTTATAGTTTCCGAGATATGGACTATCGATAATTTACACCTTAGGCTCTGCTTCTAACTTGGGCCCAAATTGTAAAATGGTCTTACCTATTGGCGATTTCGTTCCAATTCACATTCCAAGTAATATTCGACATGCTAATTACATTGCCGGTTGCCAAATTGCATTATCTCTTATAGTTTCCGAGATATGGACTATCGATAATTTACACCTTAGGCTCTGCTTCTAACTTGGGCCCAAATTGTAAAATGGTCTTATCTATTGGCGATTTCGTCCCAATTCACATTCCAAGTAATATTCGGCATGCTAATTACATTGCCGGTTGCCAAATTGCATTATCTCTTATAGTTTCCGAGATATGGACTATCGATAATTTACACCTTAGGCTCTGCTTCTAACTTGGGCCCAAATTGTAAAATGCTCTTATCTATTGGCTATTTCGTTCCAATTCACATTCCAAGTAATATTCGGCATGCTAATTACATTGCCGGTTGCCAAATTGCATTATCTCTTATAGTTTCCGAGATATGGACTATCGAAAATTTACACCTTAGGCTCTGCTTCTAACTTGGGCCCAAATTGTAAAATGGTCTTATCTATTGGCGATTTCGTTCCAATTCACACTCCAAGTAATATTCGGCATGCTAATTACATTGCCGGTTGCGAAATTGCATTATCTCTTATAGTTTCCGAGATTTGGACTATCGATAATTTACACCTTAGGCTCTGCTTTTAACTTGGGCCCAAATTGTAAAATGGTCTTATCTATTGGCGATTTCGTTCCAATTCACATTCCAAGTAATATTCGGCATGCTAATTACATTGCCGGTTGCCAAATTGCATTATCTCTTATAGTTTCCGAGATATGGACTATCGATAATTTACACCATAGGCTCTGCTTCTAACTTGGGCCCAAATTGTAAAATGGTCTTATCTATTGGCGATTTCGTCCCAATTCACATTCCAAGTGATATTCGGCATGCTAATTTCATTGCCGGTTGCGAAATTGCATTATCTCTTATAGTTTCCGAGATATGGACTATCAATAATTTGCACCTTAGGCTCTGCGTCTAACTTGGGCCCAAATTGTAAAATGGTCTTATCTATTGGCGATTTCGTTCCAATTCACATTCCAAGTAATATTCGGCATGCTAATTACATTGCCGGTTGCCAAATTGCATTATCTCTTATAGTTTCCGAGATATGGACTATCGATAATTTACACCTTAGGTTCTGCTTCTAACTTGGGCCCAAATTGTAAAATGGTCTTATCTATTGGCGATTTCGTTCCAATTCACATTCCAAGTAATATTCGGTATGCTAATTACATTGCCGGTTGCCAAATTGAATTATCTCTTATAGTTTCCGAGATATGGACTATCGATAATTTACACCTTAGGCTCTGCTTCTAACTTGGGCCCAAATTGTAAAATGGTCTTACCTATTGGCGATTTCGTTCCAATTCACATTCCAAGTAATATTCGACATGCTAATTACATTGCCGGTTGCCAAATTGCATTATCTCTTATAGTTTCCGAGATATGGACTATCGATAATTTACACCTTAGGCTCTGCTTCTAACTTGGGCCCAAATTGTAAAATGGTCTTATCTATTGGCGATTTCGTCCCAATTCACATTCCAAGTAATATTCGGCATGCTAATTACATTGCCGGTTGCCAAATTGCATTATCTCTTATAGTTTCCGAGATATGGACTATCGATAATTTACACCTTAGGCTCTGCTTCTAACTTGGGCCCAAATTGTAAAATGCTCTTATCTATTGGCTATTTCGTTCCAATTCACATTCCAAGTAATATTCGGCATGCTAATTACATTGCCGGTTGCCAAATTGCATTATCTCTTATAGTTTCCGAGATATGGACTATCGAAAATTTACACCTTAGGCTCTGCTTCTAACTTGGGCCCAAATTGTAAAATGGTCTTATCTATTGGCGATTTCGTTCCAATTCACACTCCAAGTAATATTCGGCATGCTAATTACATTGCCGGTTGCGAAATTGCATTATCTCTTATAGTTTCCGAGATTTGGACTATCGATAATTTACACCTTAGGCTCTGCTTTTAACTTGGGCCCAAATTGTAAAATGGTCTTATCTATTGGCGATTTCGTTCCAATTCACATTCCAAGTAATATTCGGCATGCTAATTACATTGCCGGTTGCCAAATTGCATTATCTCTTATAGTTTCCGAGATATGGACTATCGATAATTTACACCATAGGCTCTGCTTCTAACTTGGGCCCAAATTGTAAAATGGTCTTATCTATTGGCGATTTCGTCCCAATTCACATTCCAAGTGATATTCGGCATGCTAATTTCATTGCCGGTTGCGAAATTGCATTATCTCTTATAGTTTCCGAGATATGGACTATCAATAATTTGCACCTTAGGCTCTGCGTCTAACTTGGGCCCAAATTGTAAAATGGTCTTATCTATTGGCGATTTCGTTCCAATTCACATTCCAAGTAATATTCGGCATGCTAATTACATTGCCGGTTGCCAAATTGCATTATCTCTTATAGTTTCCGAGATATGGACTATCGATAATTTACACCTTAGGCTCTGCTTCTAACTTGGGCCCAAATTGTAAAATGGTCTTATCTATTGGCGATTTCGTTCCAATTCACATTCCAAGTAATATTCGGCATGCTAATTACATTGCCGGTTGTCAAATTGCATTATCTCTTATAGTTTCCGAGATATGGACTATCGATAATTTACACCTTAGGCTCTGCTTCTAACTTGGGCCCAAATTGTAAAATGGTCTTATCTATTGGCGATTTCGTTCCAATTCACATTCCAAGTAATATTCGGCATGCTAATTACATTGCCGGTTGCCAAATTGCATTATCTCTTATAGATTCCGAGATATGGACTATCGATAATTTACACCTTAGGTTCTGCTTCTAACTTGGGCCCAAATTGTAAAATGGTCTTATCTATTGGCGATTTAGTTGCAATTCACATTCCAAGTAATATTCGGCATGCTAATTACATTGCCGGTTGCCAAATTGCATTATCTCTTATAGTTTCCGAGATATGGACTATCGATAATTTACACCTTAGGCTCTGCTTCTAACTTGGGCCCAAATTGTAAAATGGTCTTATCTATTGGCGATTTCGTTCAAATTCACATTCCAAGTAATATTCGGCATGCTAGTTACATTGCCGGTTGCCAAATTGCATTATCTCTTATAGTTTCCGAGATATGGACTATCGATAATTTACACCTTAGGCTCTGCTTCTAACTTGGGCCCAAATTGTAAAATGGTCTTATCTATTGGCGATTTCGTTCCAATTCACATTCCAAGTAATATTCGGCATGCTAATTACATTGCCGGTTGCCAAATTGCATTATCTCTTATAGTTTCCGAGATATGGACTATCGATAATTTACACCATAGGCTCTGCTTCTAACTTGGGCCCAAATTGTAAAATGGTCTTATCTATTGGCGATTTCGTTCCAATTCACACTCCAAGTAATATTCGGCCTGCTAATTACATTGCCGGTTGCGAAATTGCATTATCTCTTATAGTTTCCGAGATATGGACTATCGATAATTTACACCTTAGGCTCTGCTTCTAACTTGGGCCCAAATTGTAAAATGGTCTTATCTATTGGCGATTTCGTTCCAATTCACATTCCAAGTAATATTCGGCATGCTAATTACATTGCCGGTTGCCAAATTGCATTATCTCTTATAGTTTCCGAGATATGGACTATCGATAATTTACACCTTAGGCTCTGCTTCTAACTTGGGCCCAAATTGTAAAATGGTCTTACCTATTGGCGATTCCGTTCCAATTCACATTCCAAGTAATATTCGGCATGCTAATTACATTGCCGGTTGCCAAATTGCATTATCTCTTATAGTTTCCGAGATATGGACTATCGATAATTTACACCTTAGGCTCTGCTTCTAACTTGGGCCCAAAATTGTAAAATGGTCTTATCTATTGGCGATTTCGTTCCAATTCACATTCCAAGTAATATTCGGCATGCTAATTACATTGCCGGTTGCCAAATTGCATTATCTCTTATAGTTTCCGAGATATGGACTATCGATAATTTACACCTTAGGCTCTGCTTCTAACTTGGGCCCAAATTGTAAAATGGTCTTATCTATTGGCGATTTCGTCCCAATTCACATTCCAAGTGATATTCGGCATGCTAATTACATTGCCGGTTGCGAAATTGCATTATCTCTTATAGTTTCCGAGATATGGACTATCGATAATTTACACCTTAGGCTCTGCTTCTATCTTGCTCCCAAATTGTAAAATGGTCTTATCTATTAGTGATTTCGTTCCAATTCACATTCCAAGTAATATTCGGCATGCTAATTACATTGCCAGTTGCCAAATTGCATTATCTCTTATAGTTTCCGAGATATGGACTATCGATAATTTACACCTTAGGCTCTGCTTCTAACTTGGGCCCAAATTGTAAAATGGTCTTATCTATTGGCGATTTCGTTCCAATTCACATTCCAAGTAATATTCGGCATGCTAATTACATTGCCGGTTGCCAAATTGAATTATCTCTTATAGTTTCCGAGATATGGACTATCGATAATTTACACCTTAGGCTCTGCTTCTAACTTGGGCCCAAATTGTAAAATGGTCTTATCTATTGGCGATTTCGTTCCAATTCACATTCCAAGTAATATTCGGCATGCTAATTACATTGCCGGTTGCCAAATTGCATTATCTCTTATAGTTTCCGAGATATGGACTATCGATAATTTACACCTTAGGCTCTGCTTCTAACTTGGGCCCAAATTGTAAAATGGTCTTATCTATTGGCGATTTCGTTCCAATTCACATTCCAAGTAATATTCGGCATGCTAATTACATTGCCGGTTGCCAAATTGCATTATCTCTTATAGTTTCCGAGATATGGACTATCGATAATTTACACCTTAGGCTCTGCTTCTAACTTGGGCCCAAATTGTAAAATGGTCTTATCTATTGGCGATTTCGTTCCAATTCACATTCCAAGTAATATTCGGCATGCTAATTACATTGCCGGTTGTCAAATTGCATTATCTCTTATAGTTTCCGAGATATGGACTATCGATAATTTACACCTTAGGCTCTGCTTCTAACTTGGGCCCAAATTGTAAAATGGTCTTATCTATTGGCGATTTCGTTCCAATTCACATTCCAAGTAATATTCGGCATGCTAATTACATTGCCGGTTGCCAAATTGCATTATCTCTTATAGATTCCGAGATATGGACTATCGATAATTTACACCTTAGGTTCTGCTTCTAACTTGGGCCCAAATTGTAAAATGGTCTTATCTATTGGCGATTTAGTTGCAATTCACATTCCAAGTAATATTCGGCATGCTAATTACATTGCCGGTTGCCAAATTGCATTATCTCTTATAGTTTCCGAGATATGGACTATCGATAATTTACACCTTAGGCTCTGCTTCTAACTTGGGCCCAAATTGTAAAATGGTCTTATCTATTGGCGATTTCGTTCAAATTCACATTCCAAGTAATATTCGGCATACTAGTTACATTGCCGGTTGCCAAATTGCATTATCTCTTATAGTTTCCGAGATATGGACTATCGATAATTTACACCTTAGGCTCTGCATCTAACTTGGGCCCAAATTGTAAAATGGTCTTATCTATTGGCGATTTCGTTCCAATTCACATTCCAAGTAATATTCGGCATGCTAATTACATTGCCGGTTGCCAAATTGCATTATCTCTTATAGTTTCCGAGATATGGACTATCGATAATTTACACCATAGGCTCTGCTTCTAACTTGGGCCCAAATTGTAAAATGGTCTTATCTATTGGCGATTTCGTTCCAATTCACACTCCAAGTAATATTCGGCCTGCTAATTACATTGCCGGTTGCGAAATTGCATTATCTCTTATAGTTTCCGAGATATGGACTATCGATAATTTACACCTTAGGCTCTGCTTCTAACTTGGGCCCAAATTGTAAAATGGTCTTATCTATTGGCGATTTCGTTCCAATTCACATTCCAAGTAATATTCGGCATGCTAATTACATTGCCGGTTGCCAAATTGCATTATCTCTTATAGTTTCCGAGATATGGACTATCGATAATTTACACCTTAGGCTCTGCTTCTAACTTGGGCCCAAATTGTAAAATGGTCTTACCTATTGGCGATTCCGTTCTAATTCACATTCCAAGTAATATTCGGCATGCTAATTACATTGCCGGTTGCCAAATTGCATTATCTCTTATAGTTTCCGAGATATGGACTATCGATAATTTACACCTTAGGCTCTGCTTCTAACTTGGGCCCAAAATTGTAAAATGGTCTTATCTATTGGCGATTTCGTTCCAATTCACATTCCAAGTAATATTCGGCATGCTAATTACATTGCCGGTTGCCAAATTGCATTATCTCTTATAGTTTCCGAGATATGGACTATCGATAATTTACACCTTAGGCTCTGCTTCTAACTTGGGCCCAAATTGTAAAATGGTCTTATCTATTGGCGATTTCGTCCCAATTCACATTCCAAGTGATATTCGGCATGCTAATTACATTGCCGGTTGCGAAATTGCATTATCTCTTATAGTTTCCGAGATATGGACTATCGATAATTTACACCTTAGGCTCTGCTTCTATCTTGCTCCCAAATTGTAAAATGGTCTTATCTATTGGTGATTTCGTTCCAATTCACATTCCAAGTAATATTCGGCATGCTAATTACATTGCCGGTTGCCAAATTGCATTATCTCTTATAGTTTCCGAGATATGGACTATCGATAATTTACACCTTAGGCTCTGCTTCTAACTTGGGCCCAAATTGTAAAATGGTCTTATCTATTGGCGATTTCGTTCCAATTCACATTCCAAGTAATATTCGGCATGCTAATTACATTGCCGGTTGCCAAATTGAATTATCTCTTATAGTTTCCGAGATATGGACTATCGATAATTTACACCTTAGGCTCTGCTTCTAACTTGGGCCCAAATTGTAAAATGGTCTTATCTATTGGCGATTTCGTTCCAATTCACATTCCAAGTAATATTCGGCATGCTAATTACATTGCCGGTTGCCAAATTGCATTATCTCTTATAGTTTCCGAGATATGGACTATCGATAATTTACACCTTAGGCTCTGCTTCTAACTTGGGCCCAAATTGTAAAATGGTCTTATCTATTGGCGATTTCGTTCCAATTCACATTCCAAGTAATATTCGGCATGCTAATTACATTGCCGGTTGCCAAATTGCATTATCTCTTATAGTTTCCGAGATATGGACTATCGATAATTTACACCTTAGGCTCTGCTTCTAACTTGGGCCCAAATTGTAAAATGGTCTTATCTATTGGCGATTTCGTCCCAATTCACATTCCAAGTGATATTCGGCATGCTAATTACATTGCCGGTTGCGAAATTGCATTATCTCTTATAGTTTCCGAGATATGGACTATCAATAATTTACACCTTAGGCTCTGCTTCTAACTTGGGCCCAAATTGTAAAATGGTCTTATCTATTGGCGATTTCGTTCCAATTCACATTCCAAGTAATATTCGGCATGCTAATTACATTGCCGGTTGCCAAATTGCATTATCTCTTATAGTTTCCGAGATATGGACTATCGATAATTTACACCTTAGGCTCTGCTTCTAACTTGGGCCCAAATTGTAAAATGGTCTTATCTATTGGCGATTTCGTTCCAATTCACATTCCAAGTAATATTCGGCATGCTAATTACATTGCCGGTTGCCAAATTGCATTATCTCTTATAGTTTCCGAGATATGGACTATCGATAATTTACACCTTAGGCTCTGCTTCTAACTTGGGCCCAAATTGTAAAATGGTCTTATCTATTGGCGATTTCGTTCCAATTCACATTCCAAGTAATATTCGGCATGCTAATTACATTGCCGGTTGCCAAATTGCATTATCTCTTATAGTTTCCGAGATATGGACTATCGATAATTTACACCTTAGGCTCTGCTTCTAACTTGGGCCCAAATTGTAAAATGGTCTTATCTATTGGCGATTTCGTTCCAATTCACATTCCAAGTAATATTCGGCATGCTAATTACATTGCCGGTTGCCAAATTGCATTATCTCTTATAGTTTCCGAGATATGGACTATCGATAATTTACACCTTAGGCTCTGCTTCTAACTTGGGCCCAAATTGTAAAATGGTCTTATCTATTGGCGATTTCGTCCCAATTCACATTCCAAGTGATATTCGGCATGCTAATTACATTGCCGGTTGCGAAATTGCATTATCTCTTATAGTTTCCGAGATATGGGCTATCAATAATTTACACCTTTGGCTCTGCTTCTAACTTGGGCCCAAATTGTAAAATGGTCTTATCTATTGGCGATTTCGTTCCAATTCACATTCCAAGTAATATTCGGCATGCTAATTACATTGCCGGTTGCCAAATTGCATTATCTCTTATAGTTTCCGAGATATGGACTATCGATAATTTACACCTTAGGCTCTGCTTCTAACTTGGGCCCAAATTGTAAAATGGTCTTATCTATTGGCGATTTCGTTCCAATTCACATTCCAAGTAATATTCGGCATGCTAATTACATTGCCGGTTGCCAAATTGCATTATCTCTTATAGTTTCCGAGATATGGACTATCGATAATTTACACCTTAGGCTCTGCTTCTAACTTGGGCCCAAATTGTAAAATGGTCTTATCTATTGGCGATTTCGTTCCAATTCACATTCCAAGTAATATTCGGCATGCTAATTACATTGCCGGTTGCCAAATTGCATTATCTCTTATAGTTTCCGAGATATGGACTATCGATAATTTACACCTTAGGCTCTGCTTCTAACTTGGGCCCAAATTGTAAAATGGTCTTATCTATTGGCGATTTAGTTGCAATTCACATTCCAAGTAATATTCGGCATGCTAATTACATTTCCGGTTGCCAAATTGCATTATCTCTTATAGTTTCCGAGATATGGACTATCGATAATTTACACCTTAGGCTCTGCTTCTAACTTGGGCCCAAATTGTAAAATGGTCTTATCTATTGGCGATTTCGTTCCAATTCACATTCCAAGTAATATTTGGCATGCTAATTACATTGCCGGTTGCCAAATTCCATTATCTCTTATAGTTTCCGAGATATGGACTATCGATAATTTACACCTTAGGCTCTGCTTCTAACTTGGGCCCAAATTGTAAAATGGTCTTATCTATTGGCGATTTCGTTCCAATTCACATTCCAAGTAATATTCGGCATGCTAATTACATTGCCGGTTGCCAAATTGCATTATCTCTTATAGTTTCCGAGATATGGACTATCGATAATTTACACCTTAGGCTCTGCTTCTAACTTGGGCCCAAATTGTAAAATGGTCTATTGGCGATTTCGTTCCAATTCACACTCCAAGTAATATTCGGCATGCTAATTACATTGCCGGTTGCCAAATTGCATTATCTCTTATAGTTTCCGAGATATGGACTATCGATAATTTACACCTTAGGCTCTGCTTCTAACTTGGGCCCAAATTGTAAAATGGTCTTATCTATTGGCGATTTCGTCCCAATTCACATTCAAAGTGATATTCGGCATGCTAATTACATTGCCGGTTGCGAAATTGCATTATCTCTTATAGTTTCTGAGATATGGACTATCAATAATTTACACCTTAGGCTCTGCTTCTAACTTGGGCCCAAATTGTAAAATGGTCTTATCTATTGGCGATTTCGTTCCAATTCACACTCCAAGTAATATTCGGCATGCTAATTACATTGCCGGTTGCGAAATTGCATTATCTCTTATAGTTTCCGAGATATGGACTATCGATAATTTACACCTTAGGCTCTGCTTCTAACTTGGACCCAAATTGTAAAATGGTCTTATCTATTGGCGATTTCGTTCCAATTCACATTCCAAGTAATATTCGGCATGCTAATTACATTGCCGGTTGCCAAATTGCATTATCTCTTATAGTTTCCGAGATATGGACTATCGATAATTTACACCTTAGGCTCTGCTTCTAACTTGGGCCCAAATTGTAAAATGGTCTTATCTATTGGCGATTTCGTTCCAATTCACATTCCAAGTAATATTCGGCATGCTAATTACATTGCCGGTTGCCAAATTGCATTATCTCTTATAGTTTCCGAGATATGGACTATCAATAATTTACACCTTAGGCTCTGCTTCTAACTTGGGCCCAAATTGTAAAATGGTCTTATCTATTGGCGATTTCGTCCCAATTCACATTCCAAGTGATATTCGGCATGCTAATTACATTGCCGGTTGCGAAATTGCATTATCTCTTATAGTTTCCGAGATATAGACTATCGATAATTTACACCTTAGGCTCTGCTTCTAACTTGGGCCCAAATTGTAAAATGGTCTTATCTATTGGCGATTTCGTTCCAATTCACATTCCAAGTAATATTCGGCATGCTAATTACATTGCCGGTTGCCAAATTGCATTATCTCTTATAGTTTCCGAGATATGGACTATCGATAATTTACACCTTAGGCTCTGCTTCTAACTTGGGCCCAAATTGTAAAATGGTCTTATCTATTGGCGATTTCGTCCCAATTCACATTCCAAGTGATATTCGGCATGCTAATTACATTGCCGGTTGCGAAATTGCATTATCTCTTATAGTTTCCGAGATATGGACTATCAATAATTTACACCTTAGGCTCTGCTTCTAACTTGGGCCCAAATTGTAAAATGGTCTTATCTATTGGCGATTTCGTTCCAATTCACATTCTAAGTAATATTCGGCATGCTAATTACATTGCCGGTTGCCAAATTGCATTATCTCTTATACTTTCCGAGATATGGACTATCGATAATTTACACCTTAGGCTCTGCTTCTAACTTGGGCCCAAATTGTAAAATGGTCTTATCTATTGGCGATTTCGTTCCAATTCACATTCCAAGTAATATTCGGCATGCTAATTACATTGCCGGTTGCCAAATTGCATTATCTCTTATAGTTTCCGAGATATGGACTATCGATAATTTACACCTTAGGCTCTGCTTCTAACTTGGACCCAAATTGTAAAATGGTCTTATCTATTGGCGATTTCGTTCCAATTCATATTCCAAGTAATATTCGGCATGCTAATTACATTGCCGGTTGCCAAATTGCATTATCTCTTATAGTTTCCGAGATATGGACTATCGATAATTTACACCTTAGGCTCTGCTTCTAACTTGGGCCCAAATTGTAAAATGGTCTTATCTATTGGCGATTTCGTCCCAATTCACATTCCAAGTGATATTCGGCATGCTAATTACATTGCCGGTTGCGAAATTGCATTATCTCTTATAGTTTCTGAGATATGGACTATCAATAATTTACACCTTAGGCTCTGCTTCTAACTTGGGCCCAAATTGTAAAATGGTCTTATCTATTGGCGATTTCGTTCCAATTCACACTCCATGTAATATTCGGCATGCTAATTACATTGCCGGTTGCGAAATTGCATTATCTCTTATAGTTTCCGAGATATGGACTATCGATAATTTACACCTTAGGCTCTGCTTCTAACTTGGACCCAAATTGTAAAATGGTCTTATCTATTGGCGATTTCGTTCCAATTCACATTCCAAGTAATATTCGGCATGCTAATTACATTGCCGGTTGCTAAATTGCATTATCTCTTATAGTTTCCGAGATATGGACTATCGATAATTTACACCTTAGGCTCTGCTTCTAACTTGGGCCCAAATTGTAAAATGGTCTTATCTATTGGCGATTTCGTTCCAATTCACATTCCAAGTAATATTCGGCATGCTAATTACATTGCCGGTTGCCAAATTGCATTATCTCTTATAGTTTCCGAGATATGGACTATCAATAATTTACACCTTAGGCTCTGCTTCTAACTTGGGCCCAAATTGTAAAATGGTCTTATCTATTGGCGATTTCGTCCCAATTCACATTCCAAGTGATATTCGGCATGCTAATTACATTGCCGGTTGCGAAATTGCATTATCTCTTATAGTTTCCGAGATATAGACTATCGATAATTTACACCTTAGGCTCTGCTTCTAACTTGGGCCCAAATTGTAAAATGGACTTATCTATTGGCGATTTCGTTCCAATTCACATTCCAAGTAATATTCGGCATGCTAATTACATTGCCGGTTGCCAAATTGCATTATCTCTTATAGTTTCCGAGATATGGACTATCGATAATTTACACCTTAGGCTCTGCTTCTAACTTGGGCCCAAATTGTAAAATGGTCTTATCTATTGGCGATTTCGTCCCAATTCACATTCCAAGTGATATTCGGCATGCTAATTACATTGCCGGTTGCGAAATTGCATTATCTCTTATAGTTTCCGAGATATGGACTATCAATAATTTACACCTTAGGCTCTGCTTCTAACTTGGGCCCAAATTGTAAAATGGTCTTATCTATTGGCGATTTCGTCCCAATTCACATTCCAAGTGATATTCGGCATGCTAATTACATTGCCGGTTGCCAAATTGCATTATCTCTTATAGTTTCTGAGATATGGACTATCAATAATTTACACCTTAGGCTCTGCTTCTAACTTGGGCCCAAATTGTAAAATGGTCTTATCTATTGGCGATTTCGTCCCAATTCACATTCCAAGTGATATTCGGCATGCTAATTACATTGCCGGTTGCGAAATTGCATTATCTCTTATAGTTTCTGAGATATGGACTATCAATAATTTACACCTTAGGCTCTGCTTCTAACTTGGGCCCAAATTGTAAAATGGTCTTATCTATTGGCGATTTCGTTCCAATTCACACTCCAAGTAATATTCGGCATGCTAATTACATTGCCGGTTGCGAAATTGCATTATCTCTTATAGTTTCCGAGATATGGACTATCGATAATTTACACCTTAGGCTCTGCTTCTAACTTGGACCCAAATTGTAAAATGGTCTTATCTATTGGCGATTTCGTTCCAATTCACATTCCAAGTAATATTCGGCATGCTAATTACATTGCCGGTTGCCAAATTGCATTATCTCTTATAGTTTCCGAGATATGGACTATCGATAATTTACACCTTAGGCTCTGCTTCTAACTTGGGCCCAAATTGTAAAATGGTCTTATCTATTGGCGATTTCGTTCCAATTCACATTCCAAGTAATATTCGGCATGCTAATTACATTGCCGGTTGCCAAATTGCATTATCTCTTATAGTTTCCGAGATATGGACTATCAATAATTTACACCTTAGGCTCTGCTTCTAACTTGGGCCCAAATTGTAAAATGGTCTTATCTATTGGCGATTTCGTCCCAATTCACATTCCAAGTGATATTCGGCATGCTAATTACATTGCCGGTTGCGAAATTGCATTATCTCTTATAGTTTCCGAGATATAGACTATCGATAATTTACACCTTAGGCTCTGCTTCTAACTTGGGCCCAAATTGTAAAATGGTCTTATCTATTGGCGATTTCGTTCCAATTCACATTCCAAGTAATATTCGGCATGCTAATTACATTGCCGGTTGCCAAATTGCATTATCTCTTATAGTTTCCGAGATATGGACTATCGATAATTTACACCTTAGGCTCTGCTTCTAACTTGGGCCCAAATTGTAAAATGGTCTTATCTATTGGCGATTTCGTCCCAATTCACATTCCAAGTGATATTCGGCATGCTAATTACATTGCCGGTTGCGAAATTGCATTATCTCTTATAGTTTCCGAGATATGGACTATCAATAATTTACACCTTAGGCTCTGCTTCTAACTTGGGCCCAAATTGTAAAATGGTCTTATCTATTGGCGATTTCGTTCCAATTCACATTCCAAGTAATATTCGGCATGCTAATTACATTGCCGGTTGCCAAATTGCATTATCTCTTATACTTTCCGAGATATGGACTATCGATAATTTACACCTTAGGCTCTGCTTCTAACTTGGGCCCAAATTGTAAAATGGTCTTATCTATTGGCGATTTCGTTCCAATTCACATTCCAAGTAATATTCGGCATGCTAATTACATTGCCGGTTGCCAAATTGCATTATCTCTTATAGTTTCCGAGATATGGACTATCGATAATTTACACCTTAGGCTCTGCTTCTAACTTGGGCCCAAATTGTAAAATGGTCTTATCTATTGGCGATTTCGTTCCAATTCACATTCCAAGTAATATTCGGCATGCTAATTACATTGCCGGTTGCCAAATTGCATTATCTCTTATAGTTTCCGAGATATGGACTATCAATAATTTACACCTTAGGCTCTGCTTCTAACTTGGGCCCAAATTGTAAAATGGTCTTATCTATTGGCGATTTCGTTCCAATTCACATTCCAAGTAATATTCGGCATGCTAATTACATGGCCGGTTGCCAAATTGCATTATCTCTTATAGTTTCCGAGATATGGACTATCGATAATTTACACCTTAGGCTCTGCTTCTAACTTGGGCCCAAATTGTAAAATGGCCTTATCTATTGGCGATTTCGTCCCAATTCACATTCCAAGTAATATTCGACATGCTAATTACATTGCCGGTTACGAAATTGCATTATCTCTTATAGTTTCAGAGATATGGACTATCGATAATTTACACCTTAGGCTCTGCTTCTAACTTGGGCCCAAATTGTAAAATGGTCTTATCTATTGGCAATTTCGTTCCAATTCACATTCCAAGTAATATTCGGCATGCTAATTACATTGCCGGTTGCCAAATTGCATTATCTCTTATAGTTTCCGAGATATGGACTATCGATAATTTACACCTTAATCTCTGCTTCTAACTTGGGCCCAAATTGTAAAATGGTCTTATCTATTGGCGATTTCGTTCCAATTCACATTCCAAGTAATATTCGGCATGCTAATTACATTGCCGGTTGCGAAATTGCATTATCTCTTATAGTTTCCGAGATATGGACTATCGATAATTTACACCTTAGGCTCTGCTTCTAACTTGGACCCAAATTGTAAAATGGTCTTATCTATTGGCGATTTCGTTCCAATTCACATTCCAAGTAATATTCGGCATGCTAATTACATTGCCGGTTGCCAAATTGCATTATCTCTTATAGTTTCCGAGATATGGACTATCGATAATTTACACCTTAGGCTCTGCTTCTAACTTGGGCCCAAATTGTAAAATGGTCTTATCTATTGGCGATTTCGTTCCAATTCACATTCCAAGTAATATTCGGCATGCTAATTACATTGCCGGTTGCCAAATTGCATTATCTCTTATAGTTTCCGAGATATGGACTATCAATAATTTACACCTTAGGCTCTGCTTCTAACTTGAGCCCAAATTGTAAAATGGTCTTATCTATTGGCGATTTCGTCCCAATTCACATTCCAAGTGATATTCGGCATGCTAATTACATTGCCGGTTGCGAAATTGCATTATCTCTTATAGTTTCCGAGATATAGACTATCGATAATTTACACCTTAGGCTCTGCTTCTAACTTGGGCCCAAATTGTAAAATGGTCTTATCTATTGGCGATTTCGTTCCAATTCACATTCCAAGTAATATTCGGCATGCTAATTACATTGCCGGTTGCCAAATTGCATTATCTCTTATAGTTTCCGAGATATGGACTATCGATAATTTACACCTTAGGCTCTGCTTCTAACTTGGGCCCAAATTGTAAAATGGTCTTATCTATTGGCGATTTCGTCCCAATTCACATTCCAAGTGATATTCGGCATGCTAATTACATTGCCGGTTGCGAAATTGCATTATCTCTTATAATTTCCGAGATATGGACTATCAATAATTTACACCTTAGGCTCTGCTTCTAACTTGGGCCCAAATTGTAAAATGGTCTTATCTATTGGCGATTTCGTTCCAATTCACATTCCAAGTAATATTCGGCATGCTAATTACATTGCCGGTTGCCAAATTGCATTATCTCTTATACTTTCCGAGATATGGACTATCGATAATTTACACCTTAGGCTCTGCTTCTAACTTGGGCCCAAATTGTAAAATGGTCTTATCTATTGGCGATTTCGTTCCAATTCACATTTCAAGTAATATTCGGCATGCTAATTACATTGCCGGTTGCCAAATTGCATTATCTCTTATAGTTTCCGAGATATGGACTATCGATAACTTACACCTTAGGCTCTGCTTCTAACTTGGGCCCAAATTGTAAAATGGTCTTATCTATTGGCGATTTCGTTCCAATTCACATTCCAAGTAATATTCGGCATGCTAATTACATTGCCGGTTGCCAAATTGCATTATCTCTTATAGTTTCCGAGATATGGACTATCAATAATTTACACCTTAGGCTCTGCTTCTAACTTGGGCCAAATTGTAAAATGGTCTTATCTATTGACGATTTCGTTCCAATTCACATTCCAAGTAATATTCGGCATGCTAATTACATTGCCGGTTGCCAAATTGCATTATCTCTTATAGTTTCCGAGATATGGACTATCGATAATTTACACCTTAGGCTCTGCTTCTAACTTGGGCCCAAATTGTAAAATGGCCTTATCTATTGGCGATTTCGTCCCAATTCACATTCCAAGTAATATTCGACATGCTAATTACATTGCCGGTTACGAAATTGCATTATCTCTTATAGTTTCAGAGATATGGACTATCGATAATTTACACCTTAGGCTCTGCTTCTAACTTGGGCCCAAATTGTAAAATGGTCTTATCTATTGGCAATTTCGTTCCAATTCACATTCCAAGTAATATTCGGCATGCTAATTACATTGCCGGTTGCCAAATTGCATTATCTCTTATAGTTTCCGAGATATGGACTATCGATAATTTACACCTTAATCTCTGCTTCTAACTTGGGCCCAAATTGTAAAATGGTCTTATCTATTGGCGATTTCGTTCCAATTCACACTCCAAGTAATATTCGGCATGCTAATTACATTGCCGGTTGCCAAATTGCATTAACTCTTATAGTTTCCGAGATATGGACTATCGATAATTTACACCTTAGGCTCTGCTTCTAACTTGGGCCCAAATTGTAAAATGGTCTTATCTATTGGCGATTTCGTTCCAATTCACATTCCAAGTAATATTCGGCATGCTAATTACATTGCCGGTTGCCAAATTGCATTATCTCTTATAGTTTCCGAGATATGGACTATCGATAATTTACACCTTAGGCTCTGCTTCTAACTTGGGCCCAAATTGTAAAATGGTCTTATCTATTGGCGATTTCGTTCCAATTCACATTCCAAGTAATATTCGGCATGCTAATTACATTGCCGGTTGCCAAATTGAATTATCTCTTATAGTTTCCGAGATATGGACTATCGATAATTTACACCTTAGGCTCTGCTTCTAACTTGGGCCCAAATTGTAAAATGGTCTTACCTATTGGCGATTTCGTTCCAATTCACATTCCAAGTAATATTCGGCATGCTAATTACATTGCCGGTTGCCAAATTGCATTATCTCTTATAGTTTCCGAGATATGGACTATCGATAATTTACACCTTAGGCTCTGCTTCTAACTTGGGCCCAAATTGTAAAATGGTCTTATCTATTGGCGATTTCGCTCCAATTCACATTCCAAGTAATATTCGGCATGCTAATTACATTGCCGGTTGCCAAATTGCATTATCTCTTATAGTTTCCGAGATATGGACTATCGATAATTTACACCTTAGGCTCTGCTTCTAACTTGGGCCCAAATTGTAAAATGGTCTTTTCTATTGGCGATTTCGTCCCAATTCACATTCCAAGTGATATTCGGCATGCTAATTACATTGCCGTTTGCGAAATTGCATTATCTCTTATAGTTTCCGAGATATGGACTATCGATAATTTACACCTTAGGCTCTGCTTCTAACTTGGGCCCAAATTGTAAAATGGCCTTATCTATTGGCGATTTCGTCCCAATTCACATTCCAAGTAATATTCGACATGCTAATTACATTGCCGGTTACGAAATTGCATTATCTCTTATAGTTTCAGAGATATGGACTATCGATAATTTACACCTTAGGCTCTGCTTCTAACTTGGGCCCAAATTGTAAAATGGTCTTATCTATTGGCAATTTCGTTCCAATTCACATTCCAAGTAATATTCGGCATGCTAATTACATTGCCGGTTGCCAAATTGCATTATCTCTTATAGTTTCCGAGATATGGACTATCGATAATTTACACCTTAATCTCTGCTTCTAACTTGGGCCCAAATTGTGAAATGGTCTTATCTATTGGCGATTTCGTCCCAATTCACATTCCAAATGATATTCGGCATGCTAATTACATTGCCGGTTGCCAAATTGCATTATCTCTTATAGTTTCCGAGATATGGACTATCGATAATTTACACTTTAGGCTCTGCTTCTAACTTGGGCCCAAATTGTAAAATGGCCTTATCTATTGGCGATTTCGTCCCAATTCACATTCCAAGTAATATTCGACATGCTAATTACATTGCCGGTTACGAAATTGCATTATCTCTTATAGTTTCAGAGATATGGACTATCGATAATTTACACCTTAGGCTCTGCTTCTAACTTGGGCCCAAATTGTAAAATGGTCTTATCTATTGGCAATTTCGTTCCAATTCACATTCCAAGTAATATTCGGCATGCTAATTACATTGCCGGTTGCCAAATTGCATTATCTCTTATAGTTTCCGAGATATGGACTATCGATAATTTACACCTTAATCTCTGCTTCTAACTTGGGCCCAAATTGTAAAATGGTCTTATCTATTGGCGATTTCGTTCCAATTCACACTCCAAGTAATATTCGGCATGCTAATTACATTGCCGGTTGCCAAATTGCATTAACTCTTATAGTTTCCGAGATATGGACTATCGATAATTTACACCTTAGGCTCTGCTTCTAACTTGGGCCCAAATTGTAAAATGGTCTTATCTATTGGCGATTTCGTTCCAATTCACATTCCAAGTAATATTCGGCATGCTAATTACATTGCCGGTTGCCAAATTGCATTATCTCTTATAGTTTCCGAGATATGGACTATCGAAAATTTACACCTTAGGCTCTGCTTCTAACTTGGGCCCAAATTGTAAAATGGTCTTATCTATTGGCGATTTCGTTCCAATTCACATTCCAAGTAATATTCGGCATGCTAATTACATTGCCTGTTGCCAAATTGCATTATCTCTTATAGTTTCCGAGATATGGACTATCGATAATTTACACCTTAGGCTCTGCTTCTAACTTGGGCCCAAATTGTAAAATGGTCTTATCTATTGGCGATTTCGTTCCAATTCACATTCCAAGTAATATTCGGCATGCTAATTACATTGCCGGTTGCCAAATTGAATTATCTCTTATAGTTTCCGAGATATGGACTATCGATAATTTACACCTTAGGCTCTGCTTCTAACTTGGGCCCAAATTGTAAAATGGTCTTACCTATTGGCGATTTCGTTCCAATTCACATTCCAAGTAATATTCGGCATGCTAATTACATTGCCGGTTGCCAAATTGCATTATCTCTTATAGTTTCCGAGATATGGACTATCGATAATTTACACCTTAGGCTCTGCTTCTAACTTGGGCCCAAATTGTAAAATGGTCTTATCTATTGGCGATTTCGCTCCAATTCACATTCCAAGTAATATTCGGCATGCTAATTACATTGCCGGTTGCCAAATTGCATTATCTCTTATAGTTTCCGAGATATGGACTATCGATAATTTACACCATAGGCTCTGCTTCTAACTTGGGCCCAAATTGTAAAATGGTCTTATCTATTGGCGATTTCGTTCCAATTCACACTCCAAGTAATATTCGGCCTGCTAATTACATTGCCGGTTGCGAAATTGCATTATCTCTTATAGTTTCCGAGATATGGACTATCGATAATTTACACCTTAGGCTCTGCTTCTAACTTGGGCCCAAATTGTAAAATGGTCTTATCTATTGGCGATTTCGTTCCAATTCACATTCCAAGTAATATTCGGCATGCTAATTACATTGCCGGTTGCCAAATTGCATTATCTCTTATAGTTTCCGAGATATGGACTATCGATAATTTACACCTTAGGCTCTGCTTCTAACTTGGGCCCAAATTGTAAAATGGTCTTACCTATTGGCGATTCCGTTCCAATTCACATTCCAAGTAATATTCGGCATGCTAATTACATTGCCGGTTGCCAAATTGCATTATCTCTTATAGTTTCCGAGATATGGACTATCGATAATTTACACCTTAGGCTCTGCTTCTAACTTGGGCCCAAAATTGTAAAATGGTCTTATCTATTGGCGATTTCGTTCCAATTCACATTCCAAGTAATATTCGGCATGCTAATTACATTGCCGGTTGCCAAATTGCATTATCTCTTATAGTTTCCGAGATATGGTCTATCGATAATTTACACCTTAGGCTCTGCTTCTAACTTGGGCCCAAATTGTAAAATGGTCTTATCTATTGGCGATTTCGTCCCAATTCACATTCCAAGTGATATTCGGCATGCTAATTACATTGCCGGTTGCGAAATTGCATTATCTCTTATAGTTTCCGAGATATGGACTATCGATAATTTACACCTTAGGCTCTGCTTCTATCTTGCTCCCAAATTGTAAAATGGTCTTATCTATTGGTGATTTCGTTCCAATTCACATTCCAAGTAATATTCGGCATGCTAATTACATTGCCGGTTGCCAAATTGCATTATCTCTTATAGTTTCCGAGATATGGACTATCGATTATTTACACCTTAGGCTCTGCTTCTAACTTGGGCCCAAATTGTAAAATGGTCTTATCTATTGGCGATTTCGTTCCAATTCACATTCCAAGTAATATTCGGCATGCTAATTACATTGCCGGTTGCCAAATTGAATTATCTCTTATAGTTTCCGAGATATGGACTATCGATAATTTACACCTTAGGCTCTGCTTCTAACTTGGGCCCAAATTGTAAAATGGTCTTATCTATTGGCGATTTCGTCCCAATTCACATTCCAAGTGATATTCGGCATGCTAATTACATTGCCGGTTGCGAAATTGCATTATCTCTTATAGTTTCTGAGATATGGACTATCAATAATTTACACCTTAGGCTCTGCTTCTAACTTGGGCCCAAATTGTAAAATGGTCTTATCTATTGGCGATTTCGTTCCAATTCACACTCCAAGTAATATTCGGCATGCTAATTACATTGCCGGTTGCGAAATTGCATTATCTCTTATAGTTTCCGAGATATGGACTATCGATAATTTACACCTTAGGCTCTGCTTCTAACTTGGACCCAAATTGTAAAATGGTCTTATCTATTGGCGATTTCGTTCCAATTCACATTCCAAGTAATATTCGGCATGCTAATTACATTGCCGGTTGCCAAATTGCATTATCTCTTATAGTTTCCGAGATATGGACTATCGATAATTTACACCTTAGGCTCTGCTTCTAACTTGGGCCCAAATTGTAAAATGGTCTTATCTATTGGCGATTTCGTTCCAATTCACATTCCAAGTAATATTCGGCATGCTAATTACATTGCCGGTTGCCAAATTGCATTATCTCTTATAGTTTCCGAGATATGGACTATCGATAATTTACACCTTAGGCTCTGCTTCTAACTTGGGCCCAAATTGTAAAATGGTCTTATCTATTGGCGATTTCGTTCCAATTCACATTCCAAGTAATATTCGGCATGCTAATTACATTGCCGGTTGCCAAATTGCATTATCTCTTATAGTTTCCGAGATATGGACTATCGATAATTTACACCTTAGGCTCTGCTTCTAACTTGGGCCCAAATTGTAAAATGGTCTTATCTATTGGCGATTTCGTCCCAATTCACATTCCAAGTGATATTCGGCATGCTAATTACATTGCCGGTTGCGAAATTGCATTATCTCTTATAGTTTCCGAGATATGGACTATCAATAATTTACACCTTAGGCTCTGCTTCTAACTTGGGCCCAAATTGTAAAATGGTCTTATCTATTGGCGATTTCGTTCCAATTCACATTCCAAGTAATATTCGGCATGCTAATTACATTGCCGGTTGCCAAATTGCATTATCTCTTATACTTTCCGAGATATGGACTATCGATAATTTACACCTTAGGCTCTGCTTCTAACTTGGGCCCAAATTGTAAAATGGTCTTATCTATTGGCGATTTCGTTCCAATTCACATTCCAAGTAATATTCGGCATGCTAATTACATTGCCGGTTGCCAAATTGCATTATCTCTTATAGTTTCCGAGATATGGACTATCGATAATTTACACCTTAGGCTCTGCTTCTAACTTGGACCCAAATTGTAAAATGGTCTTATCTATTGGCGATTTCGTTCCAATTCATATTCCAAGTATTATTCGGCATGCTAATTACATTGCCGGTTGCCAAATTGCATTATCTCTTATAGTTTCCGAGATATGGACTATCGATAATTTACACCTTAGGCTCTGCTTCTAACTTGGGCCCAAATTGTAAAATGGTCTTATCTATTGGCGATTTCGTCCCAATTCACATTCCAAGTGATATTCGGCATGCTAATTACATTGCCGGTTGCGAAATTGCATTATCTCTTATAGTTTCTGAGATATGGACTATCAATAATTTACACCTTAGGCTCTGCTTCTAACTTGGGCCCAAATTGTAAAATGGTCTTATCTATTGGCGATTTCGTTCCAATTCACACTCCAAGTAATATTCGGCATGCTAATTACATTGCCGGTTGCGAAATTGCATTATCTCTTATAGTTTCCGAGATATGGACTATCGATAATTTACACCTTAGGCTCTGCTTCTAACTTGGACCCAAATTGTAAAATGGTCTTATCTATTGGCGATTTCGTTCCAATTCACATTCCAAGTAATATTCGGCATGCTAATTACATTGCCGGTTGCCAAATTGCATTATCTCTTATAGTTTCCGAGATATGGACTATCGATAATTTACACCTTAGGCTCTGCTTCTAACTTGGGCCCAAATTGTAAAATGGTCTTATCTATTGGCGATTTCGTTCCAATTCACATTCCAAGTAATATTCGGCATGCTAATTACATTGCCGGTTGCCAAATTGCATTATCTCTTATAGTTTCCGAGATATGGACTATCAATAATTTACACCTTAGGCTCTGCTTCTAACTTGGGCCCAAATTGTAAAATGGTCTTATCTATTGGCGATTTCGTCCCAATTCACATTCCAAGTGATATTCGGCATGCTAATTACATTGCCGGTTGCGAAATTGCATTATCTCTTATAGTTTCCGAGATATAGACTATCGATAATTTACACCTTAGGCTCTGCTTCTAACTTGGGCCCAAATTGTAAAATGGTCTTATCTATTGGCGATTTCGTTCCAATTCACATTCCAAGTAATATTCGGCATGCTAATTACATTGCCGGTTGCCAAATTGCATTATGTCTTATAGTTTCCGAGATATTGACTATCGATAATTTACACCTTAGGCTCTGCTTCTAACTTGGGCCCAAATTGTAAAATGGTCTTATCTATTGGCGATTTCGTCCCAATTCACATTCCAAGTGATATTCGGCATGCTAATTACATTGCCGGTTGCGAAATTGCATTATCTCTTATAGTTTCCGAGATATGGACTATCAATAATTTACACCTTAGGCTCTGCTTCTAACTTGGGCCCAAATTGTAAAATGGTCTTATCTATTGGCGATTTCGTTCCAATTCACATTCCAAGTAATATTCGGCATGCTAATTACATTGCCGGTTGCCAAATTGCATTATCTCTTATACTTTCCGAGATATGGACTATCGATAATTTACACCTTAGGCTCTGCTTCTAACTTGGGCCCAAATTGTAAAATGGTCTTATCTATTGGCGATTTCGTCCCAATTCACATTCCAAGTGATATTCGGCATGCTAATTACATTGCCGGTTGCGAAATTGCATTATCTCTTATAGTTTCTGAGATATGGACTATCAATAATTTACACCTTAGGCTCTGCTTCTAACTTGGGCCCAAATTGTAAAATGGTCTTATCTATTGGCGATTTCGTTCCAATTCACACTCCAAGTAATATTCGGCATGCTAATTACATTGCCGGTTGCGAAATTGCATTATCTCTTATAGTTTCCGAGATATGGACTATCGATAATTTACACCTTAGGCTCTGCTTCTAACTTGGACCCAAATTGTAAAATGGTCTTATCTATTGGCGATTTCGTTCCAATTCACATTCCAAGTAATATTCGGCATGCTAATTACATTGCCGGTTGCCAAATTGCATTATCTCTTATAGTTTCCGAGATATGGACTATCGATAATTTACACCTTAGGCTCTGCTTCTAACTTGGGCCCAAATTGTAAAATGGTCTTATCTATTGGCGATTTCGTTCCAATTCACATTCCAAGTAATATTCGGCATGCTAATTACATTGCCGGTTGCCAAATTGCATTATCTCTTATAGTTTCCGAGATATGGACTATCAATAATTTACACCTTAGGCTCTGCTTCTAACTTGGGCCCAAATTGTAAAATGGTCTTATCTATTGGCGATTTCGTCCCAATTCACATTCCAAGTGATATTCGGCATGCTAATTACATTGCCGGTTGCGAAATTGCATTATCTCTTATAGTTTCCGAGATATAGACTATCGATAATTTACACCTTAGGCTCTGCTTCTAACTTGGGCCCAAATTGTAAAATGGTCTTATCTATTGGCGATTTCGTTCCAATTCACATTCCAAGTAATATTCGGCATGCTAATTACATTGCCGGTTGCCAAATTGCATTATCTCTTATAGTTTCCGAGATATGGACTATCGATAATTTACACCTTAGGCTCTGCTTCTAACTTGGGCCCAAATTGTAAAATGGTCTTATCTATTGGCGATTTCGTCCCAATTCACATTCCAAGTGATATTCGGCATGCTAATTACATTGCCGGTTGCGAAATTGCATTATCTCTTATAGTTTCCGAGATATGGACTATCAATAATTTACACCTTAGGCTCTGCTTCTAACTTGGGCCCAAATTGTAAAATGGTCTTATCTATTGGCGATTTCGTTCCAATTCACATTCCAAGTAATATTCGGCATGCTAATTACATGGCCGGTTGCCAAATTGCATTATCTTTTATAGTTTCCGAGATATGGACTATCGATAATTTACACCTTAGGCTCTGCTTCTAACTTGGGCCCAAATTGTAAAATGGCCTTATCTATTGGCGATTTCGTCCCAATTCACATTCCAAGTAATATTCGACATGCTAATTACATTGCCGGTTACGAAATTGCATTATCTCTTATAGTTTCAGAGATATGGACTATCGATAATTTACACCTTAGGCTCTGCTTCTAACTTGGGCCCAAATTGTAAAATGGTCTTATCTATTGGCAATTTCGTTCCAATTCACATTCCAAGTAATATTCGGCATGCTAATTACATTGCCGGTTGCCAAATTGCATTATCTCTTATAGTTTCCGAGATATGGACTATCGATAATTTACACCTTAATCTCTGCTTCTAACTTGGGCCCAAATTGTAAAATGGTCTTATCTGTTGGCGATTTCGTTCCAATTCACATTCCAAGTAATATTCGGCATGCTAATTACATTGCCGGTTGCGAAATTGCATTATCTCTTATAGTTTCCGAGATATGGACTATCGATAATTTACACCTTAGGCTCTGCTTCTAACTTGGGCCCAAATTGTAAAATGGTCTTATCTATTGGCGATTTCGTTCCAATTCACATTCCAAGTAATATTCGGCATGCTAATTACATTGCCGGTTGCCAAATTGCATTATCTCTTATAGTTTCCGAGATATGGACTATCAATAATTTACACCTTAGGCTCTGCTTCTAACTTGAGCCCAAATTGTAAAATGGTCTTATCTATTGGCGATTTCGTCCCAATTCACATTCCAAGTGATATTCGGCATGCTAATTACATTGCCGGTTGCGAAATTGCATTATCTCTTATAGTTTCCGAGATATAGACTATCGATAATTTACACCTTAGGCTCTGCTTCTAACTTGGGCCCAAATTGTAAAATGGTCTTATCTATTGGCGATTTCGTTCCAATTCACATTCCAAGTAATATTCGGCATGCTAATTACATTGCCGGTTGCCAAATTGCATTATCTCTTATAGTTTCCGAGATATGGACTATCGATAATTTACACCTTAGGCTCTGCTTCTAACTTGGGCCCAAATTGTAAAATGGTCTTATCTATTGGCGATTTCGTCCCAATTCACATTCCAAGTGATATTCGGCATGCTAATTACATTGCCGGTTGCGAAATTGCATTATCTCTTATAATTTCCGAGATATGGACTATCAATAATTTACACCTTAGGCTCTGCTTCTAACTTGGGCCCAAATTGTAAAATGGTCTTATCTATTGGCGATTTCGTTCCAATTCACATTCCAAGTAATATTCGGCATGCTAATTACATTGCCGGTTGCCAAATTGCATTATCTCTTATAGTTTCCGAGATATGGACTATCGATAATTTACACCTTAGGCTCTGCTTCTAACTTGGGCCCAAATTGTAAAATGGCCTTATCTATTGGCGATTTCGTCCCAATTCACATTCCAAGTAATATTCGACATGCTAATTACATTGCCGGTTACGAAATTGCATTATCTCTTATAGTTTCAGAGATATGGACTATCGATAATTTACACCTTAGGCTCTGCTTCTAACTTGGGCCCAAATTGTAAAATGGTCTTATCTATTGGCAATTTCGTTCCAATTCACATTCCAAGTAATATTCGGCATGCTAATTACATTGCCGGTTGCCAAATTGCATTATCTCTTATAGTTTCCGAGATATGGACTATCGATAATTTACACCTTAATCTCTGCTTCTAACTTGGGCCCAAATTGTAAAATGGTCTTATCTATTGGCGATTTCGTTCCAATTCACACTCCAAGTAATATTCGGCATGCTAATTACATTGCCGGTTGCCAAATTGCATTAACTCTTATAGTTTCCGAGATATGGACTATCGATAATTTACACCTTAGGCTCTGCTTCTAACTTGGGCCCAAATTGTAAAATGGTCTTATCTATTGGCGATTTCGTTCCAATTCACATTCCAAGTAATATTCGGCATGCTAATTACATTGCCGGTTGCCAAATTGCATTATCTCTTATAGTTTCCGAGATATGGACTATCGATAATTTACACCTTAGGCTCTGCTTCTAACTTGGGCCCAAATTGTAAAATGGTCTTATCTATTGGCGATTTCGTTCCAATTCACATTCCAAGTAATATTCGGCATGCTAATTACATTGCCGGTTGCCAAATTGCATTATCTCTTATAGTTTCCGAGATATGGACTATCGATAATTTACACCTTAGGCTCTGCTTCTAACTTGGGCCCAAATTGTAAAATGGTCTTATCTATTGGCGATTTCGTTCCAATTCACATTCCAAGTAATATTCGGCATGCTAATTACATTGCCGGTTGCCAAATTGAATTATCTCTTATAGTTTCCGAGATATGGACTATCGATAATTTACACCTTAGGCTCTGCTTCTAGCTTGGGCCCAAATTGTAAAATGGTCTTACCTATTGGCGATTTCGTTCCAATTCACATTCCAAGTAATATTCGGCATGCTAATTACATTGCCGGTTGCCAAATTGCATTATCTCTTATAGTTTCCGAGATATGGACTATCGATAATTTACACCTTAGGCTCTGCTTCTAACTTGGGCCCAAATTGTAAAATGGTCTTATCTATTGGCGATTTCGCTCCAATTCACATTCCAAGTAATATTCGGCATGCTAATTACATTGCCGGTTGCCAAATTGCATTATCTCTTATAGTTTCCGAGATATGGACTATCGATAATTTACACCTTAGGCTCTGCTTCTAACTTGGGCCCAAATTGTAAAATGGTCTTATCTATTGGCGATTTCGTCCCAATTCACATTCCAAGTGATATTCGGCATGCTAATTACATTGCCGTTTGCGAAATTGCATTATCTCTTATAGTTTCCGAGATATGGACTATCGATAATTTACACCTTAGGCTCTGCTTCTAACTTGGGCCCAAATTGTAAAATGGTCTTATCTATTGGCGATTTCGTTCCAATTCACATTCCAAGTAATATTCGGCATGCTAATTACATTGCCGGTTGCCAAATTGCATTATCTCTTATAGTTTCCGAGATATGGACTATCGATTATTTACACCTTAGGCTCTGCTTCTAACTTGGGCCCAAATTGTGAAATGGTCTTATCTATTGGCGATTTCGTCCCAATTCACATTCCAAGTGATATTCGGCATGCTAATTACATTGCCGGTTGCGAAATTGCATTATCTCTTATAGTTTCCGAGATATGGACTATCGATAATTTACACCTTAGGCTCTGCTTCTAACTTGGGCCCAAATTGTAAAATGGCCTTATCTATTGGCGATTTCGTCCCAATTCACATTCCAAGTAATATTCGACATGCTAATTACATTGCCGGTTACGAAATTGCATTATCTCTTATAGTTTCAGAGATATGGACTATCGATAATTTACACCTTAGGCTCTGCTTCTAACTTGGGCCCAAATTGTAAAATGGTCTTATCTATTGGCAATTTCGTTCCAATTCACATTCCAAGTAATATTCGGCATGCTAATTACAATGCCGGTTGCCAAATTGCATTATCTCTTATAGTTTCCGAGATATGGACTATCGATAATTTACACCTTAATCTCTGCTTCTAACTTGGGCCCAAATTGTAAAATGGTCTTATCTATTGGCGATTTCGTTCCAATTCACACTCCAAGTAATATTCGGCATGCTAATTACATTGCCGGTTGCCAAATTGCATTAACTCTTATAGTTTCCGAGATATGGACTATCGATAATTTACACCTTAGGCTCTGCTTCTAACTTGGGCCCAAATTGTAAAATGGTCTTATCTATTGGCGATTTCGTTCCAATTCACATTCCAAGTAATATTCGGCATGCTAATTACATTGCCGGTTGCCAAATTGAATTATCTCTTATAGTTTCCGAGATATGGACTATCGATAATTTACACCTTAGGCTCTGCTTCTAACTTGGGCCCAAATTGTAAAATGGTCTTACCTATTGGCGATTTCGTTCCAATTCAGATTCCAAGTAATATTCGGCATGCTAATTACATTGCCGGTTGCCAAATTGCATTATCTCTTATAGTTTCCGAGATATGGACTATCGATAATTTACACCTTAGGCTCTGCTTCTAACTTGGGCCCAAATTGTAAAATGGTCTTATCTATTGGCGATTTCGCTCCAATTCACATTCCAAGTAATATTCGGCATGCTAATTACATTGCCGGTTGCCAAATTGCATTATCTCTTATAGTTTCCGAGATATGGACTATCGATAATTTACACCATAGGCTCTGCTTCTAACTTGGGCCCAAATTGTAAAATGGTCTTATCTATTGGCGATTTCGTTCCAATTCACACTCCAAGTAATATTCGGCCTGCTAATTACATTGCCGGTTGCGAAATTGCATTATCTCTTATAGTTTCCGAGATATGGACTATCGATAATTTACACCTTAGGCTCTGCTTCTAACTTGGGCCCAAATTGTAAAATGGTCTTATCTATTGGCGATTTCGTTCCAATTCACATTCCAAGTAATATTCGGCATGCTAATTACATTGCCGGTTGCCAAATTGCATTATCTCTTATAGTTTCCGAGATATGGACTATCGATAATTTACACCTTAGGCTCTGCTTCTAACTTGGGCCCAAATTGTAAAATGGTCTTACCTATTGGCGATTCCGTTCCAATTCACATTCCAAGTAATATTCGGCATGCTAATTACATTGCCGGTTGCCAAATTGCATTATCTCTTATAGTTTCCGAGATATGGACTATCGATAATTTACACCTTAGGCTCTGCTTCTAACTTGGGCCCAAAATTGTAAAATGGTCTTATCTATTGGCGATTTCGTTCCAATTCACATTCCAAGTAATATTCGGCATGCTAATTACATTGCCGGTTGCCAAATTGCATTATCTCTTATAGTTTCCGAGATATGGACTATCGATAATTTACACCTTAGGCTCTGCTTCTAACTTGGGTCCAAATTGTAAAATGGTCTTATCTATTGGCGATTTCGTCCCAATTCACATTCCAAGTGATATTCGGCATGCTAATTACATTGCCGGTTGCGAAATTGCATTATCTCTTATAGTTTCCGAGATATGGACTATCGATAATTTACACCTTAGGCTCTGCTTCTATCTTGCTCCCAAATTGTAAAATGGTCTTATCTATTGGTGATTTCGTTCCAATTCACATTCCAAGTAATATTCGGCATGCTAATTACATTGCCGGTTGCCAAATTGCATTATCTCTTATAGTTTCCGAGATATGGACTATCGATTATTTACACCTTAGGCTCTGCTTCTAACTTGGGCCCAAATTGTAAAATGGTCTTATCTATTGGCGATTTCGTTCCAATTCACATTCCAAGTAATATTCGGCATGCTAATTACATTGCCGGTTGCCAAATTGAATTATCTCTTATAGTTTCCGAGATATGGACTATCGATAATTTACACCTTAGGCTCTGCTTCTAACTTGGGCCCAAATTGTAAAATGGTCTTATCTATTGGCGATTTCGTTCCAATTCACATTCCAAGTAATATTCGGCATGCTAATTACATTGCCGGTTGCCAAATTGCATTATCTCTTATAGTTTCCGAGATATGGACTATCGATAATTTACACCTTAGGCTCTGCTTCTAACTTGGGCCCAAATTGTAAAATGGTCTTATCTATTGGCGATTTCGTTCCAATTCACATTCCAAGTAATATTCGGCATGCTAATTACATTGCCGGTTGCCAAATTGCATTATCTCTTATAGTTTCCGAGATATGGACTATCGATAATTTACACCTTAGGCTCTGCTTCTAACTTGGGCCCAAATTGTAAAATGGTCTTATCTATTGGCGATTTCGTCCCAATTCACATTCCAAGTGATATTCGGCATGCTAATTACATTGCCGGTTGCGAAATTGCATTATCTCTTATAGTTTCCGAGATATGGACTATCAATAATTTACACCTTAGGCTCTGCTTCTAACTTGGGCCCAAATTGTAAAATGGTCTTATCTATTGGCGATTTCGTTCCAATTCACATTCCAAGTAATATTCGGCATGCTAATTACATTGCCGGTTGCCAAATTGCATTATCTCTTATAGTTTCCGAGATATGGACTATCGATAATTTACACCTTAGGCTCTGCTTCTAACTTGGGCCCAAATTGTAAAATGGTCTTATCTATTGGCGATTTCGTTCCAATTCACATTCCAAGTAATATTCGGCATGCTAATTACATTGCCGGTTGCCAAATTGCATTATCTCTTATAGTTTCCGAGATATGGACTATCGATAATTTACACCTTAGGCTCTGCTTCTAACTTGGGCCCAAATTGTAAAATGGTCTTATCTATTGGCGATTTCGTCCCAATTCACATTCCAAGTGATATTCGGCATGCTAATTACATTGCCGGTTGCGAAATTGCATTATCTCTTATAGTTTCCGAGATATGGGCTATCAATAATTTACACCTTAGGCTCTGCTTCTAACTTGGGCCCAAATTGTAAAATGGTCTTATCTATTGGCGATTTCGTTCCAATTCACATTCCAAGTAATATTCGGCATGCTAATTACATTGCCGGTTGCCAAATTGCATTATCTCTTATAGTTTCCGAGATATGGACTATCGATAATTTACACCTTAGGCTCTGCTTCTAACTTGGGCCCAAATTGTAAAATGGTCTTATCTATTGGCGATTTCGTTCCAATTCACATTCCAAGTAATATTCGGCATGCTAATGACATTGCCGGTTGCCAAATTGCATTATCTCTTATAGTTTCCGAGATATGGACTATCGATAATTTACACCTTAGGCTCTGCTTCTAACTTGGGCCCAAATTGTAAAATGGTCTTATCTATTGGCGATTTCGTTCCAATTCACATTCCAAGTAATATTCGGCATGCTAATTACATTGCCGGTTGCCAAATTGCATTATCTCTTATAGTTTCCGAGATATGGACAATCGATAATTTACACCTTAGGCTCTGCTTCTAACTTGGGCCCAAATTGTAAAATGGTCTTATCTATTGGCGATTTAGTTGCAATTCACATTCCAAGTAATATTCGGCATGCTAATTACATTTCCGGTTGCCAAATTGCATTATCTCTTATAGTTTCCGAGATATGGACTATCGATAATTTACACCTTAGGCTCTGCTTCTAACTTGGGCCCAAATTGTAAAATGGTCTTATCTATTGGCGATTTCGTTCCAATTCACATTCCAAGTAATATTTGGCATGCTAATTACATTGCCGGTTGCCAAATTCCATTATCTCTTATAGTTTCCGAGATATGGATTATCGATAATTTACACCTTAGGCTCTGCTTCTAACTTGGGCCCAAATTGTAAAATGGTTTTATCTATTGGCGATTTCGTTCCAATTCACATTCCAAGTAATATTCGGCATGCTAATTACATTGCCGGTTGCCAAATTGCATTATCTCTTATAGTTTCCGAGATATGGACTATCGATAATTTACACCTTAGGCTCTGCTTCTAACTTGGGCCCAAATTGTAAAATGGTCTTATCTATTGGCGATTTCGTTCCAATTCACACTCCAAGTAATATTCGGCATGCTAATTACATTGCCGGTTGCCAAATTGCATTATCTCTTATAGTTTCCGAGATATGGACTATCGATGATTTACACCTTAGGCTCTGCTTCTAACTTGGGCCCAAATTGTAAAATGGTCTTATCTATTGGCGATTTCGTCCCAATTCACATTCCAAGTGATATTCGGCATGCTAATTACATTGCCGGTTGCGAAATTGCATTATCTCTTATAGTTTCTGAGATATGGACTATCAATAATTTACACCTTAGGCTCTGCTTCTAACTTGGGCCCAAATTGTAAAATGGTCTTATCTATTGGCGATTTCGTTCCAATTCACACTCCAAGTTATATTCGGCATGCTAATTACATTGCCGGTTGCGAAATTGCATTATCTCTTATAGTTTCCGAGATATGGACTATCGATAATTTACACCTTAGGCTCTGCTTCTAACTTGGACCCAAATTGTAAAATGGTCTTATCTATTGGCGATTTCGTTCCAATTCACATTCCAAGTAATATTCGGCATGCTAATTACATTGCCGGTTGCCAAATTGCATTATCTCTTATAGTTTCCGAGATATGGACTATCGATAATTTACACCTTAGGCTCTGCTTCTAACTTGGGCCCAAATTGTAAAATGGTCTTATCTATTGGCGATTTCGTTCCAATTCACATTCCAAGTAATATTCGGCATGCTAATTACATTGCCGGTTGCCAAATTGCATTATCTCTTATAGTTTCCGAGATATGGACTATCAATAATTTACACCTTAGGCTCTGCTTCTAACTTGGGCCCAAATTGTAAAATGGTCTTATCTATTGGCGATTTCGTCCCAATTCACATTCCAAGTGATATTCGGCATGCTAATTACATTGCCGGTTGCGAAATTGCATTATCTCTTATAGTTTCCGAGATATAGACTATCGATAATTTACACCTTAGGCTCTGCTTCTAACTTGGGCCCAAATTGTAAAATGGTCTTATCTATTGGCGATTTCGTTCCAATTCACATTCCAAGTAATATTCGGCATGCTAATTACATTGCCGGTTGCCAAATTGCATTATCTCTTATAGTTTCCGAGATATGGACTATCGATAATTTACACCTTAGGCTCTGCTTCTAACTTGGGCCCAAATTGTAAAATGGTCTTATCTATTGGCGATTTCGTCCCAATTCACATTCCAAGTGATATTCGGCATGCTAATTACATTGCCGGTTGCGAAATTGCATTATCTCTTATACTTTCCGAGATATGGACTATCGATAATTTACACCTTAGGCTCTGCTTCTAACTTGGACCCAAATTGTAAAATGGTCTTATCTATTGGCGATTTCGTTCCAATTCACATTCCAAGTAATATTCGGCATGCTAATTACATTGCCGGTTGCCAAATTGCATTATCTCTTATACTTTCCGAGATATGGACTATCGATAATTTACACCTTAGGCTCTGCTTCTAACTTGGACCCAAATTGTAAAATGGTCTTATCTATTGGCGATTTCGTTCCAATTCACATTCCAAGTAATATTCGGCATGCTAATTACATTGCCGGTTGCCAAATTGCATTATCTCTTATAGTTTCCGAGATATGGACTATCGATAATTTACACCTTAGGTTCTGCTTCTAACTTGGACCCAAATTGTAAAATGGTCTTATCTATTGGCGATTTCGTTCCAATTCATATTCCAAGTAATATTCGGCATGCTAATTACATTGCCGGTTGCCAAATTGCATTATCTCTTATAGTTTCCGAGATATGGACTATGGATAATTTACACCTTAGGCTCTGCTTCTAACTTGGGCCCAAATTGTAAAATGGTCTTATCTATTGGCGATTTCGTTCCAATTCACATTCCAAGTAATATTCGGCATGCTAATGACATTGCCGGTTGCCAAATTGCATTATCTCTTATAGTTTCCGAGATATGGACTATCGATAATTTACACCTTAGGCTCTGCTTCTAACTTGGGCCCAAATTGTAAAATGGTCTTATCTATTGGCGATTTCGTTCCAATTCACATTCCAAGTAATATTCGGCATGCTAATTACATTGCCGGTTGCCAAATTGCATTATCTCTTATAGTTTCCGAGATATGGACAATCGATAATTTACACCTTAGGCTCTGCTTCTAACTTGGGCCCAAATTGTAAAATGGTCTTATCTATTGGCGATTTAGTTGCAATTCACATTCCAAGTAATATTCGGCATGCTAATTACATTTCCGGTTGCCAAATTGCATTATCTCTTATAGTTTCCGAGATATGGACTATCGATAATTTACACCTTAGGCTCTGCTTCTAACTTGGGCCCAAATTGTAAAATGGTCTTATCTATTGGCGATTTCGTTCCAATTCACATTCCAAGTAATATTTGGCATGCTAATTACATTGCCGGTTGCCAAATTCCATTATCTCTTATAGTTTCCGAGATATGGATTATCGATAATTTACACCTTAGGCTCTGCTTCTAACTTGGGCCCAAATTGTAAAATGGTCTTATCTATTGGCGATTTCGTTCCAATTCACATTCCAAGTAATATTCGGCATGCTAATTACATTGCCGGTTGCCAAATTGCATTATCTCTTATAGTTTCCGAGATATGGACTATCGATAATTTACACCTTAGGCTCTGCTTCTAACTTGGGCCCAAATTGTAAAATGGTCTTATCTATTGGCGATTTCGTTCCAATTCACACTCCAAGTAATATTCGGCATGCTAATTACATTGCCGGTTGCCAAATTGCATTATCTCTTATAGTTTCCGAGATATGGACTATCGATGATTTACACCTTAGGCTCTGCTTCTAACTTGGGCCCAAATTGTAAAATGGTCTTATCTATTGGCGATTTCGTCCCAATTCACATTCCAAGTGATATTCGGCATGCTAATTACATTGCCGGTTGCGAAATTGCATTATCTCTTATAGTTTCTGAGATATGGACTATCAATAATTTACACCTTAGGCTCTGCTTCTAACTTGGGCCCAAATTGTAAAATGGTCTTATCTATTGGCGATTTCGTTCCAATTCACACTCCAAGTTATATTCGGCATGCTAATTACATTGCCGGTTGCGAAATTGCATTATCTCTTATAGTTTCCGAGATATGGACTATCGATAATTTACACCTTAGGCTCTGCTTCTAACTTGGACCCAAATTGTAAAATGGTCTTATCTATTGGCGATTTCGTTCCAATTCACATTCCAAGTAATATTCGGCATGCTAATTACATTGCCGGTTGCCAAATTGCATTATCTCTTATAGTTTCCGAGATATGGACTATCGATAATTTACACCTTAGGCTCTGCTTCTAACTTGGGCCCAAATTGTAAAATGGTCTTATCTATTGGCGATTTCGTCCCAATTCACATTCCAAGTGATATTCGGCATGCTAATTACATTGCCGGTTGCGAAATTGCATTATCTCTTATAGTTTCCGAGATATGGACTATCAATAATTTACACCTTAGGCTCTGCTTCTAACTTGGGCCCAAATTGTAAAATGGTCTTATCTATTGGCGATTTCGTTCCAATTCACATTCCAAGTAATATTCGGCATGCTAATTACATTGCCGGTTGCCAAATTGCATTATCTCTTATACTTTCCGAGATATGGACTATCGATAATTTACACCTTAGGCTCTGCTTCTAACTTGGGCCCAAATTGTAAAATGGTCTTATCTATTGGCGATTTCGTTCCAATTCACATTCCAAGTAATATTCGGCATGCTAATTACATTGCCGGTTGCCAAATTGCATTATCTCTTATAGTTTCCGAGATATGGACTATCGATAATTTACACCTTAGGTTCTGCTTCTAACTTGGACCCAAATTGTAAAATGGTCTTATCTATTGGCGATTTCGTTCCAATTCATATTCCAAGTAATATTCGGCATGCTAATTACATTGCCGGTTGCCAAATTGCATTATCTCTTATAGTTTCCGAGATATGGACTATGGATAATTTACACCTTAGGCTCTGCTTCTAACTTGGGCCCAAATTGTAAAATGGTCTTATCTATTGGCGATTTCGTCCCAATTCACATTCCAAGTGATATTCGGCATGCTAATTACATTGCCGGTTGCGAAATTGCATTATCTCTTATAGTTTCTGAGATATGGACTATCAATAATTTACACCTTAGGCTCTGCTTCTAACTTGGGCCCAAATTGTAAAATGGTCTTATCTATTGGCGATTTCGTTCCAATTCACACTCCAAGTAATATTCGGCATGCTAATTACATTGCCGGTTGCGAAATTGCATTATCTCTTATAGTTTCCGAGATATGGACTATCGATAATTTACACCTTAGGCTCTGCTTCTAACTTGGACCCAAATTGTAAAATGGTCTTATCTATTGGCGATTTCGTTCCAATTCACATTCCAAGTAATATTCGGCATGCTAATTACATTGCCGGTTGCCAAATTGCATTATCTCTTATAGTTTCCGAGATATGGACTATCGATAATTTACACCTTAGGCTCTGCTTCTAACTTGGGCCCAAATTGTAAAATGGTCTTATCTATTGGCGATTTCGTTCCAATTCACATTCCAAGTAATATTCGGCATGCTAATTACATTGCCGGTTGCCAAATTGCATTATCTCTTATAGTTTCCGAGATATGGACTATCGATAATTTACACCTTAGGCTCTGCTTCTAACTTGGGCCCAAATTGTAAAATGGTCTTATCTATTGGCGATTTCGTCCCAATTCACATTCCAAGTGATATTCGGCATGCTAATTACATTGCCGGTTGCGAAATTGCATTATCTCTTATAGTTTCTGAGATATGGACTATCAATAATTTACACCTTAGGCTCTGCTTCTAACTTGGGCCCAAATTGTAAAATGGTCTTATCTATTGGCGATTTCGTTCCAATTCACACTCCAAGTAATATTCGGCATGCTAATTACATTGCCGGTTGCGAAATTGCATTATCTCTTATAGTTTCCGAGATATGGACTATCGATAATTTACACCTTAGGCTCTGCTTCTAACTTGGACCCAAATTGTAAAATGGTCTTATCTATTGGCGATTTCGTTCCAATTCACATTCCAAGTAATATTCGGCATGCTAATTACATTGCCGGTTGCCAAATTGCATTATCTCTTATAGTTTCCGAGATATGGACTATCGATAATTTACACCTTAGGCTCTGCTTCTAACTTGGGCCCAAATTGTAAAATGGTCTTATCTATTGGCGATTTCGTTCCAATTCACATTCCAAGTAATATTCGGCATGCTAATTACATTGCCGGTTGCCAAATTGCATTATCTCTTATAGTTTCCGAGATATGGACTATCAATAATTTACACCTTAGGCTCTGCTTCTAACTTGGGCCCAAATTGTAAAATGGTCTTATCTATTGGCGATTTCGTCCCAATTCACATTCCAAGTAATATTCGGCATGCTAATTACATTGCCGGTTGCCAAATTGCATTATCTCTTATAGTTTCCGAGATATGGACTATCGATAATTTACACCTTAGGCTCTGCTTCTAACTTGGGCCCAAATTGTAAAATGGTCTTATCTATTGGCGATTTCGTCCCAATTCACATTCCAAGTGATATTCGGCATGCTAATTACATTGCCGGTTGCGAAATTGCATTATCTCTTATAGTTTCCGAGATATGGACTATCAATAATTTACACCTTAGGCTCTGCTTCTAACTTGGGCCCAAATTGTAAAATGGTCTTATCTATTGGCGATTTCGTTCCAATTCACATTCCAAGTAATATTCGGCATGCTAATTACATTGCCGGTTGCCAAATTGCATTATCTCTTATACTTTCCGAGATATGGACTATCGATAATTTACACCTTAGGCTCTGCTTCTAACTTGGGCCCAAATTGTAAAATGGTCTTATCTATTGGCGATTTCGTTCCAATTCACATTCCAAGTAATATTCGGCATGCTAATTACATTGCCGGTTGCCAAATTGCATTATCTCTTATAGTTTCCGAGATATGGACTATCGATAATTTACACCTTAGGCTCTGCTTCTAACTTGGGTCCAAATTGTAAAATGGTCTTATCTATTGGCGATTTCGTTCCAATTCACATTCCAAGTAATATTCGGCATGCTAATTACATTGCCGGTTGCCAAATTGCATTATCTCTTATAGTTTCCGAGATATGGACTATCAATAATTTACACCTTAGGCTCTGCTTCTAACTTGGGCCCAAATTGTAAAATGGTCTTATCTATTGGCGATTTCGTTCCAATTCACATTCCAAGTAATATTCGGCATGCTAATTACATTGCCGGTTGCCAAATTGCATTATCTCTTATAGTTTCCGAGATATGGACTATCGATAATTTACACCTTAGGCTCTGCTTCTAACTTGGGCCCAAATTGTAAAATGGCCTTATCTATTGGCGATTTCGTCCCAATTCACATTCCAAGTAATATTCGACATGCTAATTACATTGCCGGTTACGAAATTGTATTATCTCTTATAGTTTCAGAGATATGGACTATCGATAATTTACACCTTAGGCTCTGCTTCTAACTTGGGCCCAAATTGTAAAATGGTCTTATCTATTGGCAATTTCGTTCCAATTCACATTCCAAGTAATATTCGGCATGCTAATTACATTGCCGGTTGCCAAATTGCATTATCTCTTATAGTTTCCGAGATATGGACTATCGATAATTTACACCTTAATCTCTGCTTCTAACTTGGGCCCAAATTGTAAAATGGTCTTATCTATTGGCGATTTCGTTCCAATTCACATTCCAAGTAATATTCGGCATGCTAATTACATTGCCGGTTGCGAAATTGCATTATCTCTTATAGTTTCCGAGATATGGACTATCGATAATTTACACCTTAGGCTCTGCTTCTAACTTGGACCCAAATTGTAAAATGGTCTTATCTATTGGCGATTTCGTTCCAATTTACATTCCAAGTAATATTCGGCATGCTAATTACATTGCCGGTTGCCAAATTGCATTATCTCTTATAGTTTCCGAGATATGGACTATCGATAATTTACACCTTAGGCTCTGCTTCTAACTTGGGCCCAAATTGTAAAATGGTCTTATCTATTGGCGATTTCGTTCCAATTCACATTCCAAGTAATATTCGGCATGCTAATTACATTGCCGGTTGCCAAATTGCATTATCTCTTATAGTTTCCGAGATATGGACTATCAATAATTTACACCTTAGGCTCTGCTTCTAACTTGAGCCCAAATTGTAAAATGGTCTTATCTATTGGCGATTTCGTCCCAATTCACATTCCAAGTGATATTCGGCATGCTAATTACATTGCCGGTTGCGAAATTGCATTATCTCTTATAGTTTCCGAGATATAGACTATCGATAATTTACACCTTAGGCTCTGCTTCTAACTTGGGCCCAAATTGTAAAATGGTCTTATCTATTGGCGATTTCGTTCCAATTCACATTCCAAGTAATATTCGGCATGCTAATTACATTGCCGGTTGCCAAATTGCATTATCTCTTATAGTTTCCGAGATATGGACTATCGATAATTTACACCTTAGGTTCTGCTTCTAACTTGGGCCCAAATTGTAAAATGGTCTTATCTATTGGCGATTTCGTCCCAATTCACATTCCAAGTGATATTCGGCATGCTAATTACATTGCCGGTTGCGAAATTGCATTATCTCTTATAATTTCCGAGATATGGACTATCAATAATTTACACCTTAGGCTCTGCTTCTAACTTGGGCCCAAATTGTAAAATGGTCTTATCTATTGGCGATTTCGTTCCAATTCACATTCCAAGTAATATTCGGCATGCTAATTACATTGCCGGTTGCCAAATTGCATTATCTCTTATACTTTCCGAGATATGGACTATCGATAATTTACACCTTAGGCTCTGCTTCTAACTTGGGCCCAAATTGTAAAATGGTCTTATCTATTGGCGATTTCGTTCCAATTCACATTCCAAGTAATATTCGGCATGCTAATTACATTGCCGGTTGCCAAATTGCATTATCTCTTATAGTTTCCGAGATATGGACTATCGATAATTTACACCTTAGGCTCTGCTTCTAACTTGGGCCCAAATTGTAAAATGGTCTTATCTATTGGCGATTTCGTTCCAATTCACATTCCGAGTAATATTCGGCATGCTAATTACATTGCCGGTTGCCAAATTGCATTATCTCTTATAGTTTCCGAGATATGGACTATCAATAATTTACACCTTAGGCTCTGCTTCTAACTTGGGCCCAAATTGTAAAATGGTCTTATCTATTGGCGATTTCGTTCCAATTCACATTCCAAGTAATATTCGGCATGCTAATTACATTGCCGGTTGCCAAATTGCATTATCTCTTATAGTTTCCGAGATATGGACTATCGATAATTTACACCTTAGGCTCTGCTTCTAACTTGGGCCCAAATTGTAAAATGGTCTTATCTATTGGCAATTTCGTTCCAATTCACATTCCAAGTAATATTCGGCATGCTAATTACATTGCCGGTTGCCAAATTGCATTATCTCTTATAGTTTCCGAGATATGGACTATCGATAATTTACACCTTAATCTCTGCTTCTAACTTGGGCCCAAATTGTAAAATGGTCTTATCTATTGGCGATTTCGTTCCAATTCACATTCCAAGTAATATTCGGCATGCTAATTACATTGCCGGTTGCGAAATTGCATTATCTCTTATAGTTTCCGAGATATGGACTATCGATAATTTACACCTTAGGCTCTGCTTCTAACTTGGACCCAAATTGTAAAATGGTCTTATCTATTGGCGATTTCGTTCCAATTCACATTCCAAGTAATATTCGGCATGCTAATTACATTGCCGGTTGCCAAATTGCATTATCTCTTATAGTTTCCGAGATATGGACTATCGATAATTTACACCTTAGGCTCTGCTTCTAACTTGGGCCCAAATTGTAAAATGGTCTTATCTATTGGCGATTTCGTTCCAATTCACACTCCAAGTAATATTCGGCATGCTAATTACATTGCCGGTTGCCAAATTGCATTATCTCTTATAGTTTCCGAGATATGGACTATCGATGATTTACACCTTAGGCTCTGCTTCTAACTTGGGCCCAAATTGTAAAATGGTCTTATCTATTGGCGATTTCGTCCCAATTCACATTCCAAGTGATATTCGGCATGCTAATTACATTGCCGGTTGCGAAATTGCATTATCTCTTATAGTTTCTGAGATATGGACTATCAATAATTTACACCTTAGGCTCTGCTTCTAACTTGGGCCCAAATTGTAAAATGGTCTTATCTATTGGCGATTTCGTTCCAATTCACACTCCAAGTTATATTCGGCATGCTAATTACATTGCCGGTTGCGAAATTGCATTATCTCTTATAGTTTCCGAGATATGGACTATCGATAATTTACACCTTAGGCTCTGCTTCTAACTTGGACCCAAATTGTAAAATGGTCTTATCTATTGGCGATTTCGTTCCAATTCACATTCCAAGTAATATTCGGCATGCTAATTACATTGCCGGTTGCCAAATTGCATTATCTCTTATAGTTTCCGAGATATGGACTATCGATAATTTACACCTTAGGCTCTGCTTCTAACTTGGGCCCAAATTGTAAAATGGTCTTATCTATTGGCGATTTCGTTCCAATTCACATTCCAAGTAATATTCGGCATGCTAATTACTTTGCCGGTTGCCAAATTGCATTATCTCTTATAGTTTCCGAGATATGGACTATCAATAATTTACACCTTAGGCTCTGCTTCTAACTTGGGCCCAAATTGTAAAATGGTCTTATCTATTGGCGATTTCGTCCCAATTCACATTCCAAGTGATATTCGGCATGCTAATTACATTGCCGGTTGCGAAATTGCATTATCTCTTATAGTTTCCGAGATATGGACTATCAATAATTTACACCTTAGGCTCTGCTTCTAACTTGGGCCCAAATTGTAAAATGGTCTTATCTATTGGCGATTTCGTTCCAATTCACATTCCAAGTAATATTCGGCATGCTAATTACATTGCCGGTTGCCAAATTGCATTATCTCTTATACTTTCCGAGATATGGACTATCGATAATTTACACCTTAGGCTCTGCTTCTAACTTGGGCCCAAATTGTAAAATGGTCTTATCTATTGGCGATTTCGTTCCAATTCACATTCCAAGTAATATTCGGCATGCTAATTACATTGCCGGTTGCCAAATTGCATTATCTCTTATAGTTTCCGAGATATGGACTATCGATAATTTACACCTTAGGTTCTGCTTCTAACTTGGACCCAAATTGTAAAATGGTCTTATCTATTGGCGATTTCGTTCCAATTCATATTCCAAGTAATATTCGGCATGCTAATTACATTGCCGGTTGCCAAATTGCATTATCTCTTATAGTTTCCGAGATATGGACTATGGATTATTTACACCTTAGGCTCTGCTTCTAACTTGGGCCCAAATTGTAAAATGGTCTTATCTATTGGCGATTTCGTCCCAATTCACATTCCAAGTGATATTCGGCATGCTAATTACATTGCCGGTTGCGAAATTGCATTATCTCTTATAGTTTCTGAGATATGGACTATCAATAATTTACACCTTAGGCTCTGCTTCTAACTTGGGCCCAAATTGTAAAATGGTCTTATCTATTGGCGATTTCGTTCCAATTCACACTCCAAGTAATATTCGGCATGCTAATTACATTGCCGGTTGCGAAATTGCATTATCTCTTATAGTTTCCGAGATATGGACTATCGATAATTTACACCTTAGGCTCTGCTTCTAACTTGGACCCAAATTGTAAAATGGTCTTATCTATTGGCGATTTCGTTCCAATTCACATTCCAAGTAATATTCGGCATGCTAATTACATTGCCGGTTGCCAAATTGCATTATCTCTTATAGTTTCCGAGATATGGACTATCGATAATTTACACCTTAGGCTCTGCTTCTAACTTGGGCCCAAATTGTAAAATGGTCTTATCTATTGGCGATTTCGTTCCAATTCACATTCCAAGTAATATTCGGCATGCTAATTACATTGCCGGTTGCCAAATTGCATTATCTCTTATAGTTTCCGAGATGTGGACTATCAATAATTTACACCTTAGGCTCTGCTCCTAACTTGGGCCCAAATTGTAAAATGGTCTTATCTATTGGCGATTTCGTCCCAATTCACATTCCAAGTGATATTCGGCATGCTAATTACATTGCCGGTTGCGAAATTTCATTATCTCTTATAGTTTCCGAGATATAGACTATCGATAATTTACACCTTAGGCTCTGCTTCTAACTTGGGCCCAAATTGTAAAATGGTCTTATCTATTGGCGATTTCGTTCCAATTCACATTCCAAGTAATATTCGGCATGCTAATTACATTGCCGGTTGCCAAATTGCATTATCTCTTATAGTTTCCGAGATATGGACTATCGATAATTTACACCTTAGGCTCTGCTTCTAACTTGAGCCCAAATTGTAAAATGGTCTTATCTATTGGCGATTTCGTCCCAATTCACATTCCAAGTGATATTCGGCATGCTAATTACATTGCCGGTTGCGAAATTGCATTATCTCTTATAGTTTCCGAGATATGGACTATCAATAATTTACACCTTAGGCTCTGCTTCTAACTTGGGCCCAAATTGTAAAATGGTCTTATCTATTGGCGATTTCGTTCCAATTCACATTCCAAGTAATATTCGGCATGCTAATTACATTGCCGGTTGCCAAATTGCATTATCTCTTATACTTTCCGAGATATGGACTATCGATAATTTACACCTTAGGCTCTGCTTCTAACTTGGGCCCAAATTGTAAAATGGTCTTATCTATTGGCGATTTCGTCCCAATTCACATTCCAAGTGATATTCGGCATGCTAATTACATTGCCGGTTGCGAAATTGCATTATCTCTTATAGTTTCTGAGATATGGACTATCAATAATTTACACCTTAGGCTCTGCTTCTAACTTGGGCCCAAATTGTAAAATGGTCTTATCTATTGGCGATTTCGTTCCAATTCACACTCCAAGTAATATTCGGCATGCTAATTATATTGCCGGTTGCGAAATTGCATTATCTCTTATAGTTTCCGAGATATGGACTATCGATAATTTACACCTTAGGCTCTGTTTCTAACTTGGACCCAAATTGTAAAATGGTCTTATCTATTGGCGATTTCGTTCCAATTCACATTCCAAGTAATATTCGGCATGCTAATTACATTGCCGGTTGCCAAATTGCATTATCTCTTATAGTTTCCGAGATATGGACTATCGATAATTTACACCTTAGGCTCTGCTTCTAACTTGGGCCCAAATTGTAAAATGGTCTTATCTATTGGCGATTTCGTTCCAATTCACATTCCAAGTAATATTCGGCATGCTAATTACATTGCCGGTTGCCAAATTGCATTATCTCTTATAGTTTCCGAGATATGGACTATCAATAATTTACACCTTAGGCTCTGCTTCTAACTTGGGCCCAAATTGTAAAATGGTCTTATCTATTGGCGATTTCGTCCCAATTCACATTCCAAGTAATATTCGGCATGCTAATTACATTGCCGGTTGCCAAATTGCATTATCTCTTATAGTTTCCGAGATATGGACTATCGATAATTTACACCTTAGGCTCTGCTTCTAACTTGGGCCCAAATTGTAAAATGGTCTTATCTATTGGCGATTTCGTCCCAATTCACATTCCAAGTGATATTCGGCATGCTAATTACATTGCCGGTTGCGAAATTGCATTATCTCTTATAGTTTCCGAGATATGGACTATCAATAATTTACACCTTAGGCTCTGCTTCTAACTTGGGCCCAAATTGTAAAATGGTCTTATCTATTGGCGATTTCGTTCCAATTCACATTCCAAGTAATATTCGGCATGCTAATTACATTGCCGGTTGCCAAATTGCATTATCTCTTATACTTTCCGAGATATGGACTATCGATAATTTACACCTTAGGCTCTGCTTCTAACTTGGGCCCAAATTGTAAAATGGTCTTATCTATTGGCGATTTCGTTCCAATTCACATTCCAAGTAATATTCGGCATGCTAATTACATTGCCGGTTGCCAAATTGCATTATCTCTTATAGTTTCCGAGATATGGACTATCGATAATTTACACCTTAGGCTCTGCTTCTAACTTGGGCCCAAATTGTAAAATGGTCTTATCTATTGGCGATTTCGTTCCAATTCACATTCCAAGTAATATTCGGCATGCTAATTACATTGCCGGTTGCCAAATTGCATTATCTCTTATAGTTTCCGAGATATGGACTATCAATAATTTACACCTTAGGCTCTGCTTCTAACTTGGGCCCAAATTGTAAAATGGTCTTATCTATTGGCGATTTCGTTCCAATTCACATTCCAAGTAATATTCGGCATGCTAATTACATTGCCGGTTGCCAAATTGCATTATCTCTTATAGTTTCCGAGATATGGACTATCGATAATTTACACCTTAGGCTCTGCTTCTAACTTGGGCCCAAATTGTAAAATGGCCTTATCTATTGGCGATTTCGTCCCAATTCACATTCCAAGTAATATTCGACATGCTAATTACATTGCCGGTTACGAAATTGCATTATCTCTTATAGTTTCAGAGATATGGACTATCGATAATTTACACCTTAGGCTCTGCTTCTAACTTGGGCTCAAATTGTAAAATGGTCTTATCTATTGGCAATTTCGTTCCAATTCACATTCCAAGTAATATTCGGCATGCTAATTACATTGCCGGTTGCCAAATTGAATTATCTCTTATAGTTTCCGAGATATGGACTATCGATAATTTACACCTTAATCTCTGCTTCTAACTTGGGCCCAAATTGTAAAATGGTCTTATCTATTGGCGATTTCGTTCCAATTCACATTCCAAGTAATATTCGGCATGCTAATTACATTGCCGGTTGCGAAATTGCATTATCTCTTATAGTTTCCGAGATATGGACTATCGATAATTTACACCTTAGGCTCTGCTTCTAACTTGGACCCAAATTGTAAAATGGTCTTATCTATTGGCGATTTCGTTCCAATTCACATTCCAAGTAATATTCGGCATGCTAATTACATTGCCGGTTGCCAAATTGCATTATCTCTTATAGTTTCCGAGATATGGACTATCGATAATTTACACCTTAGGCTCTGCTTCTAACTTGGGCCCAAATTGTAAAATGGTCTTATCTATTGGCGATTTCGTTCCAATTCACATTCCAAGTAATATTCGGCATGCTAATTACATTGCCGGTTGCCAAATTGCATTATCTCTTATAGTTTCCGAGATATGGACTATCAATAATTTACACCTTAGGCTCTGCTTCTAACTTGAGCCCAAATTGTAAAATGGTCTTATCTATTGGCGATTTCGTCCCAATTCACATTCCAAGTGATATTCGGCATGCTAATTACATTGCCGGTTGCGAAATTGCATTATCTCTTATAGTTTCCGAGATATAGACTATCGATAATTTACACCTTAGGCTCTGCTTCTAACTTGGGCCCAAATTGTAAAATGGTCTTATCTATTGGCGATTTCGTTCCAATTCACATTCCAAGTAATATTCGGCATGCTAATTACATTGCCGGTTGCCAAATTGCATTATCTCTTATAGTTTCCGAGATATGGACTATCGATAATTTACACCTTAGGTTCTGCTTCTAACTTGGGCCCAAATTGTAAAATGGTCTTATCTATTGGCGATTTCGTCCCAATTCACATTCCAAGTGATATTCGGCATGCTAATTACATTGCCGGTTGCGAAATTGCATTATCTCTTATAATTTCCGAGATATGGACTATCAATAATTTACACCTTAGGCTCTGCTTCTAACTTGGGCCCAAATTGTAAAATGGTCTTATCTATTGGCGATTTCGTTCCAATTCACATTCCAAGTAATATTCGGCATGCTAATTACATTGCCGGTTGCCAAATTGCATTATCTCTTATACTTTCCGAGATATGGACTATCGATAATTTACACCTTAGGCTCTGCTTCTAACTTGGGCCCAAATTGTAAAATGGTCTTATCTATTGGCGATTTCGTTCCAATTCACATTCCAAGTAATATTCGGCATGCTAATTACATTGCCGGTTGCCAAATTGCATTATCTCTTATAGTTTCCGAGATATGGACTATCGATAATTTACACCTTAGGCTCTGCTTCTAACTTGGGCCCAAATTGTAAAATGGTCTTATCTATTGGCGATTTCGTTCCAATTCACATTCCGAGTAATATTCGGCATGCTAATTACATTGCCGGTTGCCAAATTGCATTATCTCTTATAGTTTCCGAGATATGGACTATCAATAATTTACACCTTAGGCTCTGCTTCTAACTTGGGCCCAAATTGTAAAATGGTCTTATCTATTGGCGATTTCGTTCCAATTCACATTCCAAGTAATATTCGGCATGCTAATTACATTGCCGGTTGCCAAATTGCATTATCTCTTATAGTTTCCGAGATATGGACTATCGATAATTTACACCTTAGGCTCTGCTTCTAACTTGGGCCCAAATTGTAAAATGGTCTTATCTATTGGCAATTTCGTTCCAATTCACATTCCAAGTAATATTCGGCATGCTAATTACATTGCCGGTTGCCAAATTGCATTATCTCTTATAGTTTCCGAGATATGGACTATCGATAATTTACACCTTAATCTCTGCTTCTAACTTGGGCCCAAATTGTAAAATGGTCTTATCTATTGGCGATTTCGTTCCAATTCACATTCCAAGTAATATTCGGCATGCTAATTACATTGCCGGTTGCGAAATTGCATTATCTCTTATAGTTTCCGAGATATGGACTATCGATAATTTACACCTTAGGCTCTGCTTCTAACTTGGACCCAAATTGTAAAATGGTCTTATCTATTGGCGATTTCGTTCCAATTCACATTCCAAGTAATATTCGGCATGCTAATTACATTGCCGGTTGCCAAATTGCATTATCTCTTATAGTTTCCGAGATATGGACTATCGATAATTTACACCTTAGGCTCTGCTTCTAACTTGGGCCCAAATTGTAAAATGGTCTTATCTATTGGCGATTTCGTTCCAATTCACATTCCAAGTAATATTCGGCATGCTAATTACATTGCCGGTTGCCAAATTGCATTATCTCTTATAGTTTCCGAGATATGGACTATCAATAATTTACACCTTAGGCTCTGCTTCTAACTTGAGCCCAAATTGTAAAATGGTCTTATCTATTGGCGATTTCGTCCCAATTCACATTCCAAGTGATATTCGGCATGCTAATTACATTGTCGGTTGCGAAATTGCATTATCTCTTATAGTTTCCGAGATATAGACTATCGATAATTTACACCTTAGGCTCTGCTTCTAACTTGGGCCCAAATTGTAAAATGGTCTTATCTATTGGCGATTTCGTTCCAATTCACATTCCAAGTAATATTCGGCATGCTAATTACATTGCCGGTTGCCAAATTGCATTATCTCTTATAGTTTCCGAGATATGGACTATCGATAATTTACACCTTAGGCTCTGCTTCTAACTTGGGCCCAAATTGTAAAATGGTCTTATCTATTGGCGATTTCGTCCCAATTCACATTCCAAGTGATATTCGGCATGCTAATTACATTGCCGGTTGCGAAATTGCATTATCTCTTATAATTTCCGAGATATGGACTATCAATAATTTACACCTTAGGCTCTGCTTCTAACTTGGGCCCAAATTGTAAAATGGTCTTATCTATTGGCGATTTCGTTCCAATTCACATTCCAAGTAATATTCGGCATGCTAATTACATTGCCGGTTGCCAAATTGCATTATCTCTTATACTTTCCGAGATATGGACTATCGATAATTTACACCTTAGGCTCTGCTTCTAACTTGGGCCCAAATTGTAAAATGGTCTTATCTATTGGCGATTTCGTTCCAATTCACATTCCAAGTAATATTCGGCATGCTAATTACATTGCCGGTTGCCAAATTGCATTATCTCTTATAGTTTCCGAGATATGGACTATCGATAATTTACACCTTAGGCTCTGCTTCTAACTTGGGCCCAAATTGTAAAATGGTCTTATCTATTGGCGATTTCGTTCCAATTCACATTCCGAGTAATATTCGGCATGCTAATTACATTGCCGGTTGCCAAATTGCATTATCTCTTATAGTTTCCGAGATATGGACTATCAATAATTTACACCTTAGGCTCTGCTTCTAACTTGGGCCAAATTGTAAAATGGTCTTATCTATTGACGATTTCGTTCCAATTCACATTCCAAGTAATATTCGGCATGCTAATTACATTGCCGGTTGCCAAATTGCATTATCTCTTATAGTTTCTGAGATATGGACTATCGATAATTTACACCTTAGGCTCTGCTTCTAACTTGGGCCCAAATTGTAAAATGGCCTTATCTATTGGCGATTTCGTCCCAATTCACATTCCAAGTAATATTCGACATGCTAATTACATTGCCGGTTACGAAATTGCATTATCTCTTATAGTTTCAGAGATATGGACTATCGATAATTTACACCTTAGGCTCTGCTTCTAACTTGGGCCCAAATTGTAAAATGGTCTTATCTATTGGCAATTTCGTTCCAATTCACATTCCAAGTAATATTCGGCATGCTAATTACATTGCCGGTTGCCAAATTGCATTATCTCTTATAGTTTCCGAGATATGGACTATCGATAATTTACACCTTAATCTCTGCTTCTAACTTGGGCCCAAATTGTAAAATGGTCTTATCTATTGGCGATTTCGTTCCAATTCACACTCCAAGTAATATTCGGCATGCTAATTACATTGCCGGTTGCCAAATTGCATTAACTCTTATAGTTTCCGAGATATGGACTATCGATAATTTACACCTTAGGCTCTGCTTCTAACTTGGGCCCAAATTGTAAAATGGTCTTATCTATTGGCGATTTCGTTCCAATTCACATTCCAAGTAATATTCGGCATGCTAATTACATTGCCGGTTGCCAAATTGCATTATCTCTTATAGTTTCCGAGATATGGACTATCGATAATTTACACCTTAGGCTCTGCTTCTAACTTGGGCCCAAATTGTAAAATGGTCTTATCTATTGGCGATTTCGTTCCAATTCACATTCCAAGTAATATTCGGCATGCTAATTACATTGCCGGTTGCCAAATTGCATTATCTCTTATAGTTTCCGAGATATGGACTATCGATAATTTACACCTTAGGCTCTGCTTCTAACTTGGGCCCAAATTGTAAAATGGTCTTATCTATTGGCGATTTCGTTCCAATTCACATTCCAAGTAATATTCTGCATGCTAATTACATTGCCGGTTGCCAAATTGAATTATCTCTTATAGTTTCCGAGATATGGACTATCGATAATTTACACCTTAGGCTCTGCTTCTAACTTGGGCCCAAATTGTAAAATGGTCTTACCTATTGGCGATTTCGTTCCAATTCACATTCCAAGTAATATTCGGCATGCTAATTACATTGCCGGTTGCCAAATTGCATTATCTCTTATAGTTTCCGAGATATGGACTATCGATAATTTACACCTTAGGCTCTGCTTCTAACTTGGGCCCAAATTGTAAAATGGTCTTATCTATTGGCGATTTCGCTCCAATTCACATTCCAAGTAATATTCGGCATGCTAATTACATTGCCGGTTGCCAAATTGCATTATCTCTTATAGTTTCCGAGATATGGACTATCGATAATTTACACCTTAGGCTCTGCTTCTAACTTGGGCCCAAATTGTAAAATGGTCTTATCTATTGGCGATTTCGTCCCAATTCACATTCCAAGTGATATTCGGCATGCTAATTACATTGCCGTTTGCGAAATTGCATTATCTCTTATAGTTTCCGAGATATGGACTATCGATAATTTACACCTTAGGCTCTGCTTCTAACTTATGCCCAAATTGTAAAATGGTCTTATCTATTGGCGATTTCGTTCCAATTCACATTCCAAGTAATATTCGGCATGCTAATTACATTGCCGGTTGCCAAATTGCATTATCTCTTATAGTTTCCGAGATATGGACTATCGATTATTTACACCTTAGGCTCTGCTTCTAACTTGGGCCCAAATTGTGAAATGGTCTTATCTATTGGCGATTTCGTCCCAATTCACATTCCAAGTGATATTCGGCATGCTAATTACATTGCCGGTTGCGAAATTGCATTATCTCTTATAGTTTCCGAGATATGGACTATCGATAATTTACACCTTAGGCTCTGCTTCTAACTTGGGCCCAAATTGTAAAATGGTCTTATCTATTGGCGATTTAGTTGCAATTCACATTCCAAGTAATATTCGGCATGCTAATTACATTGCCGGTTGCCAAATTGCATTATCTCTTATAGTTTCCGAGATATGGACTATCGATTATTTACACATTAGGCTCTGCTTCTAACTTGGGCCCAAATTGTAAAATGGTCTTATCTATTGGCGATTTCGTTCCAATTCACATTCCAAGTAATATTCGGCATGCTAATTACATTGCCGGTTGCCAAATTGCATTATCTCTTATAGTTTCCGAGATATGGACTATCGATAATTTACACCTTAGGTTCTGCTTCTAACTTGGGCCCAAATTGTAAAATGGTCTTATCTATTGGCGATTTCGTTCCAATTCACATTCCAAGTAATATTCGGCATGCTAATTACATTGCCGGTTGCCAAATTGAATTATCTCTTATAGTTTCCGAGATATGGACTATCGATAATTTACACCTTAGGCTCTGCTTCTAACTTGGGCCCAAATTGTAAAATGGTCTTACCTATTGGCGATTTCGTTCCAATTCACATTCCAAGTAATATTCGACATGCTAATTACATTGCCGGTTGCCAAATTGCATTATCTCTTATAGTTTCCGAGATATGGACTATCGATAATTTACACCTTAGGCTCTGCTTCTAACTTGGGCCCAAATTGTAAAATGGTCTTATCTATTGGCGATTTCGTCCCAATTCACATTCCAAGTAATATTCGGCATGCTAATTACATTGCCGGTTGCCAAATTGCATTATCTCTTATAGTTTCCGAGATATGGACTATCGATAATTTACACCTTAGGCTCTGCTTCTAACTTGGGCCCAAATTGTAAAATGCTCTTATCTATTGGCTATTTCGTTCCAATTCACATTCCAAGTAATATTCGGCATGCTAATTACATTGCCGGTTGCCAAATTGCATTATCTCTTATAGTTTCCGAGATATGGACTATCGAAAATTTACACCTTAGGCTCTGCTTCTAACTTGGGCCCAAATTGTAAAATGGTCTTATCTATTGGCGATTTCGTTCCAATTCACATTCCAAGTAATATTCGGCATGCTAATTACATTGCCGGTTGCGAAATTGCATTATCTCTTATAGTTTCCGAGATTTGGACTATCGATAATTTACACCTTAGGCTCTGCTTCTAACTTGGGCTCAAATTGTAAAATGGTCTTATCTATTGGCGATTTCGTTCCAATTCACATTCCAAGTAATATTCGGCATGCTAATTACATTGCCGGTTGCCAAATTGTATTATCTCTTATAGTTTCCGAGATATGGACTATCGATAATTTACACCTTAGGCTCTGCTTCTAACTTGGGCCCAAATTGTAAAATGGTCTTATCTATTGGCGATTTCGTTCCAATTCACATTCCAAGTAATATTCGGCATGCTAATTACATTGCCGGTTGCCAAATTGCATTATCTCTTATAGTTTCCGAGATATGGACTATCGATAATTTACACCTTAGGCTCTGCTTCTAACTTGGGCCCAAATTGTAAAATGGTCTTATCTATTGGCGATTTCGTCCCAATTCACATTCCAAGTGATATTCGGCATGCTAATTTCATTGCCGGTTGCGAAATTGCATTATCTCTTATAGTTTCCGAGATATGGACTATCAATTATTTGCACCTTAGGCTCTGCTTCTAACTTGGGCCCAAATTGTAAAATGGTCTTATCTATTTCCGATTTCGTTCCAATTCACATTCCAAGTAATATTCGGCATGCTAATTACATTGCCGGTTGCCAAATTGCATTATCTCTTATAGTTTCCGAGATATGGACTATCGATAATTTACACCTTAGGCTCTGCTTCTAACTTGGGCCCAAATTGTAAAATGGTCTTATCTATTGGCGATTTCGTTCCAATTCACATTCCAAGTAATATTCGGCATGCTAATTACATTGCCGGTTGTCAAATTGCATTATCTCTTATAGTTTCCGAGATATGGACTATCGATAATTTACACCTTAGGCTCTGCTTCTAACTTGGGCCCAAATTGTAAAATGGTCTTATCTATTGGCGATTTCGTTCCAATTCACATTCCAAGTAATATTCGGCATGCTAATTACATTGCCGGTTGCCAAATTGCATTATCTCTTATAGATTCCGAGATATGGACTATCGATAATTTACACCTTAGGTTCTGCTTCTAACTTGGGCCCAAATTGTAAAATGGTCTTATCTATTGGCGATTTAGTTGCAATTCACATTCCAAGTAATATTCGGCATGCTAATTACATTGCCGGTTGCCAAATTGCATTATCTCTTATAGTTTCCAAGATATGGACTATCGATAATTTACACCTTAGGCTCTGCTTCTAACTTGGGCCCAAATTGTAAAATGGTCTTATCTATTGGCGATTTCGTTCAAATTCACATTCCAAGTAATATTCGGCATGCTAATTACATTGCCGGTTGCCAAATTGCATTATCTCTTATAGTTTCCGAGATATGGACTATCGATAATTTACACCTTAGGCTCTGCTTCTAACTTGGGCCCAAATTGTAAACTGGTCTTATCTATTGGCGATTTCGTTCCAATTCACATTCCAAGTAATATTCGGCATGCTAATTACATTGCCGGTTGCCAAATTGCATTATCTCTTATAGTTTCCGAGATATGGACTATCGATAATTTACACCTTAGGCTCTGCTTCTAACTTGGGCCCAAATTGTAAAATGGTCTTATCTATTGGCGATTTCGTCCCAATTCACATTCCAAGTGATATTCGGCATGCTAATTACATTGCCGGTTGCGAAATTGCATTATCTCTTATAGTTTCCGAGATATGGACTATCGATAATTTACACCTTAGGCTCTGCTTCTAACTTGGGCCCAAATTGTAAAATGGTCTTATCTATTGGCGATTTCGTTCCAATTCACATTCCAAGTAATATTCGGCATGCTAATTACATTGCCGGTTGCCAAATTGCATTATCTCTTATAGTTTCCGAGATATGGACTATCGATAATTTACACCTTAGGCTCTGCTTCTAACTTGGGCAAAAATTGTAAAATGGTCTTATCTATTGGCAATTTCGTTCCAATTCACATTCCAAGTAATATTCGGCATGCTAATTACATTGCCGGTTGCCAAATTGAATTATCTCTTATAGTTTCCGAGATATGGACTATCGATAATTTACACCTTAGGCTCTGCTTCTAACTTGGGCCCAAATTGTAAAATGGTCTTATCTATTGGCGATTTCGTTCCAATTCACATTCCAAGTAATATTCGGCATGCTAATTACATTGCCGGTTGCCAAATTGCATTATCTCTTATAGTTTCCGAGATATGGACTATCGATAATTTACACCTTAGGCTCTGCTCCTAACTTGGGCCCAAATTGTAAAATGGTCTTATCTATTGGCGATTTCGTTCCAATTCACATTCCAAGTTATATTCGGCATGCTAATTACATTGCCGGTTGCCAAATTGCATTATCTCTTATAGTTTCCGATATATGGACTATCGATAATTTACACCTTAGGCTCTGCTTCTAACTTGGGCCCAAATTGTAAAATGGTCTTATCTATTGGCGATTTCGTCGCAATTCACATTCCAAGTGATATTCGGCATGCTAATTACATTGCCGGTTGCGAAATTGCATTATCTCTTATAGTTTCCGAGATATGGACTATCAATAATTTACACCTTAGGCTCTGCTTCTAACTTGGGCCCAAATTGTAAAATGGTCTTATCTATTGGCGATTTCGTTCCAATTCACATTCCAAGTAATATTCGGCATGCTAATTACATTGCCGGTTGCCAAATTGCATTATCTCTTATAGTTTCCGAGATATGGACTATCGATAATTTACACCTTAGGCTCTGCTTCTAACTTGGGCCCAAATTGTAAAATGGTCTTATCTATTGGCGATTTCGTTCCAATTCACATTCCAAGTAATATTCGGCATGCTAATTACATTGCCGGTTGCCAAATTGCATTATCTCTTATAGTCTCCGAGATATGGACTATCGATAATTTACACCTTGGGCTCTGCTTCTATCTTGCTCCCAAATTGTAAAATGGTCTTATCTATTGGCGATTTCGTTCCAATTCACATTCCAAGTAATACTCGGCATGCTAATTATATTGCCGGTTGCCAAATTGCATTATCTCTTATAGTTTCCGAGATATGGACTATCGATAATTTACACCTTAGGCTCTGCTTCTAACTTGGGCCCAAATTGTAAAATGGTCTTATCTATTGGCGATTTCGTTCCAATTCACATTCCAAGTAATATTCGGCATGCTAATTACATTGCCGGTTGCCAAATTGCATTATCTCTTATAGTTTCCGAGATATGGACTATCGATAATTTACACCTTAGGCTCTGCTTCTAACTTGGGCCCAAATTGTAAAATGGTCTTATCTATTGGCGATTTCGTCCCAATTCACATTCCAAGTGATATTCGGCATGCTAATTACATTGCCGGTTGCGAAATTGCATTATCTCTTATAGTTTCCGAGATATGGACTATCAATAATTTACACCTTAGGCTCTACTTCTAACTTGGGCCCAAATTGTAAAATGGTCTTATCTATTGGCGATTTCGTTCCAATTCACATTCCAAGTAATATTCGGCATGCTAATTACATTGCCGGTTGCCAAATTGCATTATCTCTTATATTTTCCGAGATATGGACTATCGATAATTTACACCTTAGGCTCTGCTTCTAACTTGGGCCCAAATTGTAAAATGGTCTTATCTATTGGCGATTTCGTTCCAATTCACATTCCAAGTAATATTCGGCATGCTAATTACATTGCCGGTTGTCAAATTGCATTATCTCTTATAGTTTCCGAGATATGGACTATCGATAATTTACACCTTAGGCTCTGCTTCTAACTTGGGCCCAAATTGTAAAATGGTCTTATCTATTGGCGATTTCGTCCCAATTCACATTCCAAGTAATATTCGGCATGCTAATTACATTGCCGGTTGCCAAATTGCATTATCTCTTATAGTTTCCGAGATATGGACTATCGATAATTTACACCTTAGGCTCTGCTTCTATCTTGCTCCCAAATTGTAAAATGGTCTTATCTATTGGCGATTTCGTTCCAATTCACATTCCAAGTAATATTCGGCATGCTAATTACATTGCCGGTTGCCAAATTGCATTATCTCTTATAGTTTCCGAGATATGGACTATCGATAATTTACACCTTAGGCTCTGCTTCTAACTTGGGCCCAAATTGTAAAATGGTCTTATCTATTGGCGATTTCGTTCCAATTCACATTCCAAGTAATATTCGGCATGCTAATTACATTGCCGGTTGCCAAATTGAATTATCTCTTATAGTTTCCGAGATATGGACTATCGATAATTTACACCTTAGGCTCTGCTTCTAACTTGGGCCCAAATTGTAAAATGGTCTTATCTATTGGCGATTTCGTTCCAATTCACATTCCAAGTAATATTCGGCATGCTAATTACATTGCCGGTTGCCAAATTGCATTATCTCTTATAGTTTCCGAGATATGGACTATCGATAATTTACACCTTAGGCTCTGCTTCTAACTTGGGCCCAAATTGTAAAATGGTCTTATCTATTGGCGATTTCGTTCCAATTCACATTCCAAGTAATATTCGGCATGCTAATTACATTGCCGGTTGCCAAATTGCATTATCTCTTATAGTTTCCGAGATATGGACTATCGATAATTTACACCTTAGGCTCTGCTTCTAACTTGGGCCCAAATTGTAAAATGGTCTTATCTATTGGCGATTTCGTCCCAATTCACATTCCAAGTGATATTCGGCATGCTAATTACATTGCCGGTTGCGAAATTGCATTATCTCTTATAGTTTCCGAGATATGGACTATCAATAATTTACACCTTAGGCTCTGCTTCTAACTTGGGCCCAAATTGTAAAATGGTCTTATCTATTGGCGATTTCGTTCCAATTCACATTCCAAGTAATATTCGGCATGCTAATTACATTGCCGGTTGCCAAATTGCATTATCTCTTATAGTTTCCGAGATATGGACTATCGATAATTTACACCTTAGGCTCTGCTTCTAACTTGGGCCCAAATTGTAAAATGGTCTTATCTATTGGCGATTTCGTTCCAATTCACATTCCAAGTAATATTCGGCATGCTAATTACATTGCCGATTGTCAAATTGCATTATCTCTTATAGTTTCCGAGATATGGACTATCGATAATTTACACCTTAGGCTCTGCTTCTAACTTGTGCCCAAATTGTAAAATGGTCTTATCTATTGGCGATTTCGTTCCAATTCACATTCCAAGTAATATTCGGCATGCTAATTACATTGCCGGTTGCCAAATTGCATTATCTCTTATAGTTTCCGAGATATGGACTATCGATAATTTACACCTTAGGCTCTGCTTCTAACTTGGGCCCAAATTGTAAAATGGTCTTATCTATTGGCGATTTAGTTGCAATTCACATTCCAAGTAATATTCGGCATGCTAATTACATTGCCGGTTGCCAAATTGCATTATCTCTTATAGTTTCCGAGATATGTACTATCGATAATTTACACCTTAGGCTCTGCTTCTAACTTGGGCCCAAATTGTAAAATGGTCTTATCTATTGGCGATTTCGTTCAAATTCACATTCCAAGTAATATTCGGCATGCTAATTACATTGCCGGTTGCCAAATTGCATTATCTCTTATAGTTTCCGAGATATGGACTATCGATAATTTACACCTTAGGCTCTGCTTCTAACTTGGGCCCAAATTGTAAAATGGTCTTATCTATTGGCGATTTCGTTCCAATTCACATTCCAAGTAATATTCGGCATGCTAATTACATTGCCGGTTGCCAAATTGCATTATCTCTTATAGTTTCCGAGATATGGACTATCGATAATTTACACCTTAGGCTCTGCTTCTAACTTGGGCCCAAATTGTAAAATGGTCTTATCTATTGGCGATTTCGTTCCAATTCACACTCCAAGTAATATTCGGCATGCTAATTACATTGCCGGTTGCGAAATTGCATTATCTCTTATAGTTTCCGAGATATGGACTATCGATAATTTACACCTTAGGCTATGCTTCTAACTTGGGCCCAAATTGTAAAATGGCCTTATCTATTGGCGATTTCGTTCCAATTCACATTCCAAGTAATATTCGGCATGCTAATTACATTGCCGGTTGCCAAATTGCATGATCTCTTATAGTTTCCGAGATATGGACTATCGATAATTTACACCTTAGGCTCTGCTTCTAACTTGGGCCCAAATTGTAAAATGGTCTTATCTATTGGCGATTTCGTCCCAATTCACATTCCAAGTGATATTCGGCATGCTAATTACATTGCCGGTTGCGAAATTGCATTATCTCTTATAGTTTCCGAGATATGGACTATCAATAATTTACACCTTAGGCTCTACTTCTAACTTGGGCCCAAATTGTAAAATGGTCTTATCTATTGGCGATTTCGTTCCAATTCACATTCCAAGTAATATTCGGCATGCTAATTACATTGCCGGTTGCCAAATTGCATTATCTCTTATATTTTCCGAGATATGGACTATCGATAATTTACACCTTAGGCTCTGCTTCTAACTTGGGCCCAAATTGTAAAATGGTCTTATCTATTGGCGATTTCGTTCCAATTCACATTCCAAGTAATATTCGGCATGCTAATTACATTGCCGGTTGTCAAATTGCATTATCTCTTATAGTTTCCGAGATATGGACTATCGATAATTTACACCTTAGGCTCTGCTTCTAACTTGGGCCCAAATTGTAAAATGGTCTTATCTATTGGCGATTTCGTCCCAATTCACATTCCAAGTAATATTCGGCATGCTAATTACATTGCCGGTTGCCAAATTGCATTATCTCTTATAGTTTCCGAGATATGGACTATCGATAATTTACACCTTAGGCTCTGCTTCTATCTTGCTCCCAAATTGTAAAATGGTCTTATCTATTGGCGATTTCGTTCCAATTCACATTCCAAGTAATATTCGGCATGCTAATTACATTGCCGGTTGCCAAATTGCATTATCTCTTATAGTTTCCGAGATATGGACTATCGATAATTTACACCTTAGGCTCTGCTTCTAACTTGGGCCCAAATTGTAAAATGGTCTTATCTATTGGCGATTTCGTTCCAATTCACATTCCAAGTAATATTCGGCATGCTAATTACATTGCCGGTTGCCAAATTGAATTATCTCTTATAGTTTCCGAGATATGGACTATCGATAATTTACACCTTAGGCTCTGCTTCTAACTTGGGCCCAAATTGTAAAATGGTCTTATCTATTGGCGATTTCGTTCCAATTCACATTCCAAGTAATATTCGGCATGCTAATTACATTGCCGGTTGCCAAATTGCATTATCTCTTATAGTTTCCGAGATATGGACTATCGATAATTTACACCTTAGGCTCTGCTTCTAACTTGGGCCCAAATTGTAAAATGGTCTTATCTATTGGCGATTTCGTTCCAATTCACATTCCAAGTAATATTCGGCATGCTAATTACATTGCCGGTTGCCAAATTGCATTATCTCTTATAGTTTCCGAGATATGGACTATCGATAATTTACACCTTAGGCTCTGCTTCTAACTTGGGCCCAAATTGTAAAATGGTCTTATCTATTGGCGATTTCGTCCCAATTCACATTCCAAGTGATATTCGGCATGCTAATTACATTGCCGGTTGCGAAATTGCATTATCTCTTATAGTTTCCGAGATATGGACTATCAATAATTTACACCTTAGGCTCTGCTTCTAACTTGGGCCCAAATTGTAAAATGGTCTTATCTATTGGCGATTTCGTTCCAATTCACATTCCAAGTAATATTCGGCATGCTAATTACATTGCCGGTTGCCAAATTGCATTATCTCTTATAGTTTCCGAGATATGGACTATCGATAATTTACACCTTAGGCTCTGCTTCTAACTTGGGCCCAAATTGTAAAATGGTCTTATCTATTGGCGATTTCGTTCCAATTCACATTCCAAGTAATATTCGGCATGCTAATTACATTGCCGATTGTCAAATTGCATTATCTCTTATAGTTTCCGAGATATGGACTATCGATAATTTACACCTTAGGCTCTGCTTCTAACTTGTGCCCAAATTGTAAAATGGTCTTATCTATTGGCGATTTCGTTCCAATTCACATTCCAAGTAATATTCGGCATGCTAATTACATTGCCGGTTGCCAAATTGCATTATCTCTTATAGTTTCCGAGATATGGACTATCGATAATTTACACCTTAGGCTCTGCTTCTAACTTGGGCCCAAATTGTAAAATGGTCTTATCTATTGGCGATTTAGTTGCAATTCACATTCCAAGTAATATTCGGCATGCTAATTACATTGCCGGTTGCCAAATTGCATTATCTCTTATAGTTTCCGAGATATGTACTATCGATAATTTACACCTTAGGCTCTGCTTCTAACTTGGGCCCAAATTGTAAAATGGTCTTATCTATTGGCGATTTCGTTCAAATTCACATTCCAAGTAATATTCGGCATGCTAATTACATTGCCGGTTGCCAAATTGCATTATCTCTTATAGTTTCCGAGATATGGACTATCGATAATTTACACCTTAGGCTCTGCTTCTAACTTGGGCCCAAATTGTAAAATGGTCTTATCTATTGGCGATTTCGTTCCAATTCACATTCCAAGTAATATTCGGCATGCTAATTACATTGCCGGTTGCCAAATTGCATTATCTCTTATAGTTTCCGAGATATGGACTATCGATAATTTACACCTTAGGCTCTGCTTCTAACTTGGGCCCAAATTGTAAAATGGTCTTATCTATTGGCGATTTCGTTCCAATTCACACTCCAAGTAATATTCGGCATGCTAATTACATTGCCGGTTGCGAAATTGCATTATCTCTTATAGTTTCCGAGATATGGACTATCGATAATTTACACCTTAGGCTATGCTTCTAACTTGGGCCCAAATTGTAAAATGGCCTTATCTATTGGCGATTTCGTTCCAATTCACATTCCAAGTAATATTCGGCATGCTAATTACATTGCCGGTTGCCAAATTGCATGATCTCTTATAGTTTCCGAGATATGGACTATCGATAATTTACACCTTAGGCTCTGCTTCTAACTTGGGCCCAAATTGTAAAATGGACTTACCTATTGGCGATTCCGTTCCAATTCACATTCCAAGTAATATTCGGCATGCTAATTACATTGCCGGTTGCCAAATTGCATTATCTCTTATAGTTTCCGAGATATGGACTATCGATAATTTACACCTTAGGCTCTGCTTCTAACTTGGGCCCAAATTGTAAAATGGTCTTATCTATTGGCGATTTCGTTCCAATTCACATTCCAAGTAATATTCGGCATGCTAATTACATTGCCGGTTGCCAAATTGCATTATCTCTTATAGTTTCCGAGATATGGACTATCGATAATTTACACCTTAGGCTCTGCTTCTAACTTGGGCCCAAATTGTAAAATGGTCTTATCTATTGGCGATTTCGTCCCAGTTCACATTCCAAGTGATATTCGGCATGCTAATTTCATTGCCGGTTGCGAAATTGCATTATCTCTTATAGTTTCCGAGATATGGACTATCAATTATTTGCACCTTAGGCTCTGCTTCTAACTTGGGCCCAAATTGTAAAATGGTCTTATCTATTTCCGATTTCGTTCCAATTCACATTCCAAGTAATATTCGGCATGCTAATTACATTGCCGGTTGCCAAATTGCATTATCTCTTATAGTTTCCGAGATATGGACTATCGATAATTTACACCTTAGGCTCTGCTTCTAACTTGGGCCCAAATTGTAAAATGGTCTTATCTATTGGCGATTTCGTTCCAATTCACATTCCAAGTAATATTCGGCATGCTAATTACATTGCCGGTTGTCAAATTGCATTATCTCTTATAGTTTCCGAGATATGGACTATCGATAATTTACACCTTAGGCTCTGCTTCTAACTTGGGCCCAAATTGTAAAATGGTCTTATCTATTGGCGATTTCGTTCCAATTCACATTCCAAGTAATATTCGGCATGCTAATTACATTGCCGGTTGCCAAATTGCATTATCTCTTATAGATTCCGAGATATGGACTATCGATAATTTACACCTTAGGTTCTGCTTCTAACTTGGGCCCAAATTGTAAAATGGTCTTATCTATTGGCGATTTAGTTGCAATTCACATTCCAAGTAATATTCGGCATGCTAATTACATTGCCGGTTGCCAAATTGCATTATCTCTTATAGTTTCCAAGATATGGACTATCGATAATTTACACCTTAGGCTCTGCTTCTAACTTGGGCCCAAATTGTAAAATGGTCTTATCTATTGGCGATTTCGTTCAAATTCACATTCCAAGTAATATTCGGCATGCTAATTACATTGCCGGTTGCCAAATTGCATTATCTCTTATAGTTTCCGAGATATGGACTATCGATAATTTACACCTTAGGCTCTGCTTCTAACTTGGGCCCAAATTGTAAACTGGTCTTATCTATTGGCGATTTCGTTCCAATTCACATTCCAAGTAATATTCGGCATGCTAATTACATTGCCGGTTGCCAAATTGCATTATCTCTTATAGTTTCCGAGATATGGACTATCGATAATTTACACCTTAGGCTCTGCTTCTAACTTGGGCCCAAATTGTAAAATGGTCTTATCTATTGGCGATTTCGTCCCAATTCACATTCCAAGTGATATTCGGCATGCTAATTACATTGCCGGTTGCGAAATTGCATTATCTCTTATAGTTTCCGAGATATGGACTATCGATAATTTACACCTTAGGCTCTGCTTCTAACTTGGGCCCAAATTGTAAAATGGTCTTATCTATTGGCGATTTCGTTCCAATTCACATTCCAAGTAATATTCGGCATGCTAATTACATTGCCGGTTGCCAAATTGCATTATCTCTTATAGTTTCCGAGATATGGACTATCGATAATTTACACCTTAGGCTCTGCTTCTAACTTGGGCAAAAATTGTAAAATGGTCTTATCTATTGGCAATTTCGTTCCAATTCACATTCCAAGTAATATTCGGCATGCTAATTACATTGCCGGTTGCCAAATTGAATTATCTCTTATAGTTTCCGAGATATGGACTATCGATAATTTACACCTTAGGCTCTGCTTCTAACTTGGGCCCAAATTGTAAAATGGTCTTATCTATTGGCGATTTCGTTCCAATTCACATTCCAAGTAATATTCGGCATGCTAATTACATTGCCGGTTGCCAAATTGCATTATCTCTTATAGTTTCCGAGATATGGACTATCGATAATTTACACCTTAGGCTCTGCTCCTAACTTGGGCCCAAATTGTAAAATGGTCTTATCTATTGGCGATTTCGTTCCAATTCACATTCCAAGTTATATTCGGCATGCTAATTACATTGCCGGTTGCCAAATTGCATTATCTCTTATAGTTTCCGATATATGGACTATCGATAATTTACACCTTAGGCTCTGCTTCTAACTTGGGCCCAAATTGTAAAATGGTCTTATCTATTGGCGATTTCGTCGCAATTCACATTCCAAGTGATATTCGGCATGCTAATTACATTGCCGGTTGCGAAATTGCATTATCTCTTATAGTTTCCGAGATATGGACTATCAATAATTTACACCTTAGGCTCTGCTTCTAACTTGGGCCCAAATTGTAAAATGGTCTTATCTATTGGCGATTTCGTTCCAATTCACATTCCAAGTAATATTCGGCATGCTAATTACATTGCCGGTTGCCAAATTGCATTATCTCTTATAGTTTCCGAGATATGGACTATCGATAATTTACACCTTAGGCTCTGCTTCTAACTTGGGCCCAAATTGTAAAATGGTCTTATCTATTGGCGATTTCGTTCCAATTCACATTCCAAGTAATATTCGGCATGCTAATTACATTGCCGGTTGCCAAATTGCATTATCTCTTATAGTCTCCGAGATATGGACTATCGATAATTTACACCTTGGGCTCTGCTTCTATCTTGCTCCCAAATTGTAAAATGGTCTTATCTATTGGCGATTTCGTTCCAATTCACATTCCAAGTAATATTCGGCATGCTAATTATATTGCCGGTTGCCAAATTGCATTATCTCTTATAGTTTCCGAGATATGGACTATCGATAATTTACACCTTAGGCTCTGCTTCTAACTTGGGCCCAAATTGTAAAATGGTCTTATCTATTGGCGATTTCGTTCCAATTCACATTCCAAGTAATATTCGGCATGCTAATTACATTGCCGGTTGCCAAATTGCATTATCTCTTATAGTTTCCGAGATATGGACTATCGATAATTTACACCTTAGGCTCTGCTTCTAACTTGGGCCCAAATTGTAAAATGGTCTTATCTATTGGCGATTTCGTCCCAATTCACATTCCAAGTGATATTCGGCATGCTAATTACATTGCCGGTTGCGAAATTGCATTATCTCTTATAGTTTCCGAGATATGGACTATCAATAATTTACACCTTAGGCTCTACTTCTAACTTGGGCCCAAATTGTAAAATGGTCTTATCTATTGGCGATTTCGTTCCAATTCACATTCCAAGTAATATTCGGCATGCTAATTACATTGCCGGTTGCCAAATTGCATTATCTCTTATAGTTTCCGAGATATGGACTATCGATAATTTACACCTTAGGCTCTGCTTCTAACTTGGGCCCAAATTGTAAAATGGTCTTATCTATTGGCGATTTCGTTCCAATTCACATTCCAAGTAATATTCGGCATGCTAATTACATTGCCGGTTGTCAAATTGCATTATCTCTTATAGTTTCCGAGATATGGACTATCGATAATTTACACCTTAGGCTCTGCTTCTAACTTGGGCCCAAATTGTAAAATGGTCTTATCTATTGGCGATTTCGTCCCAATTCACAATCCAAGTAATATTCGGCATGCTAATTACATTGCTGGTTGCCAAATTGCATTATCTCTTATAGTTTCCGAGATATGGACTATTGATAATTTACACCTTAGGCTCTGCTTCTATCTTGCTCCCAAATTGTAAAATGGTCTTATCTATTGGCGATTTCGTTCCAATTCACATTCCAAGTAATATTCGGCATGCTAATTACATTGCCGGTTGCCAAATTGCATTATCTCTTATAGTTTCCGAGATATGGACTATCGATAATTTACACCTTAGGCTCTGCTTCTAACTTGGGCCCAAATTGTAAAATGGTCTTATCTATTGGCGATTTCGTTCCAATTCACATTCCAAGTAATATTCGGCATGCTAATTACATTGCCGGTTGCCAAATTGCATTATCTCTTATAGTTTCCGAGATATGGACTATCGATAATTTACACCTTAGGCTCTGCTTCTAACTTGGGCCCAAATTGTAAAATGGTCTTATCTATTGGCGATTTCGTTCCAATTCACATTCCAAGTAATATTCGGCATGCTAATTACATTGCCGGTTGCCAAATTGCATTATCTCTTATAGTTTCCGAGATATGGACTATCGATAATTTACACCTTAGGCTCTGCTTCTAACTTGGGCCCAAATTGTAAAATGGTCTTATCTATTGGCGATTTCGTCCCAATTCACATTCCAAGTGATATTCGGCATGCTAATTACATTGCCGGTTGCGAAATTGCATTATCTCTTATAGTTTCCGAGATATGGACTATCAATAATTTACACCTTAGGCTCTGCTTCTAACTTGGGCCCAAATTGTAAAATGGTCTTATCTATTGGCGATTTCGTTCCAATTCACATTCCAAGTAATATTCGGCATGCTAATTACATTGCCGATTGTCAAATTGCATTATCTCTTATAGTTTCCGAGATATGGACTATCGATAATTTACACCTTAGGCTCTGCTTCTAACTTGGGCCCAAATTGTAAAATGGTCTTATCTATTGGCGATTTCGTTCCAATTCACATTCCAAGTAATATTCGGCATGCTAATTACATTGCCGGTTGCCAAATTGCATTATCTCTTATAGTTTCCGAGATATGGACTATCGATAATTTACACCTTAGGCTCTGCTTCTATCTTGCTCCCAAATTGTAAAATGGTCTTATCTATTGGCGATTTCGTTCCAATTCACATTCCAAGTAATATTCGGCATGCTAATTACATTGCCGGTTGCCAAATTGCATTATCTCTTATAGTTTCCGAGATATGGACTATCGATAATTTACACCTTAGGCTCTGCTTCTAACTTGGGCCCAAATTGTAAAATGGTCTTATCTATTGGCGATTTCGTTCCAATTCACATTCCAAGTAATATTCGGCATGCTAATTACATTGCCGGTTGCCAAATTGCATTATCTCTTATAGTTTCCGAGATATGGACTATCGATAATTTACACCTTAGGCTCTGCTTCTAACTTGGGCCCAAATTGTAAAATGGTCTTATCTATTGGCGATTTCGTTCCAATTCACATTCCAAGTAATATTCGGCATGCTAATTACATTGCCGGTTGCCAAATTGCATTATCTCTTATAGTTTCCGAGATATGGACTATCGATAATTTACACCTTAGGCTCTGCTTCTAACTTGGGCCCAAATTGTAAAATGGTCTTATCTATTGGCGATTTCGTCCCAATTCACATTCCAAGTGATATTCGGCATGCTAATTACATTGCCGGTTGCGAAATTGCATTATCTCTTATAGTTTCCGAGATATGGACTATCAATAATTTACACCTTAGGCTCTGCTTCTAACTTGGGCCCAAATTGTAAAATGGTCTTATCTATTGGCGATTTCGTTCCAATTCACATTCCAAGTAATATTCGGCATGCTAATTACATTGCCGGTTGCCAAATTGCATTATCTCTTATAGTTTCCGAGATATGGACTATCGATAATTTACACCTTAGGCTCTGCTTCTAACTTGGGCCCAAATTGTAAAATGGTCTTATCTATTGGCGATTTCGTTCCAATTCACATTCCAAGTAATATTCGGCATGCTAATTACATTGCCGATTGTCAAATTGCATTATCTCTTATAGTTTCCGAGATATGGACTATCGATAATTTACACCTTAGGCTCTGCTTCTAACTTGTGCCCAAATTGTAAAATGGTCTTATCTATTGGCGATTTCGTTCCAATTCACATTCCAAGTAATATTCGGCATGCTAATTACATTGCCGGTTGCCAAATTGCATTATCTCTTATAGTTTCCGAGATATGGACTATCGATAATTTACACCTTAGGCTCTGCTTCTAACTTGGGCCCAAATTGTAAAATGGTCTTATCTATTGGCGATTTAGTTGCAATTCACATTCCAAGTAATATTCGGCATGCTAATTACATTGCCGGTTGCCAAATTGCATTATCTCTTATAGTTTCCGAGATATGTACTATCGATAATTTACACCTTAGGCTCTGCTTCTAACTTGGGCCCAAATTGTAAAATGGTCTTATCTATTGGCGATTTCGTTCAAATTCACATTCCAAGTAATATTCGGCATGCTAATTACATTGCCGGTTGCCAAATTGCATTATCTCTTATAGTTTCCGAGATATGGACTATCGATAATTTACACCTTAGGCTCTGCTTCTAACTTGGGCCCAAATTGTAAAATGGTCTTATCTATTGGCGATTTCGTTCCAATTCACATTCCAAGTAATATTCGGCATGCTAATTACATTGCCGGTTGCCAAATTGCATTATCTCTTATAGTTTCCGAGATATGGACTATCGATAATTTACACCTTAGGCTCTGCTTCTAACTTGGGCCCAAATTGTAAAATGGTCTTATCTATTGGCGATTTCGTTCCAATTCACACTCCAAGTAATATTCGGCATGCTAATTACATTGCCGGTTGCGAAATTGCATTATCTCTTATAGTTTCCGAGATATGGACTATCGATAATTTACACCTTAGGCTATGCTTCTAACTTGGGCCCAAATTGTAAAATGGCCTTATCTATTGGCGATTTCGTTCCAATTCACATTCCAAGTAATATTCGGCATGCTAATTACATTGCCGGTTGCCAAATTGCATGATCTCTTATAGTTTCCGAGATATGGACTATCGATAATTTACACCTTAGGCTCTGCTTCTAACTTGGGCCCAAATTGTAAAATGGACTTACCTATTGGCGATTCCGTTCCAATTCACATTCCAAGTAATATTCGGCATGCTAATTACATTGCCGGTTGCCAAATTGCATTATCTCTTATAGTTTCCGAGATATGGACTATCGATAATTTACACCTTAGGCTCTGCTTCTAACTTGGGCCCAAATTGTAAAATGGTCTTATCTATTGGCGATTTCGTTCCAATTCACATTCCAAGTAATATTCGGCATGCTAATTACATTGCCGGTTGCCAAATTGCATTATCTCTTATAGTTTCCGAGATATGGACTATCGATAATTTACACCTTAGGCTCTGCTTCTAACTTGGGCCCAAATTGTAAAATGGTCTTATCTATTGGCGATTTCGTCCCAGTTCACATTCCAAGTGATATTCGGCATGCTAATTTCATTGCCGGTTGCGAAATTGCATTATCTCTTATAGTTTCCGAGATATGGACTATCAATTATTTGCACCTTAGGCTCTGCTTCTAACTTGGGCCCAAATTGTAAAATGGTCTTATCTATTTCCGATTTCGTTCCAATTCACATTCCAAGTAATATTCGGCATGCTAATTACATTGCCGGTTGCCAAATTGCATTATCTCTTATAGTTTCCGAGATATGGACTATCGATAATTTACACCTTAGGCTCTGCTTCTAACTTGGGCCCAAATTGTAAAATGGTCTTATCTATTGGCGATTTCGTTCCAATTCACATTCCAAGTAATATTCGGCATGCTAATTACATTGCCGGTTGTCAAATTGCATTATCTCTTATAGTTTCCGAGATATGGACTATCGATAATTTACACCTTAGGCTCTGCTTCTAACTTGGGCCCAAATTGTAAAATGGTCTTATCTATTGGCGATTTCGTTCCAATTCACATTCCAAGTAATATTCGGCATGCTAATTACATTGCCGGTTGCCAAATTGCATTATCTCTTATAGATTCCGAGATATGGACTATCGATAATTTACACCTTAGGTTCTGCTTCTAACTTGGGCCCAAATTGTAAAATGGTCTTATCTATTGGCGATTTAGTTGCAATTCACATTCCAAGTAATATTCGGCATGCTAATTACATTGCCGGTTGCCAAATTGCATTATCTCTTATAGTTTCCAAGATATGGACTATCGATAATTTACACCTTAGGCTCTGCTTCTAACTTGGGCCCAAATTGTAAAATGGTCTTATCTATTGGCGATTTCGTTCAAATTCACATTCCAAGTAATATTCGGCATGCTAATTACATTGCCGGTTGCCAAATTGCATTATCTCTTATAGTTTCCGAGATATGGACTATCGATAATTTACACCTTAGGCTCTGCTTCTAACTTGGGCCCAAATTGTAAACTGGTCTTATCTATTGGCGATTTCGTTCCAATTCACATTCCAAGTAATATTCGGCATGCTAATTACATTGCCGGTTGCCAAATTGCATTATCTCTTATAGTTTCCGAGATATGGACTATCGATAATTTACACCTTAGGCTCTGCTTCTAACTTGGGCCCAAATTGTAAAATGGTCTTATCTATTGGCGATTTCGTCCCAATTCACATTCCAAGTGATATTCGGCATGCTAATTACATTGCCGGTTGCGAAATTGCATTATCTCTTATAGTTTCCGAGATATGGACTATCGATAATTTACACCTTAGGCTCTGCTTCTAACTTGGGCCCAAATTGTAAAATGGTCTTATCTATTGGCGATTTCGTTCCAATTCACATTCCAAGTAATATTCGGCATGCTAATTACATTGCCGGTTGCCAAATTGCATTATCTCTTATAGTTTCCGAGATATGGACTATCGATAATTTACACCTTAGGCTCTGCTTCTAACTTGGGCAAAAATTGTAAAATGGTCTTATCTATTGGCAATTTCGTTCCAATTCACATTCCAAGTAATATTCGGCATGCTAATTACATTGCCGGTTGCCAAATTGAATTATCTCTTATAGTTTCCGAGATATGGACTATCGATAATTTACACCTTAGGCTCTGCTTCTAACTTGGGCCCAAATTGTAAAATGGTCTTATCTATTGGCGATTTCGTTCCAATTCACATTCCAAGTAATATTCGGCATGCTAATTACATTGCCGGTTGCCAAATTGCATTATCTCTTATAGTTTCCGAGATATGGACTATCGATAATTTACACCTTAGGCTCTGCTCCTAACTTGGGCCCAAATTGTAAAATGGTCTTATCTATTGGCGATTTCGTTCCAATTCACATTCCAAGTTATATTCGGCATGCTAATTACATTGCCGGTTGCCAAATTGCATTATCTCTTATAGTTTCCGATATATGGACTATCGATAATTTACACCTTAGGCTCTGCTTCTAACTTGGGCCCAAATTGTAAAATGGTCTTATCTATTGGCGATTTCGTCGCAATTCACATTCCAAGTGATATTCGGCATGCTAATTACATTGCCGGTTGCGAAATTGCATTATCTCTTATAGTTTCCGAGATATGGACTATCAATAATTTACACCTTAGGCTCTGCTTCTAACTTGGGCCCAAATTGTAAAATGGTCTTATCTATTGGCGATTTCGTTCCAATTCACATTCCAAGTAATATTCGGCATGCTAATTACATTGCCGGTTGCCAAATTGCATTATCTCTTATAGTTTCCGAGATATGGACTATCGATAATTTACACCTTAGGCTCTGCTTCTAACTTGGGCCCAAATTGTAAAATGGTCTTATCTATTGGCGATTTCGTTCCAATTCACATTCCAAGTAATATTCGGCATGCTAATTACATTGCCGGTTGCCAAATTGCATTATCTCTTATAGTCTCCGAGATATGGACTATCGATAATTTACACCTTGGGCTCTGCTTCTATCTTGCTCCCAAATTGTAAAATGGTCTTATCTATTGGCGATTTCGTTCCAATTCACATTCCAAGTAATATTCGGCATGCTAATTATATTGCCGGTTGCCAAATTGCATTATCTCTTATAGTTTCCGAGATATGGACTATCGATAATTTACACCTTAGGCTCTGCTTCTAACTTGGGCCCAAATTGTAAAATGGTCTTATCTATTGGCGATTTCGTTCCAATTCACATTCCAAGTAATATTCGGCATGCTAATTACATTGCCGGTTGCCAAATTGCATTATCTCTTATAGTTTCCGAGATATGGACTATCGATAATTTACACCTTAGGCTCTGCTTCTAACTTGGGCCCAAATTGTAAAATGGTCTTATCTATTGGCGATTTCGTCCCAATTCACATTCCAAGTGATATTCGGCATGCTAATTACATTGCCGGTTGCGAAATTGCATTATCTCTTATAGTTTCCGAGATATGGACTATCAATAATTTACACCTTAGGCTCTACTTCTAACTTGGGCCCAAATTGTAAAATGGTCTTATCTATTGGCGATTTCGTTCCAATTCACATTCCAAGTAATATTCGGCATGCTAATTACATTGCCGGTTGCCAAATTGCATTATCTCTTATAGTTTCCGAGATATGGACTATCGATAATTTACACCTTAGGCTCTGCTTCTAACTTGGGCCCAAATTGTAAAATGGTCTTATCTATTGGCGATTTCGTTCCAATTCACATTCCAAGTAATATTCGGCATGCTAATTACATTGCCGGTTGTCAAATTGCATTATCTCTTATAGTTTCCGAGATATGGACTATCGATAATTTACACCTTAGGCTCTGCTTCTAACTTGGGCCCAAATTGTAAAATGGTCTTATCTATTGGCGATTTCGTCCCAATTCACAATCCAAGTAATATTCGGCATGCTAATTACATTGCTGGTTGCCAAATTGCATTATCTCTTATAGTTTCCGAGATATGGACTATTGATAATTTACACCTTAGGCTCTGCTTCTATCTTGCTCCCAAATTGTAAAATGGTCTTATCTATTGGCGATTTCGTTCCAATTCACATTCCAAGTAATATTCGGCATGCTAATTACATTGCCGGTTGCCAAATTGCATTATCTCTTATAGTTTCCGAGATATGGACTATCGATAATTTACACCTTAGGCTCTGCTTCTAACTTGGGCCCAAATTGTAAAATGGTCTTATCTATTGGCGATTTCGTTCCAATTCACATTCCAAGTAATATTCGGCATGCTAATTACATTGCCGGTTGCCAAATTGCATTATCTCTTATAGTTTCCGAGATATGGACTATCGATAATTTACACCTTAGGCTCTGCTTCTAACTTGGGCCCAAATTGTAAAATGGTCTTATCTATTGGCGATTTCGTTCCAATTCACATTCCAAGTAATATTCGGCATGCTAATTACATTGCCGGTTGCCAAATTGCATTATCTCTTATAGTTTCCGAGATATGGACTATCGATAATTTACACCTTAGGCTCTGCTTCTAACTTGGGCCCAAATTGTAAAATGGTCTTATCTATTGGCGATTTCGTCCCAATTCACATTCCAAGTGATATTCGGCATGCTAATTACATTGCCGGTTGCGAAATTGCATTATCTCTTATAGTTTCCGAGATATGGACTATCAATAATTTACACCTTAGGCTCTGCTTCTAACTTGGGCCCAAATTGTAAAATGGTCTTATCTATTGGCGATTTCGTTCCAATTCACATTCCAAGTAATATTCGGCATGCTAATTACATTGCCGATTGTCAAATTGCATTATCTCTTATAGTTTCCGAGATATGGACTATCGATAATTTACACCTTAGGCTCTGCTTCTAACTTGGGCCCAAATTGTAAAATGGTCTTATCTATTGGCGATTTCGTTCCAATTCACATTCCAAGTAATATTCGGCATGCTAATTACATTGCCGGTTGCCAAATTGCATTATCTCTTATAGTTTCCGAGATATGGACTATCGATAATTTACACCTTAGGCTCTGCTTCTATCTTGCTCCCAAATTGTAAAATGGTCTTATCTATTGGCGATTTCGTTCCAATTCACATTCCAAGTAATATTCGGCATGCTAATTACATTGCCGGTTGCCAAATTGCATTATCTCTTATAGTTTCCGAGATATGGACTATCGATAATTTACACCTTAGGCTCTGCTTCTAACTTGGGCCCAAATTGTAAAATGGTCTTATCTATTGGCGATTTCGTTCCAATTCACATTCCAAGTAATATTCGGCATGCTAATTACATTGCCGGTTGCCAAATTGCATTATCTCTTATAGTTTCCGAGATATGGACTATCGATAATTTACACCTTAGGCTCTGCTTCTAACTTGGGCCCAAATTGTAAAATGGTCTTATCTATTGGCGATTTCGTTCCAATTCACATTCCAAGTAATATTCGGCATGCTAATTACATTGCCGGTTGCCAAATTGCATTATCTCTTATAGTTTCCGAGATATGGACTATCGATAATTTACACCTTAGGCTCTGCTTCTAACTTGGGCCCAAATTGTAAAATGGTCTTATCTATTGGCGATTTCGTCCCAATTCACATTCCAAGTGATATTCGGCATGCTAATTACATTGCCGGTTGCGAAATTGCATTATCTCTTATAGTTTCCGAGATATGGACTATCAATAATTTACACCTTAGGCTCTGCTTCTAACTTGGGCCCAAATTGTAAAATGGTCTTATCTATTGGCGATTTCGTTCCAATTCACATTCCAAGTAATATTCGGCATGCTAATTACATTGCCGGTTGCCAAATTGCATTATCTCTTATAGTTTCCGAGATATGGACTATCGATAATTTACACCTTAGGCTCTGCTTCTAACTTGGGCCCAAATTGTAAAATGGTCTTATCTATTGGCGATTTCGTTCCAATTCACATTCCAAGTAATATTCGGCATGCTAATTACATTGCCGATTGTCAAATTGCATTATCTCTTATAGTTTCCGAGATATGGACTATCGATAATTTACACCTTAGGCTCTGCTTCTAACTTGGGCCCAAATTGTAAAATGGTCTTATCTATTGGCGATTTCGTTCCAATTCACATTCCAAGTAATATTCGGCATGCTAATTACATTGCCGGTTGCCAAATTGCATTATCTCTTATAGTTTCCGAGATATGGACTATCGATAATTTACACCTTAGGCTCTGCTTCTAACTTGGGCCCAAATTGTAAAATGGTCTTATCTATTGGCGATTTAGTTGCAATTCACATTCCAAGTAATATTCGGCATGCTAATTACATTGCCGGTTGCCAAATTGCATTATCTCTTATAGTTTCCGAGATATGTACTATCGATAATTTACACCTTAGGCTCTGCTTCTAACTTGGGCCCAAATTGTAAAATGGTCTTATCTATTGGCGATTTCGTTCAAATTCACATTCCAAGTAATATTCGGCATGCTAATTACATTGCCGGTTGCCAAATTGCATTATCTCTTATAGTTTCCGAGATATGGACTATCGATAATTTACACCTTAGGCTCTGCTTCTAACTTGGGCCCAAATTGTAAAATGGTCTTATCTATTGGCGATTTCGTTCCAATTCACATTCCAAGTAATATTCGGCATGCTAATTACATTGCCGGTTGCCAAATTGCATTATCTCTTATAGTTTCCGAGATATGGACTATCGATAATTTACACCTTAGGCTCTGCTTCTAACTTGGGCCCAAATTGTAAAATGGTCTTATCTATTGGCGATTTCGTTCCAATTCACACTCCAAGTAATATTCGGCATGCTAATTACATTGCCGGTTGCCAAATTGCATTATCTCTTATAGTTTCCGAGATATGGACTATCGATAATTTACACCTTAGGCTATGCTTCTAACTTGGGCCCAAATTGTAAAATGGTCTTATCTATTGGCGATTTCGTTCCAATTCACATTCCAAGTAATATTCGGCATGCTAATTACACATTCCAAGTGATATTCGGCATGCTAATTACATTGCCGGTTGCGAAATTGCATTATCTCTTATAGTTTCCGAGATATGGACTATCAATAATTTACACCTTAGGCTCTGCTTCTAACTTGGGCCCAAATTGTAAAATGGTCTTATCTATTGGCGATTTCGTTCCAATTCACATTCCAAGTAATATTCGGCATGCTAATTACATTGCCGGTTGCCAAATTGCATTATCTCTTATAGTTTCCGAGATATGGACTATCGATAATTTACACCTTAGGCTCTGCTTCTAACTTGGGCCCAAATTGTAAAATGGTCTTATCTATTGGCGATTTCGTTCCAATTCACATTCCAAGTAATATTCGGCATGCTAATTACATTGCCGGTTGTCAAATTGCATTATCTCTTATAGTTTCCGAGATATGGACTATCGATAATTTACACCTTAGGCTCTGCTTCTAACTTGGGCCCAAATTGTAAAATGGTCTTATCTATTGGCGATTTCGTTCCAATTCACATTCCAAGTAATATTCGGCATGCTAATTACATTGCCGGTTGCCAAATTGCATTATCTCTTATAGTTTCCGAGATATGGACTATCGATAATTTACACCTTAGGCTCTGCTTCTATCTTGCTCCCAAATTGTAAAATGGTCTTATCTATTGGCGATTTCGTTCCAATTCACATTCCAAGTAATATTCGGCATGCTAATTACATTGCCGGTTGCCAAATTGCATTATCTCTTATAGTTTCCGAGATATGGACTATCGATAATTTACACCTTAGGCTCTGCTTCTAACTTGGGCCCAAATTGTAAAATGGTCTTATCTATTGGCGATTTCGTTCCAATTCACATTCCAAGTAATATTCGGCATGCTAATTACATTGCCGGTTGCCAAATTGAATTATCTCTTATAGTTTCCGAGATATGGACTATCGATAATTTACACCTTAGGCTCTGCTTCTAACTTGGGCCCAAATTGTAAAATGGTCTTATCTATTGGCGATTTCGTTCCAATTCACATTCCAAGTAATATTCGGCATGCTAATTACATTGCCGGTTGCCAAACTGCATTATCTCTTATAGTTTCCGAGATATGGACTATCGATAATTTACACCTTAGGCTCTGCTTCTAACTTGGGCCCAAATTGTAAAATGGTCTTATCTATTGGCGATTTCGTTCCAATTCACATTCCAAGTAATATTCGGCATGCTAATTACATTGCCGGTTGCCAAATTGCATTATCTCTTATAGTTCCCGAGATATGGACTATCGATAATTTACACCTTAGGCTCTGCTTCTAACTTGGGCCCAAATTGTAAAATGGTCTTATCTATTGGCGATTTCGTCCCAATTCACATTCCAAGTGATATTCGGCATGCTAATTACATTGCCGGTTGCGAAATTGCATTATCTCTTATAGTTTCCGAGATATGGACTATCAATAATTTAGACCTTAGGCTCTGCTTCTAACTTGGGCCCAAATTGTAAAATGGTCTTATCTATTGGCGATTTCGTTCCAATTCACATTCCAAGTAATATTCGGCATGCTAATTACATTGCCGGTTGCCAAATTGCATTATCTCTTATAGTTTCCGAGATATGGACTATCGATAATTTACACCTTAGGCTCTGCTTCTAACTTGGGCCCAAATTGTAAAATGGTCTTATCTATTGGCGATTTCGTTCCAATTCACATTCCAAGTAATATTCGGCATGCTAATTACATTGCCGGTTGCCAAATTGAATTATCTCTTATAGTTTCCGAGATATGGACTATCGATAATTTACACCTTAGGCTCTGCTTCTAACTTGGGCCCAAATTGTAAAATGGTCTTATCTATTGGCGATTTCGTTCCAATTCACATTCCAAGTAATATTCGGCATGCTAATTACATTGCCGGTTGCCAAATTGCATTATCTCTTATAGTTTCCGAGATATGGACTATCGATAATTTACACCTTAGGCTCTGCTTCTAACTTGGGCCCAAATTGTAAAATGGTCTTATCTATTGGCGATTTCGTTCCAATTCACATTCCAAGTAATATTCGGCATGCTAATTACATTGCCGGTTGCCAAATTGCATTATCTCTTATAGTTTCCGAGATATGGACTATCGATAATTTACACCTTAGGCTCTGCTTCTAACTTGGGATCAAATTGTAAAATGGTCTTATCTATTGGCGATTTCGTCCCAATTCACATTCCAAGTGATATTCGGCATGCTAATTACATTGCCGGTTGCGAAATTGCATTATCTCTTATAGTTTCCGAGATATGGACTATCAATAATTTACACCTTAGGCTCTGCTTCTAACTTGGGCCCAAATTGTAAAATGGTCTTATCTATTGGCGATTTCGTTCCAATTCACATTCCAAGTAATATTCGGCATGCTAATTACATTGCCGGTGGCCAAATTGCATTATCTCTTATAGTTTCCGAGATATGGACTATCGATAATTTACACCTTAGGCTCTGCTTCTAACTTGGGCCCAAATTGTAAAATGGTCTTATCTATTGGCGATTTCGTTCCAATTCACATTCCAAGTAATATTCGACATGCTAATTACATTGCCGGTTGTCAAATTGCATTATCTCTTATAGTTTCCGAGATATGGACTATCGATAATTTAAACCTTAGGCTCTGCTTCTAACTTGGGCCCAAATTGTAAAATGGTCTTATCTATTGGCGATTTCGTTCCAATTCACATTCCAAGTAATATTCGGCATGCTAATTACATTGCCGGTTGCCAAATTGCATTATCTCTTATAGTTTCCGAGATATGGACTATCGATAATTTACACCTTAGGCTCTGCTTCTAACTTGGGCCCAAATTGTAAAATGGTCTTATCTATTGGCGATTTAGTTGCAATTCACATTCCAAGTAATATTCGGCATGCTAATTACATTGCCGGTTGCCCAATTGCATTATCTCTTATAGTTTCCGAGATATGGACTATCGATAATTTACACCTTAGGCTCTGCTTCTAACTTGGGCCCAAATTGTAAAATGGTCTTATCTATTGGCGATTTCGTTCAAATTCACATTCCAAGTAATATTCGGCATGCTAATTACATTGCCGGTTGCCAAATTGCATTATCTCTTATAGTTTCCGAGATATGGACTATCGATAATTTACACCTTAGGCTCTGCTTCTAACTTGGGCCCAAATTGTAAAATGATCTTATCTATTGGCGATTTCGTTCCAATTCACATTCCAAGTAATATTCGGCATGCTAATTACATTGCTGGTTGCCAAATTGCATTATCTCTTATAGTTTCCGAGATATGGACTATCGATAATTTACACCTTAGGCTCTGCTTCTAACTTGGGCCCAAATTGTAAAATGGTCTTATCTATTGGCGATTTCGTTCCAATTCACACTCCAAGTAATATTCGGCATGCTAATTACATTGCCGGTTGCGAAATTGCATTATCTCTTATAGTTTCCGAGATATGGACTATCGATAATTTACACCTTAGGCTCTGCTTCTAACTTGGGCCCAAATTGTAAAATGGACTTACCTATTGGCGATTCCGTTCCAATTCACATTCCAAGTAATATTCGGCATGCTAATTACATTGCCGGTTGCCAAATTGCATTATCTCTTATAGTTTCCGAGATATGGACTATCGATAATTTACACCTTAGGCTCAATTCACATTCCAAGTGATATTCGGCATGCTAATTACATTGCCGGTTGCCAAATTGCATTATCTCTTATAGTTTCCGAGATATGGACTATCGATAATTTACACCTTAGGCTCTGCTTCTAACTTGGGCCCAAATTGTAAAATGGTCTTATCTATTGGCGATTTCGTTCCAATTCACATTCCAAGTAATATTCGGCATGCTAATTACATTGCCGGTTGCCAAATTGCATTATCTCTTATAGTTTCCGAGATATATACTATCGATAATTTACACCTTAGGCTCTGCTTCTAACTTGGGCCCAAATTGTAAAATGGTCTTATCTATTGGCGATTTCGTTCCAATTCACATTCCAAGTAATATTCGGCATGCTAATTACATTGCCGGTTGCCAAATTGCATTATCTCTTATAGTTTCCGAGATATGGACTATCGATAATTTACACCTTAGGCTCTGCTTCTAACTTGGGAACAAATTGTAAAATGGTCTTATCTATTGGCGATTTCGTTCCAATTCACATTCCAAGTAATATTCGGCATGCTAATTACATTGCCGGTTGCCAAATTGCATTATCTCTTATAGTTTCCGAGATATGGACTATCGATAATTTACACCTTAGGCTCTGCTTCTAACTTGGGCCCAAATTGTAAAATGGTCTTATCTATTGGCGATTTAGTTGCAATTCACATTCCAAGTAATATTCGGCATGCTAATTACATTGCCGGTTGCCAAATTGCATTATCTCTTATAGTTTCCGAGATATGGACTATCGATTATTTACACCTTAGGCTCTGCTTCTAACTTGGGCCCAAATTGTAAAATGGTCTTATCTATTGGCGATTTCGTCCCAATTCACATTCCAAGTGATATTCGGCATGCTAATTACATTGCCGGTTGCGAAATTGCATTATCTCTTATAGTTTCTGAGATATGGACTATCAATAATTTACACCTTAGGCTCTGCTTCTAACTTGGGCCCAAATTGTAAAATGGTCTTATCTATTGGCGATTTCGTTCCAATTCACACTCCAAGTAATATTCGGCATGCTAATTACATTGCCGGTTGCGAAATTGCATTATCTCTTATAGTTTCCGAGATATGGACTATCGATAATTTACACCTTAGGCTCTGCTTCTAACTTGGACCCAAATTGTAAAATGGTCTTATCTATTGGCGATTTCGTTCCAATTCACATTCCAAGTAATATTCGGCATGCTAATTACATTGCCGGTTGCCAAATTGCATTATCTCTTATAGTTTCCGAGATATGGACTATCGATAATTTACACCTTAGGCTCTGCTTCTAACTTGGGCCCAAATTGTAAAATGGTCTTATCTATTGGCGATTTCGTTCCAATTCACATTCCAAGTAATATTCGGCATGCTAATTACATTGCCGGTTGCCAAATTGCATTATCTCTTATAGTTTCCGAGATATGGACTATCAATAATTTACACCTTAGGCTCTGCTCCTAACTTGGGCCCAAATTGTAAAATGGTCTTATCTATTGGCGATTTCGTCCCAATTCACATTCCAAGTGATATTCGGCATGCTAATTACATTGCCGGTTGCGAAATTGCATTATCTCTTATAGTTTCCGAGATATAGACTATCGATAATTTACACCTTAGGCTCTGCTTCTAACTTGGGCCCAAATTGTAAAATGGTCTTATCTATTGGCGATTTCGTTCCAATTCACATTCCAAGTAATATTCGGCATGCTAATTACATTGCCGGTTGCCAAATTGCATTATCTCTTATAGTTTCCGAGATATGGACTATCGATAATTTACACCTCAGGCTCTGCTTCTAACTTGAGCCCAAATTGTAAAATGGTCTTATCTATTGGCGATTTCGTCCCAATTCACATTCCAAGTGATATTCGGCATGCTAATTACATTGCCGGTTGCGAAATTGCATTATCTCTTATAGTTTCCGAGATATGGACTATCAATAATTTACACCTTAGGCTCTGCTTCTAACTTGGGCCCAAATTGTAAAATGGTCTTATCTATTGGCGATTTCGTTCCAATTCACATTCCAAGTAATATTCGGCATGCTAATTACATTGCCGGTTGCCAAATTGCATTATCTCTTATACTTTCCGAGATATGGACTATCGATAATTTACACCTTAGGCTCTGCTTCTAACTTGGGCCCAAATTGTAAAATGGTCTTATCTATTGGCGATTTCGTCCCAATTCACATTCCAAGTGATATTCGGCATGCTAATTACATTGCCGGTTGCGAAATTGCATTATCTCTTATAGTTTCTGAGATATGGACTATCAATAATTTACACCTTAGGCTCTGCTTCTAACTTGGGCCCAAATTGTAAAATGGTCTTATCTATTGGCGATTTCGTTCCAATTCACACTCCAAGTAATATTCGGCATGCTAATTACATTGCCGGTTGCGAAATTGCATTATCTCTTATAGTTTCCGAGATATGGACTATCGATAATTTACACCTTAGGCTCTGCTTCTAACTTGGACCCAAATTGTAAAATGGTCTTATCTATTGGCGATTTCGTTCCAATTCACATTCCAAGTAATATTCGGCATGCTAATTACATTGCCGGTTGCCAAATTGCATTATCTCTTATAGTTTCCGAGATATGGACTATCGATAATTTACACCTTAGGCTCTGCTTCTAACTTGGGCCCAAATTGTAAAATGGTCTTATCTATTGGCGATTTCGTTCCAATTCACATTCCAAGTAATATTCGGCATGCTAATTACATTGCCGGTTGCCAAATTGCATTATCTCTTATAGTTTCCGAGATATGGACTATCAATAATTTACACCTTAGGCTCTGCTTCTAACTTGGGCCCAAATTGTAAAATGGTCTTATCTATTGGCGATTTCGTCCCAATTCACATTCCAAGTAATATTCGGCATGCTAATTACATTGCCGGTTGCCAAATTGCATTATCTCTTATAGTTTCCGAGATATGGACTATCGATAATTTACACCTTAGGCTCTGCTTCTAACTTGGGCCCAAATTGTAAAATGGTCTTATCTATTGGCGATTTCGTCCCAATTCACATTCCAAGTGATATTCGGCATGCTAATTACATTGCCGGTTGCGAAATTGCATTATCTCTTATAGTTTCCGAGATATGGACTATCAATAATTTACACCTTAGGCTCTGCTTCTAACTTGGGCCCAAATTGTAAAATGGTCTTATCTATTGGCGATTTCGTTCCAATTCACATTCCAAGTAATATTCGGCATGCTAATTACATTGCCGGTTGCCAAATTGCATTATCTCTTATACTTTCCGAGATATGGACTATCGATAATTTACACCTTAGGCTCTGCTTCTAACTTGGGCCCAAATTGTAAAATGGTCTTATCTATTGGCGATTTCGTTCCAATTCACATTCCAAGTAATATTCGGCATGCTAATTACATTGCCGGTTGCCAAATTGCATTATCTCTTATAGTTTCCGAGATATGGACTATCGATAATTTACACCTTAGGCTCTGCTTCTAACTTGGGCCCAAATTGTAAAATGGTCTTATCTATTGGCGATTTCGTTCCAATTCACATTCCAAGTAATATTCGGCATGCTAATTACATTGCCGGTTGCCAAATTGCATTATCTCTTATAGTTTCCGAGATATGGACTATCAATAATTTACACCTTAGGCTCTGCTTCTAACTTGGGCCCAAATTGTAAAATGGTCTTATCTATTGGCGATTTCGTTCCAATTCACATTCCAAGTAATATTCGGCATGCTAATTACATTGCCGGTTGCCAAATTGCATTATCTCTTATAGTTTCCGAGATATGGACTATCGATAATTTACACCTTAGGCTCTGCTTCTAACTTGGGCCCAAATTGTAAAATGGCCTTATCTATTGGCGATTTCGTCCCAATTCACATTCCAAGTAATATTCGACATGCTAATTACATTGCCGGTTACGAAATTGCATTATCTCTTATAGTTTCAGAGATATGGACTATCGATAATTTACACCTTAGGCTCTGCTTCTAACTTGGGCCCAAATTGTAAAATGGTCTTATCTATTGGCAATTTCGTTCCAATTCACATTCCAAGTAATATTCGGCATGCTAATTACATTGCCGGTTGCCAAATTGCATTATCTCTTATAGTTTCCGAGATATGGACTATCGATAATTTACACCTTAATCTCTGCTTCTAACTTGGGCCCAAATTGTAAAATGGTCTTATCTATTGGCGATTTCGTTCCAATTCACATTCCAAGTAATATTCGGCATGCTAATTACATTGCCGGTTGCGAAATTGCATTATCTCTTATAGTTTCCGAGATATGGACTATCGATAATTTACACCTTAGGCTCTGCTTCTAACTTGGACCCAAATTGTAAAATGGTCTTATCTATTGGCGATTTCGTTCCAATTCACATTCCAAGTAATATTCGGCATGCTAATTACATTGCCGGTTGCCAAATTGCATTATCTCTTATAGTTTCCGAGATATGGACTATCGATAATTTACACCTTAGGCTCTGCTTCTAACTTGGGCCCAAATTGTAAAATGGTCTTATCTATTGGCGATTTCGTTCCAATTCACATTCCAAGTAATATTCGGCATGCTAATTACATTGCCGGTTGCCAAATTGCATTATCTCTTATAGTTTCCGAGATATGGACTATCAATAATTTACACCTTAGGCTCTGCTTCTAACTTGAGCCCAAATTGTAAAATGGTCTTATCTATTGGCGATTTCGTCCCAATTCACATTCCAAGTGATATTCGGCATGCTAATTACATTGCCGGTTGCGAAATTGCATTATCTCTTATAGTTTCCGAGATATAGACTATCGATAATTTACACCTTAGGCTCTGCTTCTAACTTGGGCCCAAATTGTAAAATGGTCTTATCTATTGGCGATTTCGTTCCAATTCACATTCCAAGTAATATTCGGCATGCTAATTACATTGCCGGTTGCCAAATTGCATTATCTCTTATAGTTTCCGAGATATGGACTATCGATAATTTACACCTTAGGTTCTGCTTCTAACTTGGGCCCAAATTGTAAAATGGTCTTATCTATTGGCGATTTCGTCCCAATTCACATTCCAAGTGATATTCGGCATGCTAATTACATTGCCGGTTGCGAAATTGCATTATCTCTTATAATTTCCGAGATATGGACTATCAATAATTTACACCTTAGGCTCTGCTTCTAACTTGGGCCCAAATTGTAAAATGGTCTTATCTATTGGCGATTTCGTTCCAATTCACATTCCAAGTAATATTCGGCATGCTAATTACATTGCCGGTTGCCAAATTGCATTATCTCTTATACTTTCCGAGATATGGACTATCGATAATTTACACCTTAGGCTCTGCTTCTAACTTGGGCCCAAATTGTAAAATGGTCTTATCTATTGGCGATTTCGTTCCAATTCACATTCCAAGTAATATTCGGCATGCTAATTACATTGCCGGTTGCCAAATTGCATTATCTCTTATAGTTTCCGAGATATGGACTATCGATAATTTACACCTTAGGCTCTGCTTCTAACTTGGGCCCAAATTGTAAAATGGTCTTATCTATTGGCGATTTCGTTCCAATTCACATTCCGAGTAATATTCGGCATGCTAATTACATTGCCGGTTGCCAAATTGCATTATCTCTTATAGTTTCCGAGATATGGACTATCAATAATTTACACTTTAGGCTCTGCTTCTAACTTGGGCCCAAATTGTAAAATGGTCTTATCTATTGGCGTTTTCGTTCCAATTCACATTCCAAGTAATATTCGGCATGCTAATTACATTGCCGGTTGCCAAATTGCATTATCTCTTATAGTTTCCGAGATATGGACTATCGATAATTTACACCTTAGGCTCTGCTTCTAACTTGGGCCCAAATTGTAAAATGGTCTTATCTATTGGCAATTTCGTTCCAATTCACATTCCAAGTAATATTCGGCATGCTAATTACATTGCCGGTTGCCAAATTGCATTATCTCTTATAGTTTCCGAGATATGGACTATCGATAATTTACACCTTAATCTCTGCTTCTAACTTGGGCCCAAATTGTAAAATGGTCTTATCTATTGGCGATTTCGTTCCAATTCACATTCCAAGTAATATTCGGCATGCTAATTACATTGCCGGTTGCGAAATTGCATTATCTCTTATAGTTTCCGAGATATGGACTATCGATAATTTACACCTTAGGCTCTGCTTCTAACTTGGACCCAAATTGTAAAATGGTCTTATCTATTGGCGATTTCGTTCCAATTCACATTCCAAGTAATATTCGGCATGCTAATTACATTGCCGGTTGCCAAATTGCATTATCTCTTATAGTTTCCGAGATATGGACTATCGATAATTTACACCTTAGGCTCTGCTTCTAACTTGGGCCCAAATTGTAAAATGGTCTTATCTATTGGCGATTTCGTTCCAATTCACATTCCAAGTAATATTCGGCATGCTAATTACATTGCCGGTTGCCAAATTGCATTATCTCTTATAGTTTCCGAGATATGGACTATCAATAATTTACACCTTAGGCTCTGCTTCTAACTTGAGCCCAAATTGTAAAATGGTCTTATCTATTGGCGATTTCGTCCCAATTCACATTCCAAGTGATATTCGGCATGCTAATTACATTGCCGGTTGCGAAATTGCATTATCTCTTATAGTTTCCGAGATATAGACTATCGATAATTTACACCTTAGGCTCTGCTTCTAACTTGGGCCCAAATTGTAAAATGGTCTTATCTATTGGCGATTTCGTTCCAATTCACATTCCAAGTAATATTCGGCATGCTAATTACATTGCCGGTTGCCAAATTGCATTATCTCTTATAGTTTCCGAGATATGGACTATCGATAATTTACACCTTAGGCTCTGCTTCTAACTTGGGCCCAAATTGTAAAATGGTCTTATCTATTGGCGATTTCGTCCCAATTCACATTCCAAGTGATATTCGGCATGCTAATTACATTGCCGGTTGCGAAATTGCATTATCTCTTATAATTTCCGAGATATGGACTATCAATAATTTACACCTTAGGCTCTGCTTCTAACTTGGGCCCAAATTGTAAAATGGTCTTATCTATTGGCGATTTCGTTCCAATTCACATTCCAAGTAATATTCGGCATGCTAATTACATTGCCGGTTGCCAAATTGCATTATCTCTTATACTTTCCGAGATATGGACTATCGATAATTTACACCTTAGGTTCTGCTTTTAACTTGGGCCCAAATTGTAAAATGGTCTTATCTATTGGCGATTTCGTTCCAATTCACATTCCAAGTAATATTCGGCATGCTAATTACATTGCCGGTTGCCAAATTGCATTATCTCTTATAGTTTCCGAGATATGGACTATCGATAATTTACACCTTAGGCTCTGCTTCTAACTTGGGCCCAAATTGTAAAATGGTCTTATCTATTGGCGATTTCGTTCCAATTCACATTCCGAGTAATATTCGGCATGCTAATTACATTGCCGGTTGCCAAATTGCATTATCTCTTATAGTTTCCGAGATATGGACTATCAATAATTTACACCTTAGGCTCTGCTTCTAACTTGGGCCAAATTGTAAAATGGTCTTATCTATTGACGATTTCGTTCCAATTCACATTCCAAGTAATATTCGGCATGCTAATTACATTGCCGGTTGCCAAATTGCATTATCTCTTATAGTTTCCGAGATATGGACTATCGATAATTTACACCTTAGGCTCTGCTTCTAACTTGGGCCCAAATTGTAAAATGGCCTTATCTATTGGCGATTTCGTCCCAATTCACATTCCAAGTAATATTCGACATGCTAATTACATTGCCGGTTACGAAATTGCATTATCTCTTATAGTTTCAGAGATATGGACTATCGATAATTTACACCTTAGGCTCTGCTTCTAACTTGGGCCCAAATTGTAAAATGGTCTTATCTATTGGCAATTTCGTTCCAATTCACATTCCAAGTAATATTCGGCATGCTAATTACATTGCCGGTTGCCAAATTTCATTATCTCTTATAGTTTCCGAGATATGGACTATCGATAATTTACACCTTAATCTCTGCTTCTAACTTGGGCCCAAATTGTAAAATGGTCTTATCTATTGGCGATTTCGTTCCAATTCACACTCCAAGTAATATTCGGCATGCTAATTACATTGCCGGTTGCCAAATTGCATTAACTCTTATAGTTTCCGAGATATGGACTATCGATAATTTACACCTTAGGCTCTGCTTCTAACTTGGGCCCAAATTGTAAAATGGTCTTATCTATTGGCGATTTCGTTCCAATTCACATTCCAAGTAATATTCGGCATGCTAATTACATTGCCGGTTGCCAAATTGCATTATCTCTTATAGTTTCCGAGATATGGACTATCGATAATTTACACCTTAGGCTCTGCTTCTAACTTGGGCCCAAATTGTAAAATGGTCTTATCTATTGGCGATTTCGTTCCAATTCACATTCCAAGTAATATTCGGCATGCTAATTACATTGCCGGTTGCCAAATTGCATTATCTCTTATAGTTTCCGAGATATGGACTATCGATAATTTACACCTTAGGCTCTGCTTCTAACTTGGGCCCAAATTGTAAAATGGTCTTATCTATTGGCGATTTCGTTCCAATTCACATTCCAAGTAATATTCTGCATGCTAATTACATTGCCGGTTGCCAAATTGAATTATCTCTTATAGTTTCCGAGATATGGACTATCGATAATTTACACCTTAGGCTCTGCTTCTAACTTGGGCCCAAATTGTAAAATGGTCTTACCTATTGGCGATTTCGTTCCAATTCACATTCCAAGTAATATTCGGCATGCTAATTACATTGCCGGTTGCCAAATTGCATTATCTCTTATAGTTTCCGAGATATGGACTATCGATAATTTACACCTTAGGCTCTGCTTCTAACTTGGGCCCAAATTGTAAAATGGTCTTATCTATTGGCGATTTCGCTCCAATTCACATTCCAAGTAATATTCGGCATGCTAATTACATTGCCGGTTGCCAAATTGCATTATCTCTTATAGTTTCCGAGATATGGACTATCGATAATTTACACCTTAGGCTCTGCTTCTAACTTGGGCCCAAATTGTAAAATGGTCTTATCTATTGGCGATTTCGTCCCAATTCACATTCCAAGTGATATTCGGCATGCTAATTACATTGCCGTTTGCGAAATTGCATTATCTCTTATAGTTTCCGAGATATGGACTATCGATAATTTACACCTTAGGCTCTGCTTCTAACTTATGCCCAAATTGTAAAATGGTCTTATCTATTGGCGATTTCGTTCCAATTCACATTCCAAGTAATATTCGGCATGCTAATTACATTGCCGGTTGCCAAATTGCATTATCTCTTATAGTTTCCGAGATATGGACTATCGATTATTTACACCTTAGGCTCTGCTTCTAACTTGGGCCCAAATTGTGAAATGGTCTTATCTATTGGCGATTTCGTCCCAATTCACATTCCAAGTGATATTCGGCATGCTAATTACATTGCCGGTTGCGAAATTGCATTATCTCTTATAGTTTCCGAGATATGGACTATCGATAATTTACACCTTAGGCTCTGCTTCTAACTTGGGCCCAAATTGTAAAATGGTCTTATCTATTGGCGATTTAGTTGCAATTCACATTCCAAGTAATATTCGGCATGCTAATTACATTGCCGGTTGCCAAATTGCATTATCTCTTATAGTTTCCGAGATATGGACTATCGATTATTTACACATTAGGCTCTGCTTCTAACTTGGGCCCAAATTGTAAAATGGTCTTATCTATTGGCGATTTCGTTCCAATTCACATTCCAAGTAATATTCGGCATGCTAATTACATTGCCGGTTGCCCAATTGCATTATCTCTTATAGTTTCCGAGATATGGACTATCGATAATTTACACCTTAGGTTCTGCTTCTAACTTGGGCCCAAATTGTAAAATGGTCTTATCTATTGGCGATTTCGTTCCAATTCACATTCCAAGTAATATTCGGCATGCTAATTACATTGCCGGTTGCCAAATTGAATTATCTCTTATAGTTTCCGAGATATGGACTATCGATAATTTACACCTTAGGCTCTGCTTCTAACTTGGGCCCAAATTGTAAAATGGTCTTACCTATTGGCGATTTCGTTCCAATTCACATTCCAAGTAATATTCGACATGCTAATTACATTGCCGGTTGCCAAATTGCATTATCTCTTATAGTTTCCGAGATATGGACTATCGATAATTTACACCTTAGGCTCTGCTTCTAACTTGGGCCCAAATTGTAAAATGGTCTTATCTATTGGCGATTTCGTCCCAATTCACATTCCAAGTAATATTCGGCATGCTAATTACATTGCCGGTTGCCAAATTGCATTATCTCTTATAGTTTCCGAGATATGGACTATCGATAATTTACACCTTAGGCTCTGCTTCTAACTTGGGCCCAAATTGTAAAATGCTCTTATCTATTGGCTATTTCGTTCCAATTCACATTCCAAGTAATATTCGGCATGCTAATTACATTGCCGGTTGCCAAATTGCATTATCTCTTATAGTTTCCGAGATATGGACTATCGAAAATTTACACCTTAGGCTCTGCTTCTAACTTGGGCCCAAATTGTAAAATGGTCTTATCTATTGGCGATTTCGTTCCAATTCACATTCCAAGTAATATTCGGCATGCTAATTACATTGCCGGTTGCGAAATTGCATTATCTCTTATAGTTTCCGAGATTTGGACTATCGATAATTTACACCTTAGGCTCTGCTTCTAACTTGGGCTCAAATTGTAAAATGGTCTTATCTATTGGCGATTTCGTTCCAATTCACATTCCAAGTAATATTCGGCATGCTAATTACATTGCCGGTTGCCAAATTGTATTATCTCTTATAGTTTCCGAGATATGGACTATCGATAATTTACACCTTAGGCTCTGCTTCTAACTTGGGCCCAAATTGTAAAATGGTCTTATCTATTGGCGATTTCGTTCCAATTCACATTCCAAGTAATATTCGGCATGCTAATTACATTGCCGGTTGCCAAATTGCATTATCTCTTATAGTTTCCGAGATATGGACTATCGATAATTTACACCTTAGGCTCTGCTTCTAACTTGGGCCCAAATTGTAAAATGGTCTTATCTATTGGCGATTTCGTCCCAATTCACATTCCAAGTGATATTCGGCATGCTAATTTCATTGCCGGTTGCGAAATTGCATTATCTCTTATAGTTTCCGAGATATGGACTATCAATTATTTGCACCTTAGGCTCTGCTTCTAACTTGGGCCCAAATTGTAAAATGGTCTTATCTATTTCCGATTTCGTTCCAATTCACATTCCAAGTAATATTCGGCATGCTAATTACATTGCCGGTTGCCAAATTGCATTATCTCTTATAGTTTCCGAGATATGGACTATCGATAATTTACACCTTAGGCTCTGCTTCTAACTTGGGCCCAAATTGTAAAATGGTCTTATCTATTGGCGATTTCGTTCCAATTCACATTCCAAGTAATATTCGGCATGCTAATTACATTGCCGGTTGTCAAATTGCATTATCTCTTATAGTTTCCGAGATATGGACTATCGATAATTTACACCTTAGGCTCTGCTTCTAACTTGGGCCCAAATTGTAAAATGGTCTTATCTATTGGCGATTTCGTTCCAATTCACATTCCAAGTAATATTCGGCATGCTAATTACATTGCCGGTTGCCAAATTGCATTATCTCTTATAGATTCCGAGATATGGACTATCGATAATTTACACCTTAGGTTCTGCTTCTAACTTGGGCCCAAATTGTAAAATGGTCTTATCTATTGGCGATTTAGTTGCAATTCACATTCCAAGTAATATTCGGCATGCTAATTACATTGCCGGTTGCCAAATTGCATTATCTCTTATAGTTTCCAAGATATGGACTATCGATAATTTACACCTTAGGCTCTGCTTCTAACTTGGGCCCAAATTGTAAAATGGTCTTATCTATAGGCGATTTCGTTCAAATTCACATTCCAAGTAATATTCGGCATGCTAATTACATTGCCGGTTGCCAAATTGCATTATCTCTTATAGTTTCCGAGATATGGACTATCGATAATTTACACCTTAGGCTCTGCTTCTAACTTGGGCCCAAATTGTAAACTGGTCTTATCTATTGGCGATTTCGTTCCAATTCACATTCCAAGTAATATTCGGCATGCTAATTACATTGCCGGTTGCCAAATTGCATTATCTCTTATAGTTTCCGAGATATGGACTATCGATAATTTACACCTTAGGCTCTGCTTCTAACTTGGGCCCAAATTGTAAAATGGTCTTATCTATTGGCGATTTCGTCCCAATTCACATTCCTAGTGATATTCGGCATGCTAATTACATTGCCGGTTGCGAAATTGCATTATCTCTTATAGTTTCCGAGATATGGACTATCAATAATTTACACCTTAGGCTCTACTTCTAACTTGGGCCCAAATTGTAAAATGGTCTTATCTATTGGCGATTTCGTTCCAATTCACATTCCAAGTAATATTCGGCATGCTAATTACATTGCCGGTTGCCAAATTGCATTATCTCTTATAGTTTCCGAGATATGGACTATCGATAATTTACACCTTAGGCTCTGCTTCTAACTTGGGCCCAAATTGTAAAATGGTCTTATCTATTGGCGATTTCGTTCCAATTCACATTCCAAGTAATATTCGGCATGCTAATTACATTGCCGGTTGTCAAATTGCATTATCTCTTATAGTTTCCGAGATATGGACTATCGATAATTTACACCTTAGGCTCTGCTTCTAACTTGGGCCCAAATTGTAAAATGGTCTTATCTATTGGCGATTTCGTCCCAATTCACATTCCAAGTAATATTCGGCATGCTAATTACATTGCCGGTTGCCAAATTGCATTATCTCTTATAGTTTCCGAGATATGGACTATCGATAATTTACACCTTAGGCTCTGCTTCTATCTTGCTCCCAAATTGTAAAATGGTCTTATCTATTGGCGATTTCGTTCCAATTCACATTCCAAGTAATATTCGGCATGCTAATTACATTGCCGGTTGCCAAATTGCATTATCTCTTATAGTTTCCGGGATATGGACTATCGATAATTTACACCTTAGGCTCTGCTTCTAACTTGGGCCCAAATTGTAAAATGGTCTTATCTATTGGCGATTTCGTTCCAATTCACATTCCAAGTAATATTCGGCATGCTAATTACATTGCCGGTTGCCAAATTGAATTATCTCTTATAGTTTCCGAGATATGGACTATCGATAATTTACACCTTAGGCTCTGCTTCTAACTTGGGCCCAAATTGTAAACTGGTCTTATCTATTGGCGATTTCGTTCCAATTCACATTCCAAGTAATATTCGGCATGCTAATTACATTGCCGGTTGCCAAATTGCATTATCTCTTATAGTTTCCGAGATATGGACTATCGATAATTTACACCTTAGGCTCTGCTTCTAACTTGGGCCCAAATTGTAAAATGGTCTTATCTATTGGCGATTTCGTCCCAATTCACATTCCTAGTGATATTCGGCATGCTAATTACATTGCCGGTTGCGAAATTGCATTATCTCTTATAGTTTCCGAGATATGGACTATCAATAATTTACACCTTAGGCTCTACTTCTAACTTGGGCCCAAATTGTAAAATGGTCTTATCTATTGGCGATTTCGTTCCAATTCACATTCCAAGTAATATTCGGCATGCTAATTACATTGCCGGTTGCCAAATTGCATTATCTCTTATAGTTTCCGAGATATGGACTATCGATAATTTACACCTTAGGCTCTGCTTCTAACTTGGGCCCAAATTGTAAAATGGTCTTATCTATTGGCGATTTCGTTCCAATTCACATTCCAAGTAATATTCGGCATGCTAATTACATTGCCGGTTGTCAAATTGCATTATCTCTTATAGTTTCCGAGATATGGACTATCGATAATTTACACCTTAGGCTCTGCTTCTAACTTGGGCCCAAATTGTAAAATGGTCTTATCTATTGGCGATTTCGTCCCAATTCACATTCCAAGTAATATTCGGCATGCTAATTACATTGCCGGTTGCCAAATTGCATTATCTCTTATAGTTTCCGAGATATGGACTATCGATAATTTACACCTTAGGCTCTGCTTCTATCTTGCTCCCAAATTGTAAAATGGTCTTATCTATTGGCGATTTCGTTCCAATTCACATTCCAAGTAATATTCGGCATGCTAATTACATTGCCGGTTGCCAAATTGCATTATCTCTTATAGTTTCCGGGATATGGACTATCGATAATTTACACCTTAGGCTCTGCTTCTAACTTGGGCCCAAATTGTAAAATGGTCTTATCTATTGGCGATTTCGTTCCAATTCACATTCCAAGTAATATTCGGCATGCTAATTACATTGCCGGTTGCCAAATTGAATTATCTCTTATAGTTTCCGAGATATGGACTATCGATAATTTACACCTTAGGCTCTGCTTCTAACTTGGGCCCAAATTGTAAAATGGTCTTATCTATTGGCGATTTCGTTCCAATTCACATTCCAAGTAATATTCGGCATGCTAATTACATTGCCGGTTGCCAAATTGCATTATCTCTTATAGTTTCCGAGATATGGACTATCGATAATTTACACCTTAGGCTCTGCTTCTAACTTGGGCCCAAATTGTAAAATGGTCTTATCTATTGGCGATTTCGTTCCAATTCACATTCCAAGTAATATTCGGCATGCTAATTACATTGCCGGTTGCCAAATTGCATTATCTCTTATAGTTTCCGAGATATGGACTATCGATAATTTACACCTTAGGCTCTGCTTCTAACTTGGGCCCAAATTGTAAAATGGTCTTATCTATTGGCGATTTCGTCCCAATTCACATTCCAAGTGATATTCGGCATGCTAATTACATTGCCGGTTGCGAAATTGCATTATCTCTTATAGTTTCCGAGATATGGACTATCAATAATTTACACCTTAGGCTCTGCTTCTAACTTGGGCCCAAATTGTAAAATGGTCTTATCTATTGGCGATTTCGTTCCAATTCACATTCCAAGTAATATTCGGCATGCTAATTACATTGCCGGTTGCCAAATTGCATTATCTCTTATAGTTTCCGAGATATGGACTATCGATAATTTACACCTTAGGCTCTGCTTCTAACTTGGGCCCAAATTGTAAAATGGTCTTATCTATTGGCGATTTCGTTCCAATTCACATTCCAAGTAATATTCGGCATGCTAATTACATTGCCGATTGTCAAATTGCATTATCTCTTATAGTTTCCGAGATATGGACTATCGATAATTTACACCTTAGGCTCTGCTTCTAACTTGGGCCCAAATTGTAAAATGGTCTTATCTATTGGCGATTTCGTTCCAATTCACATTCCAAGTAATATTCGGCATGCTAATTACATTGCCGGTTGCCAAATTGCATTATCTCTTATAGTTTCCGAGATATGGACTATCGATAATATACACCTTAGGCTCTGCTTCTAACTTGGGCCCAAATTGTAAAATGGTCTTATCTATTGGCGATTTAGTTGCAATTCACATTCCAAGTAATATTCGGCATGCTAATTACATTGCCGGTTGCCAAATTGCATTATCTCTTATAGTTTCCGAGATATGTACTATCGATAATTTACACCTTAGGCTCTGCTTCTAACTTGGGCCCAAATTGTAAAATGGTCTTATCTATTGGCGATTTCGTTCAAATTCACATTCCAAGTAATATTCGGCATGCTAATTACATTGCCGGTTGCCAAATTGCATTATCTCTTATAGTTTCCGAGATATGGACTATCGATAATTTACACCTTAGGCTCTGCTTCTAACTTGGGCCCAAATTGTAAAATGGTCTTATCTATTGGCGATTTCGTTCCAATTCACATTCCAAGTAATATTCGGCATGCTAATTACATTGCCGGTTGCCAAATTGCATTATCTCTTATAGTTTCCGAGATATGGACTATCGATAATTTACACCTTAGGCTCTGCTTCTAACTTGGGCCCAAATTGTAAAATGGTCTTATCTATTGGCGATTTCGTTCCAATTCACACTCCAAGTAATATTCGGCATGCTAATTACATTGCCGGTTGCGAAATTGCATTATCTCTTATAGTTTCCGAGATATGGACTATCGATAATTTACACCTTAGGCTATGCTTCTAACTTGGGCCCAAATTGTAAAATGGCCTTATCTATTGGCGATTTCGTTCCAATTCACATTCCAAGTAATATTCGGCATGCTAATTACATTGCCGGTTGCCAAATTGCATGATCTCTTATAGTTTCCGAGATATGGACTATCGATAATTTACACCTTAGGCTCTGCTTCTAACTTGGGCCCAAATTGTAAGATGGACGAACCTATTGGCGATTCCGTTCCAATTCACATTCCAAGTAATATTCGGCATGCTAATTACATTGCCGGTTGCCAAATTGCATTATCTCTTATAGTTTCCGAGATATGGACTATCGATAATTTACACCTTAGGCTCTGCTTCTAACTTGGGCCCAAATTGTAAAATGGTCTTATCTATTGGCGATTTCGTTCCAATTCACATTCCAAGTAATATTCGGCATGCTAATTACATTGCCGGTTGCCAAATTGCATTATCTCTTATAGTTTCCGAGATATGGACTATCGATAATTTACACCTTAGGCTCTGCTTCTAACTTGGGCCCAAATTGTAAAATGGTCTTATCTATTGGCGATTTCGTCCCAATTCACATTCCAAGTGATATTCGGCATGCTAATTTCATTGCCGGTTGCGAAATTGCATTATCTCTTATAGTTTCCGAGATATGGACTATCAATTATTTGCACCTTAGGCTCTGCTTCTAACTTGGGCCCAAATTGTAAAATGGTCTTATCTATTTCCGATTTCGTTCCAATTCACATTCCAAGTAATATTCGGCATGCTAATTACATTGCCGGTTGCCAAATTGCATTATCTCTTATAGTTTCCGAGATATGGACTATCGATAATTTACACCTTAGGCTCTGCTTCTAACTTGGGCCCAAATTGTAAAATGGTCTTATCTATTGGCGATTTCGTTCCAATTCACATTCCAAGTAATATTCGGCATGCTAATTACATTGCCGGTTGTCAAATTGCATTATCTCTTATAGTTTCCGAGATATGGACTATCGATAATTTACACCTTAGGCTCTGCTTCTAACTTGGGCCCAAATTGTAAAATGGTCTTATCTATTGGCGATTTCGTTCCAATTCACATTCCAAGTAATATTCGGCATGCTAATTACATTGCCGGTTGCCAAATTGCATTATCTCTTATAGATTCCGAGATATGGACTATCGATAATTTACACCTTAGGTTCTGCTTCTAACTTGGGCCCAAATTGTAAAATGGTCTTATCTATTGGCGATTTAGTTGCAATTCACATTCCAAGTAATATTCGGCATGCTAATTACATTGCCGGTTGCCAAATTGCATTATCTCTTATAGTTTCCAAGATATGGACTATCGATAATTTACACCTTAGGCTCTGCTTCTAACTTGGGCCCAAATTGTAAAATGGTCTTATCTATTGGCGATTTCGTTCAAATTCACATTCCAAGTAATATTCGGCATGCTAATTACATTGCCGGTTGCCAAATTGCATTATCTCTTATAGTTTCCGAGATATGGACTATCGATAATTTACACCTTAGGCTCTGCTTCTAACTTGGGCCCAAATTGTAAACTGGTCTTATCTATTGGCGATTTCGTTCCAATTCACATTCCAAGTAATATTCGGCATGCTAATTACATTGCCGGTTGCCAAATTGCATTATCTCTTATAGTTTCCGAGATATGGACTATCGATAATTTACACCTTAGGCTCTGCTTCTAACTTGGGCCCAAATTGTAAAATGGTCTTATCTATTGGCGATTTCGTCCCAATTCACATTCCAAGTGATATTCGGCATGCTAATTACATTGCCGGTTGCGAAATTGCATTATCTCTTATAGTTTCCGAGATATGGACTATCGATAATTTACACCTTAGGCTCTGCTTCTAACTTGGGCCCAAATTGTAAAATGGTCTTATCTATTGGCGATTTCGTTCCAATTCACATTCCAAGTAATATTCGGCATGCTAATTACATTGCCGGTTGCCAAATTGCATTATCTCTTATAGTTTCCGAGATATGGACTATCGATAATTTACACCTTAGGCTCTGCTTCTAACTTGGGCAAAAATTGTAAAATGGTCTTATCTATTGGCAATTTCGTTCCAATTCACATTCCAAGTAATATTCGGCATGCTAATTACATTGCCGGTTGCCAAATTGAATTATCTCTTATAGTTTCCGAGATATGGACTATCGATAATTTACACCTTAGGCTCTGCTTCTAACTTGGGCCCAAATTGTAAAATGGTCTTATCTATTGGCGATTTCGTTCCAATTCACATTCCAAGTAATATTCGGCATGCTAATTACATTGCCGGTTGCCAAATTGCATTATCTCTTATAGTTTCCGAGATATGGACTATCGATAATTTACACCTTAGGCTCTGCTCCTAACTTGGGCCCAAATTGTAAAATGGTCTTATCTATTGGCGATTTCGTTCCAATTCACATTCCAAGTTATATTCGGCATGCTAATTACATTGCCGGTTGCCAAATTGCATTATCTCTTATAGTTTCCGATATATGGACTATCGATAATTTACACCTTAGGCTCTGCTTCTAACTTGGGCCCAAATTGTAAAATGGTCTTATCTATTGGCGATTTCGTCGCAATTCACATTCCAAGTGATATTCGGCATGCTAATTACATTGCCGGTTGCGAAATTGCATTATCTCTTATAGTTTCCGAGATATGGACTATCAATAATTTACACCTTAGGCTCTGCTTCTAACTTGGGCCCAAATTGTAAAATGGTCTTATCTATTGGCGATTTCGTTCCAATTCACATTCCAAGTAATATTCGGCATGCTAATTACATTGCCGGTTGCCAAATTGCATTATCTCTTATAGTTTCCGAGATATGGACTATCGATAATTTACACCTTAGGCTCTGCTTCTAACTTGGGCCCAAATTGTAAAATGGTCTTATCTATTGGCGATTTCGTTCCAATTCACATTCCAAGTAATATTCGGCATGCTAATTACATTGCCGGTTGCCAAATTGCATTATCTCTTATAGTCTCCGAGATATGGACTATCGATAATTTACACCTTGGGCTCTGCTTCTATCTTGCTCCCAAATTGTAAAATGGTCTTATCTATTGGCGATTTCGTTCCAATTCACATTCCAAGTGATATTCGGCATGCTAATTACATTGCCGGTTGCGAAATTGCATTATCTCTTATAGTTTCCGAGATATGGACTATCGATAATTTACACCTTAGGCTCTGCTTCTAACTTGGGCCCAAATTGTAAAATGGTCTTATCTATTGGCGATTTCGTTCCAATTCACATTCCAAGTAATATTCGGCATGCTAATTACATTGCCGGTTGCCAAATTGCATTATCTCTTATAGTTTCCGAGATATGGACTATCGATAATTTACACCTTAGGCTCTGCTTCTAACTTGGGCAAAAATTGTAAAATGGTCTTATCTATTGGCAATTTCGTTCCAATTCACATTCCAAGTAATATTCGGCATGCTAATTACATTGCCGGTTGCCAAATTGAATTATCTCTTATAGTTTCCGAGATATGGACTATCGATAATTTACACCTTAGGCTCTGCTTCTAACTTGGGCCCAAATTGTAAAATGGTCTTATCTATTGGCGATTTCGTTCCAATTCACATTCCAAGTAATATTCGGCATGCTAATTACATTGCCGGTTGCCAAATTGCATTATCTCTTATAGTTTCCGAGATATGGACTATCGATAATTTACACCTTAGGCTCTGCTCCTAACTTGGGCCCAAATTGTAAAATGGTCTTATCTATTGGCGATTTCGTTCCAATTCACATTCCAAGTTATATTCGGCATGCTAATTACATTGCCGGTTGCCAAATTGCATTATCTCTTATAGTTTCCGATATATGGACTATCGATAATTTACACCTTAGGCTCTGCTTCTAACTTGGGCCCAAATTGTAAAATGGTCTTATCTATTGGCGATTTCGTCGCAATTCACATTCCAAGTGATATTCGGCATGCTAATTACATTGCCGGTTGCCAAATTGCATTATCTCTTATAGTTTCCGAGATATGGACTATCGATAATTTACACCTTAGGCTCTGCTTCTAACTTGGGCCCAAATTGTAAAATGGTCTTATCTATTGGCGATTTCGTTCCAATTCACATTCCAAGTAATATTCGGCATGCTAATTACATTGCCGGTTGCCAAATTGCATTATCTCTTATAGTCTCCGAGATATGGACTATCGATAATTTACACCTTGGGCTCTGCTTCTATCTTGCTCCCAAATTGTAAAATGGTCTTATCTATTGGCGATTTCGTTCCAATTCACATTCCAAGTAATATTCGGCATGCTAATTATATTGCCGGTTGCCAAATTGCATTATCTCTTATAGTTTCCGAGATATGGACTATCGATAATTTACACCTTAGGCTCTGCTTCTAACTTGGGCCCAAATTGTAAAATGGTCTTATCTATTGGCGATTTCGTTCCAATTCACATTCCAAGTAATATTCGGCATGCTAATTACATTGCCGGTTGCCAAATTGCATTATCTCTTATAGTTTCCGAGATATGGACTATCGATAATTTACACCTTAGGCTCTGCTTCTAACTTGGGCCCAAATTGTAAAATGGTCTTATCTATTGGCGATTTCGTCCCAATTCACATTCCAAGTGATATTCGGCATGCTAATTACATTGCCGGTTGCGAAATTGCATTATCTCTTATAGTTTCCGAGATATGGACTATCAATAATTTACACCTTAGGCTCTACTTCTAACTTGGGCCCAAATTGTAAAATGGTCTTATCTATTGGCGATTTCGTTCCAATTCACATTCCAAGTAATATTCGGCATGCTAATTACATTGCCGGTTGCCAAATTGCATTATCTCTTATAGTTTCCGAGATATGGACTATCGATAATTTACACCTTAGGCTCTGCTTCTAACTTGGGCCCAAATTGTAAAATGGTCTTATCTATTGGCGATTTCGTTCCAATTCACATTCCAAGTAATATTCGGCATGCTAATTACATTGCCGGTTGTCAAATTGCATTATCTCTTATAGTTTCCGAGATATGGACTATCGATAATTTACACCTTAGGCTCTGCTTCTAACTTGGGCCCAAATTGTAAAATGGTCTTATCTATTGGCGATTTCGTCCCAATTCACATTCCAAGTAATATTCGGCATGCTAATTACATTGCCGGTTGCCAAATTGCATTATCTCTTATAGTTTCCGAGATATGGACTATCGATAATTTACACCTTAGGCTCTGCTTCTATCTTGCTCCCAAATTGTAAAATGGTCTTATCTATTGGCGATTTCGTTCCAATTCACATTCCAAGTAATATTCGGCATGCTAATTACATTGCCGGTTGCCAAATTGCATTATCTCTTATAGTTTCCGAGATATGGACTATCGATAATTTACACCTTAGGCTCTGCTTCTAACTTGGGCCCAAATTGTAAAATGGTCTTATCTATTGGCGATTTCGTTCCAATTCACATTCCAAGTAATATTCGGCATGCTAATTACATTGCCGGTTGCCAAATTGCATTATCTCTTATAGTTTCCGAGATATGGACTATCGATAATTTACACCTTAGGCTCTGCTTCTAACTTGGGCCCAAATTGTAAAATGGTCTTATCTATTGGCGATTTCGTTCCAATTCACATTCCAAGTAATATTCGGCATGCTAATTACATTGCCGGTTGCCAAATTGCATTATCTCTTATAGTTTCCGAGATATGGACTATCGATAATTTACACCTTAGGCTCTGCTTCTAACTTGGGCCCAAATTGTAAAATGGTCTTATCTATTGGCGATTTCGTCCCAATTCACATTCCAAGTGATATTCGGCATGCTAATTACATTGCCGGTTGCGAAATTGCATTATCTCTTATAGTTTCCGAGATATGGACTATCAATAATTTACACCTTAGGCTCTGCTTCTAACTTGGGCCCAAATTGTAAAATGGTCTTATCTATTGGCGATTTCGTTCCAATTCACATTCCAAGTAATATTCGGCATGCTAATTACATTGCCGGTTGCCAAATTGCATTATCTCTTATAGTTTCCGAGATATGGACTATCGATAATTTACACCTTAGGCTCTGCTTCTAACTTGGGCCCAAATTGTAAAATGGTCTTATCTATTGGCGATTTCGTTCCAATTCACATTCCAAGTAATATTCGGCATGCTAATTACATTGCCGATTGTCAAATTGCATTATCTCTTATAGTTTCCGAGATATGGACTATCGATAATTTACACCTTAGGCTCTGCTTCTAACTTGGGCCCAAATTGTAAAATGGTCTTATCTATTGGCGATTTCGTTCCAATTCACATTCCAAGTAATATTCGGCATGCTAATTACATTGCCGGTTGCCAAATTGCATTATCTCTTATAGTTTCCGAGATATGGACTATCGATAATTTACACCTTAGGCTCTGCTTCTATCTTGCTCCCAAATTGTAAAATGGTCTTATCTATTGGCGATTTCGTTCCAATTCACATTCCAAGTAATATTCGGCATGCTAATTACATTGCCGGTTGCCAAATTGCATTATCTCTTATAGTTTCCGAGATATGGACTATCGATAATTTACACCTTAGGCTCTGCTTCTAACTTGGGCCCAAATTGTAAAATGGTCTTATCTATTGGCGATTTCGTTCCAATTCACATTCCAAGTAATATTCGGCATGCTAATTACATTGCCGGTTGCCAAATTGCATTATCTCTTATAGTTTCCGAGATATGGACTATCGATAATTTACACCTTAGGCTCTGCTTCTAACTTGGGCCCAAATTGTAAAATGGTCTTATCTATTGGCGATTTCGTTCCAATTCACATTCCAAGTAATATTCGGCATGCTAATTACATTGCCGGTTGCCAAATTGCATTATCTCTTATAGTTTCCGAGATATGGACTATCGATAATTTACACCTTAGGCTCTGCTTCTAACTTGGGCCCAAATTGTAAAATGGTCTTATCTATTGGCGATTTCGTCCCAATTCACATTCCAAGTGATATTCGGCATGCTAATTACATTGCCGGTTGCGAAATTGCATTATCTCTTATAGTTTCCGAGATATGGACTATCAATAATTTACACCTTAGGCTCTGCTTCTAACTTGGGCCCAAATTGTAAAATGGTCTTATCTATTGGCGATTTCGTTCCAATTCACATTCCAAGTAATATTCGGCATGCTAATTACATTGCCGGTTGCCAAATTGCATTATCTCTTATAGTTTCCGAGATATGGACTATCGATAATTTACACCTTAGGCTCTGCTTCTAACTTGGGCCCAAATTGTAAAATGGTCTTATCTATTGGCGATTTCGTTCCAATTCACATTCCAAGTAATATTCGGCATGCTAATTACATTGCCGATTGTCAAATTGCATTATCTCTTATAGTTTCCGAGATATGGACTATCGATAATTTACACCTTAGGCTCTGCTTCTAACTTGGGCCCAAATTGTAAAATGGTCTTATCTATTGGCGATTTCGTTCCAATTCACATTCCAAGTAATATTCGGCATGCTAATTACATTGCCGGTTGCCAAATTGCATTATCTCTTATAGTTTCCGAGATATGGACTATCGATAATTTACACCTTAGGCTCTGCTTCTAACTTGGGCCCAAATTGTAAAATGGTCTTATCTATTGGCGATTTAGTTGCAATTCACATTCCAAGTAATATTCGGCATGCTAATTACATTGCCGGTTGCCAAATTGCATTATCTCTTATAGTTTCCGAGATATGTACTATCGATAATTTACACCTTAGGCTCTGCTTCTAACTTGGGCCCAAATTGTAAAATGGTCTTATCTATTGGCGATTTCGTTCAAATTCACATTCCAAGTAATATTCGGCATGCTAATTACATTGCCGGTTGCCAAATTGCATTATCTCTTATAGTTTCCGAGATATGGACTATCGATAATTTACACCTTAGGCTCTGCTTCTAACTTGGGCCCAAATTGTAAAATGGTCTTATCTATTGGCGATTTCGTTCCAATTCACATTCCAAGTAATATTCGGCATGCTAATTACATTGCCGGTTGCCAAATTGCATTATCTCTTATAGTTTCCGAGATATGGACTATCGATAATTTACACCTTAGGCTCTGCTTCTAACTTGGGCCCAAATTGTAAAATGGTCTTATCTATTGGAGATTTCGTTCCAATTCACACTCCAAGTAATATTCGGCATGCTAATTACATTGCCGGTTGCGAAATTGCATTATCTCTTATAGTTTCCGAGATATGGACTATCGATAATTTACACCTTAGGCTATGCTTCTAACTTGGGCCCAAATTGTAAAATGGCCTTATCTATTGGCGATTTCGTTCCAATTCACATTCCAAGTAATATTCGGCATGCTAATTACATTGCCGGTTGCCAAATTGCATGATCTCTTATAGTTTCCGAGATATGGACTATCGATAATTTACACCTTAGGCTCTGCTTCTAACTTGGGCCCAAATTGTAAAATGGACTTACCTATTGGCGATTCCGTTCCAATTCACATTCCAAGTAATATTCGGCATGCTAATTACATTGCCGGTTGCCAAATTGCATTATCTCTTATAGTTTCCGAGATATGGACTATCGATAATTTACACCTTAGGCTCTGCTTCTAACTTGGGCCCAAATTGTAAAATGGTCTTATCTATTGGCGATTTCGTTCCAATTCACATTCCAAGTAATATTCGGCATGCTAATTACATTGCCGGTTGCCAAATTGCATTATCTCTTATAGTTTCCGAGATATGGACTATCGATAATTTACACCTTAGGCTCTGCTTCTAACTTGGGCCCAAATTGTAAAATGGTCTTATCTATTGGCGATTTCGTCCCAATTCACATTCCAAGTGATATTCGGCATGCTAATTACATTGCCGGTTGCGAAATTGCATTATCTCTTATAGTTTCCGAGATATGGACTATCAATAATTTACACCTTAGGCTCTGCTTCTAACTTGGGCCCAAATTGTAAAATGGTCTTATCTATTGGCGATTTCGTTCCAATTCACATTCCAAGTAATATTCGGCATGCTAATTACATTGCCGGTTGCCAAATTGCATTATCTCTTATAGTTTCCGAGATATGGACTATCGATAATTTACACCTTAGGCTCTGCTTCTAACTTGGGCCCAAATTGTAAAATGGTCTTATCTATTGGCGATTTCGTTCCAATTCACATTCCAAGTAATATTCGGCATGCTAATTACATTGCCGGTTGTCAAATTGCATTATCTCTTATAGTTTCCGAGATATGGACTATCGATAATTTACACCTTAGGCTCTGCTTCTAACTTGGGCCCAAATTGTAAAATGGTCTTATCTATTGGCGATTTCGTTCCAATTCACATTCCAAGTAATATTCGGCATGCTAATTACATTGCCGGTTGCCAAATTGCATTATCTCTTATAGTTTCCGAGATATGGACTATCGATAATTTACACCTTAGGCTCTGCTTCTATCTTGCTCCCAAATTGTAAAATGGTCTTATCTATTGGCGATTTCGTTCCAATTCACATTCCAAGTAATATTCGGCATGCTAATTACATTGCCGGTTGCCAAATTGCATTATCTCTTATAGTTTCCGAGATATGGACTATCGATAATTTACACCTTAGGCTCTGCTTCTAACTTGGGCCCAAATTGTAAAATGGTCTTATCTATTGGCGATTTCGTTCCAATTCACATTCCAAGTAATATTCGGCATGCTAATTACATTGCCGGTTGCCAAATTGAATTATCTCTTATAGTTTCCGAGATATGGACTATCGATAATTTACACCTTAGGCTCTGCTTCTAACTTGGGTCCAAATTGTAAAATGGTCTTATCTATTGGCGATTTCGTTCCAATTCACATTCCAAGTAATATTCGGCATGCTAATTACATTGCCGGTTGCCAAACTGCATTATCTCTTATAGTTTCCGAGATATGGACTATCGATAATTTACACCTTAGGCTCTGCTTCTAACTTGGGCCCAAATTGTAAAATGGTCTTATCTATTGGCGATTTCGTTCCAATTCACATTCCAAGTAATATTCGGCATGCTAATTACATTGCCGGTTGCCAAATTGCATTATCTCTTATAGTTCCCGAGATATGGACTATCGATAATTTACACCTTAGGCTCTGCTTCTAACTTGGGCCCAAATTGTAAAATGGTCTTATCTATTGGCGATTTCGTCCCAATTCACATTCCAAGTGATATTCGGCATGCTAATTACATTGCCGGTTGCGAAATTGCATTATCTCTTATAGTTTCCGAGATATGGACTATCAATAATTTAGACCTTAGGCTCTGCTTCTAACTTGGGCCCAAATTGTAAAATGGTCTTATCTATTGGCGATTTCGTTCCAATTCACATTCCAAGTAATATTCGGCATGCTAATTACATTGCCGGTTGCCAAATTGCATTATCTCTTATAGTTTCCGAGATATGGACTATCGATAATTTACACCTTAGGCTCTGCTTCTAACTTGGGCCCAAATTGTAAAATGGTCTTATCTATTGGCGATTACGTTCCAATTCACATTCCAAGTAATATTCGGCATGCTAATTACATTGCCGGTTGCCAAATTGAATTATCTCTTATAGTTTCCGAGATATGGACTATCGATAATTTACACCTTAGGCTCTGCTTCTAACTTGGGCCCAAATTGTAAAATGGTCTTATCTATTGGCGATTTCGTTCCAATTCACATTCCAAGTAATATTCGGCATGCCAATTACATTGCCGGTTGCCAAATTGCATTATCTCTTATAGTTTCCGAGATATGGACTATCGATAATTTACACCTTAGGCTCTGCTTCTAACTTGGGCCCAAATTGTAAAATGGTCTTATCTATTGGCGATTTCGTTCCAATTCACATTCCAAGTAATATTCGGCATGCTAATTACATTGCCGGTTGCCAAATTGCATTATCTCTTATAGTTTCCGAGATATGGACTATCGATAATTTACACCTTAGGCTCTGCTTCTAACTTGGGCCCAAATTGTAAAATGGTCTTATCTATTGGCGATTTCGTCCCAATTCACATTCCAAGTGATATTCGGCATGCTAATTACATTGCCGGTTGCGAAATTGCATTATCTCTTATAGTTTCCGAGATATGGACTATCAATAATTTACACCTTAGGCTCTGCTTCTAACTTGGGCCCAAATTGTAAAATGGTCTTATCTATTGGCGATTTCGTTCCAATTCACATTCCAAGTAATATTCGGCATGCTAATTACATTGCCGGTGGCCAAATTGCATTATCTCTTATAGTTTCCGAGATATGGACTATCGATAATTTACACCTTAGGCTCTGCTTCTAACTTGGGCCCAAATTGTAAAATGGTCTTATCTATTGGCGATTTCGTTCCAATTCACATTCCAAGTAATATTCGACATGCTAATTACATTGCCGGTTGTCAAATTGCATTATCTCTTATAGTTTCCGAGATATGGACTATCGATAATTTAAACCTTAGGCTCTGCTTCTAACTTGGGCCCAAATTGTAAAATGGTCTTATCTATTGGCGATTTCGTTCCAATTCACATTCCAAGTAATATTCGGCATGCTAATTACATTGCCGGTTGCCAAATTGCATTATCTCTTATAGTTTCCGAGATATGGACTATCGATAATTTACACCTTAGGCTCTGCTTCTAACTTGGGCCCAAATTGTAAAATGGTCTTATCTATTGGCGATTTAGTTGCAATTCACATTCCAAGTAATATTCGGCATGCTAATTACATTGCCGGTTGCCCAATTGCATTATCTCTTATAGTTTCCGAGATATGGACTATCGATAATTTACACCTTAGGCTCTGCTTCTAACTTGGGCCCAAATTGTAAAATGGTCTTATCTATTGGCGATTTCGTTCAAATTCACATTCCAAGTAATATTCGGCATGCTAATTACATTGCCGGTTGCCAAATTGCATTATCTCTTATAGTTTCCGAGATATGGACTATCGATAATTTACACCTTAGGCTCTGCTTCTAACTTGGGCCCAAATTGTAAAATGATCTTATCTATTGGCGATTTCGTTCCAATTCACATTCCAAGTAATATTCGGCATGCTAATTACATTGCTGGTTGCCAAATTGCATTATCTCTTATAGTTTCCGAGATATGGACTATCGATAATTTACACCTTAGGCTCTGCTTCTAACTTGGGCCCAAATTGTAAAATGGTCTTATCTATTGGCGATTTCGTTCCAATTCACACTCCAAGTAATATTCGGCATGCTAATTACATTGCCGGTTGCGAAATTGCATTATCTCTTATAGTTTCCGAGATATGGACTATCGATAATTTACACCTTAGGCTCTGCTTCTAACTTGGGCCCAAATTGTAAAATGGACTTACCTATTGGCGATTCCGTTCCAATTCACATTCCAAGTAATATTCGGCATGCTAATTACATTGCCGGTTGCCAAATTGCATTATCTCTTATAGTTTCCGAGATATGGACTATCGATAATTTACACCTTAGGCTCAATTCACATTCCAAGTGATATTCGGCATGCTAATTACATTGCCGGTTGCGAAATTGCATTATCTCTTATAGTTTCCGAGATATGGACTATCGATAATTTACACCTTAGGCTCTGCTTCTAACTTGGGCCCAAATTGTAAAATGGTCTTATCTATTGGCGATTTCGTTCCAATTCACATTCCAAGTAATATTCGGCATGCTAATTACATTGCCGGTTGCCAAATTGCATTATCTCTTATAGTTTCCGAGATATATACTATCGATAATTTACACCTTAGGCTCTGCTTCTAACTTGGGCCCAAATTGTAAAATGGTCTTATCTATTGGCGATTTCGTTCCAATTCACATTCCAAGTAATATTCGGCATGCTAATTACATTGCCGGTTGCCAAATTGCATTATCTCTTATAGTTTCCGAGATATGGACTATCGATAATTTACACCTTAGGCTCTGCTTCTAACTTGGGAACAAATTGTAAAATGGTCTTATCTATTGGCGATTTCGTTCCAATTCACATTCCAAGTAATATTCGGCATGCTAATTACATTGCCGGTTGCCAAATTGCATTATCTCTTATAGTTTCCGAGATATGGACTATCGATAATTTACACCTTAGGCTCTGCTTCTAACTTGGGCCCAAATTGTAAAATGGTCTTATCTATTGGCGATTTAGTTGCAATTCACATTCCAAGTAATATTCGGCATGCTAATTACATTGCCGGTTGCCAAATTGCATTATCTCTTATAGTTTCCGAGATATGGACTATCGATTATTTACACCTTAGGCTCTGCTTCTAACTTGGGCCCAAATTGTAAAATGGTCTTATCTATTGGCGATTTCGTTCCAATTCACATTCCAAGTAATATTCGGCATGCTAATTACATTGCCGGTTGCCAAATTGAATTATCTCTTATAGTTTCCGAGATATGGACTATCGATAATTTACACCTTAGGCTCTGCTTCTAACTTGGGCCCAAATTGTAAAATGGTCTTACCTATTGGCGATTTCGTTCCAATTCACATTCCAAGTAATATTCGGCATGCTAATTACATTGCCGGTTGCCAAATTGCATTATCTCTTATAGTTTCCGAGATATGGACTATCGATAATTTACACCTTAGGCTCTGCTTCTAACTTGGGCCCCAATTGTAAAATGGTCTTATCTATTGGCGATTTCGTCCCAATTCACATTCCAAGTAATATTCGGCATGCTAATTACATTGCCGGTTGCCAAATTGCATTATCTCTTATAGTTTCCGAGATATGGACTATCGATAATTTACACCTTAGGCTCTGCTTCTAACTTGGGCCCAAATTGTAAAATGGTCTTATCTATTGGCTATTTCGTTCCAATTCACATTCCAAGTAATATTCGGCATGCTAATTACATTGCCGGTTGCCAAATTGCATTATCTCTTATAGTTTCCGAGATATGGACTATCGATAATTTACACCTTAGGCTCTGCTTCTAACTTGGGCCCAAATTGTAAAATGGTCTTATCTATTGGCGATTTCGTTCCAATTCACACTCCAAGTAATATTCGGCATGCTAATTACATTGCCGGTTGCGAAATTGCATTATCTCTTATAGTTTCCGAGATATGGACTATCGATAATTTACACCTTAGGCTCTGCTTCTAACTTGGGCCCAAATTGTAAAATGGTCTTATCTATTGGCGATTTCGTTCCAATTCACATTCCAAGTAATATTCGGCATGCTAATTACATTGCCAGTTGCCAAATTGCATTATCTCTTATAGTTTCTGAGATATGGAATATCGATAATTTACACCTTAGGCTCTGCTTCTAACTTGGGCCCAAATTGTAAAATGGTCTTATCTATTGGCGATTTCGTTCCAATTCACATTCCAAGTAATATTCGGCATGCTAATTACATTGCCGGTTGCCAAATTGCATTAACTCTTATAGTTTCCGAGATATGGACTATCGATAATTTACACCTTAGGCTCTGCTTCTAACTTGGGCCCAAATTGTAAAATGGTCTTATCTATTGGCGATTTCGTCCCAATTCACATTCCAAGTGATATTCGGCATGCTAATTACATTGCCGGTTGCGAAATTGCATTATCTCTTATAGTTTCCGAGATATGGACTATCAATAATTTACACCTTAGGCTCTGCTTCTAACTTGGGCCCAAATTGTAAAATGGTCTTATCTATTGGCGATTTCGTTCCAATTCACATTCCAAGTAATATTCGGCATGCTAATTACATTGCCGGTTGCCAAATTGCATTATCTCTTATAGTTTCCGAGATATGGACTATCGATAATTTACACCTTAGGCTCTGCTTCTAACTTGGGCCCAAATTGTAAAATGGTCTTATCTATTGGCGATTTCGTTCCAATTCACACTCCAAGTAATATTCGGCATGCTAATTACATTGCCGGTTGCGAAATTGCATTATCTCTTATAGTTTCCGAGATATGGACTATCGATAATTTACACCTTAGACTCTGCTTCTAACTTGGGCCCAAATTGTAAAATGGTCTTATCTATTGGCGATTTCGTTCCAATTCACATTCCAAGTAATATTCGGCATGCTAATTACATTGCCGGTTGCCAAATTGCATTATCTCTTATAGTTTCCGAGATATGGACTATCGATAATTTACACCTTAGGCTCTGCTTCTAACTTGGGCCCAAATTGTAAAATGGTCTTATCTATTGGCGATTTCGTTCCAATTCACATTCCAAGTAATATTCGGCATGCTAATTACATTGCCGGTTGCCAAATTGCATTATCTCTTATAGTTTCCGAGATATGGACTATCGATAATTTACACCTTACGCTCTGCTTCTAACTTGGGCCCAAATTGTAAAATTGTCTTATCTATTGGCGATTTCGTCCCAATTCACATTCCAAGTGATATTCGGCATGCTAATTACATTGCCGGTTGCGAAATTGCATTATCTCTTATAGTTTCCGAGATATGGACTATCGATAATTTACACCTTAGGCTCTGCTTCTAACTTGGGCCCAAATTGTAAAATGGTCTTATCTATTGGCGATTTCGTTCCAATTCACATTCCAAGTAATATTCGGCATGCTAATTACATTGCCGGTTGCCAAATTGCATTATCTCTTATAGTTTCCGAGATATGGACTATCGATAATTTACACCTTAGGCTCTGCTTCTAACTTGGGCCCAAATTGTAAAATGGTCTTATCTATTGGCGATTTCGTTCCAATTCACATTCCAAGTAATATTCGGCATGCTAATTACATTGCCGGTTGCCAAATTGCATTATCTCTTATAGTTTCCGAGATATGGACTATCGATAATTTACACCTTAGGCTCTGCTTCTAACTTGGGCCCAAATTGTAAAATGGTCTTATCTATTGGCGATTTCGTTCCAATTCACATTCCAAGTAATATTCGGCATGCTAATTACATTGCCGGTTGCCAAATTGCATTATCTCTTATAGTTTCCGAGATATGGACTATCGATAATTTACACCTTAGGCTCTGCTTCTAACTTGGGCCCAAATTGTAAAATGGTCTTATCTATTGGCGATTTCGTCCCAATTCACATTCCAAGTGATATTCGGCATGCTAATTACATTGCCGGTTGCGAAATTGCTTTATCTCTTATAGTTTCCGAGATATGGACTATCGATAATTTACACCTTAGGCTCTGCTTCTAACTTGGGCCCAAATTGTAAAATGGTCTTAACTATTGGCGATTTCGTTCCAATTCACATTCCAAGTAATATTCGACATGCTAATTACATTGCCGGTTGCCAAATTGCATTATCTCTTATAGTTTCCGAGATATGGACTATCGATAATTTACACCTTAGGCTCTGCTTCTAACTTGGGCCCAAATTGTAAAATGGTCTTATCTATTGGCGAATTCGTTCCAATTCACATTCCAAGTAATATTCGGCATGCTAATTACATTGCCGGTTGCCAAATTGCATTATCTCTTATAGTTCCCGAGATATGGACTATCGATAATTTACACCTTAGGCTCTGCTTCTAACTTGGGCCCAAATTGTAAAATGGTCTTATCTATTGGCGATTTCGTTCCAATTCACACTCCAAGTAATATTCGGCATGCTAATTACATTGCCGGTTGCGAAATTGCATTATCTCTTATAGTTTCCGAGATATGGACTATCGATAATTTACACCTTAGGCTCTGCTTCTAACTTGGGCCCAAATTGTAAAATGGTCTTATCTATTGGCGATTTCGTTCCAATTCACATTCCAAGTAATATTCGGCATGCTAATTACATTGCCGGTTGCCAAATTGCATTATCTCTTATAGTTTCCGAGATATGGACTATCGATAATTTACACCTTAGGCTCTGCTTCTAACTTGGGCCCAAATTGTAAAATGGTCTTATCTATTGGCGATTTCGTCCCAATTCACATTCCAAGTGATATTCGGCATGCTAATTACATTACCGGTTGCGAAATTGCATTATCTCTTATAGTTTCCGAGATATGGACTATCGATAATTTACACCTTAGGCTCTGCTTCTAACTTGGGCCCAAATTGTAAAATGGTCTTATCTATTGGCGATTTCGTTCCAATTCACATTCCAAGTAATATTCGGCATGCTAATTACATTGCCGGTTGCCAAATTGCATTATCTCTTATAGTTTCCGAGATATGGACTATCGATAATTTACACCTTAGGCTCTGCTTCTAACTTGGGCCCAAATTGTAAAATGGTCTTATCTATTGGCGATTTCGTTCCAATTCACATTCCAAGTAATATTCGGCATGCTAATTACATTGCCGGTTGCCAAATTGCATTATCTCTTATAGTTTCCGAGATATGGACTATCGATAATTTACACCTTAGGCTCTGCTTCTAACTTGGGCCCAAATTGTAAAATGGTCTTATCTATTGGCGATTTAGTTGCAATTCACATTCCAAGTAATATTCGGCATGCTAATTACATTGCCGGTTGCCAAATTGCATTATCTCTTATAGTTTCCGAGATATGGACTATCGATAATTTACACCTTAGGCTCTGCTTCTAACTTGGGCCCAAATTGTAAAATGGTCTTATCTATTGGCGATTTCGTTCAAATTCACATTCCAAGTAATATTCGGCATGCTAATTACATTGCCGGTTGCCAAATTGCATTATCTCTTATAGTTTCCGAGATATGGACTATCGATAATTTACGCCTTAGGCTCTGCTTCTAACTTGGGCCCAAATTGTAAAATGGTCTTATCTATTGGCGATTTCGTTCCAATTCACATTCCAAGTAATATTCGGCATGCTAATTACATTGCCGGTTGCCAAATTGCATTATCTCTTATAGTTTCCGAGATATGGACTATCGATAATTTACACCTTAGGCTCTGCTTCTAACTTGGGCCCAAATTGTAAAATGGTCTTATCTATTGGCGATTTCGTTCCAATTCACATTCCAAGTAATATTCGGCATGCTAATTACATTGCCGGTTGCCAAATTGCATTATCTCTTATAGTTTCCGAGATATGGACTATCGATAATTTACACCTTACGCTCTGCTTCTAACTTGGGCCCAAATTGTAAAATGGTCTTATCTATTGGCGATTTCGTCCCAATTCACATTCCAAGTGATATTCGGCATGCTAATTACATTGCCGGTTGCGAAATTGCATTATCTCTTATAGTTTCCGAGATATGGACTATCGATAATTTACACCTTAGGCTCTGCTTCTAACTTGGGCCCAAATTGTAAAATGGTCTTATCTATTGGCGATTTCGTTCCAATTCATATTCCAAGTAATATTCGGCATGCTAATTACATTGCCGGTTGCCAAATTGCATTATCTCTTATAGTTTCCGAGATATGGACTATCGATAATTTACACCTTAGGCTCTGCTTCTAACTTGGGCCCAAATTGTAAAATGGTCTTATCTATTGGCGATTTCGTTCCAATTCACATTCCAAGTAATATTCGGCATGCTAATTACATTGCCGGTTGCCAAATTGCATTATCTCTTATAGTTTCCGAGATATGGGCTATCGATAATTTACACCTTAGGCTCTGCTTCTAACTTGGGCCCAAATTGTAAAATGGTCTTATCTATTGGCGATTTCGTTCCAATTCACATTCCAAGTAATATTCGGCATGCTAATTACATTGCCGGTTGCCAAATTGCATTATCTCTTATAGTTTCCGAGATATGGACTATCGATAATTTACATCTTAGGCTCTGCTTCTAACTTGGGCCCAAATTGTAAAATCGTCTTATCTATTGGCGATTTCGTTCCAATTCACATTCCAAGTAATATTCGGCATGCTAATTACATTGCCGGTTGCCAAATTGCATTATCTCTTATAGTTTCCGAGATATGGACTATCGATAATTTACACCTTAGGCTCTGCTTCTAACTTGGGCCCAAATTGTAAAATGGTCTTATCTATTGGCGATTTCGTTCCAATTCACATTCCAAGTAATATCCGGCATGCTAATTACATTGCCGGTTGCCAAATCGAATTATCTCTTATAGTTTCCGAGATATGGACTATCGATAATTTACACCTTAGGCTCTGCTTCTAACTTGGGCCCAAATTGTAAATTGGTCTTATCTATTGGCGATTTCGTTCCAATTCACATTCCAAGTAATATTCGGCATGCTAATTACATTGCCGGTTGCCAAATTGCATTATCTCTTATAGTTTCCGAGATATGGACTATCGATAATTTACATCTTAGGCTCTGCTTCTAACTTGGGCCCAAATTGTAAAATGGTCTTATCTATTGGCGATTTCGTTCCAATTCACATTCCAAGTAATATTCGGCATGCTAATTACATTGCCGGTTGCCAAATTGCATTATCTCTTATAGTTTCCGAGATATGGACTATCGATAATTTACACCTTAGGCTCTGCTTCTAACTTGGGCCCAAATTGTAAAATGGTCTTATCTATTGGCGATTTCGTCCCAATTCACATTCCAAGTGATATTCGGCATGCTAATTACATTGCCAGTTGCGAAATTGCATTAACTCTTATAGTTTCCGAGATATGGACTATCAATAATTTACACCTTAGGCTCTGCTTCTAACTTGGGCCCAAATTGTAAAATGGTCTTATCTATTGGCGATTTCGTTCCAATTCACATTCCAAGTAATTTTCGGCATGCTAATTACATTGCCGGTTGCCAAATTGCATTATCTCCTATAGTTTCCGAGATATGGACTATCGATAATTTACACCTTAGGCTCTGCTTCTAACTTGGGCCCAAATTGTAAAATGGTCTTATCTATTGGCGATTTCGTTCCAATTCACATTCCAAGTAATATTCGGCATGCTAATTACATTGCCGGTTGCCAAATTGCATTATCTCTTATAGTTTCCGAGATATGGACTATCGATAATTTACACCTTAGGCTCTGCTTCTAACTTGGGCCCAAATTGTAAAATGGTCTTATCTATTGGCGATTTCGTTCCAATTCACATTCCAAGTAATATTCGGCATGCTAATTACATTGCCGGTTGCCAAATTGCATTATCTCTTATAGTTTCCGAGATATGGACTATCGATAATTTACACCTTAGGCTCTGCTTCTAACTTGGGCCCAAATTGTAAAATGGTCTTATCTATTGGCGATTTCGTTCCAATTCACATTCCAAGTAATATTCGGCATGCTAATTACATTGCCGGTTGCCAAATTGCATTATCTCTTATAGTTTCCGAGATATGGACTATCGATAATTTACACCTTAGGCTCTGCTTCTAACTTGGGCCCAAATTGTAAAATGGTCTTCTCTATTGGCGATTTCGTTCCAATTCACATTCCAAGTAATATTCGCCATGCTAATTACATTGCCGGTTGCCAAATTGCATTATCTCTTATAGTTTCCGAGATATGGACTATCGATAATTTACACCTTAGGCTCTGCTTCTAACTTGGGCCCAATTGGTAAAATGGTCTTCTCTATTGGCGATTTCGTTCCAATTCACATTCCAAGTAATATTCGGCATGCTAATTACATTGCCGGTTGCCAAATTGCATTATCTCTTATAGTTTCCGAGATATGGACTATCGATAATTTACACCTTAGGCTCTGCTTCTAACTTGGGCCCAAATTGTAAAATGGTCTTCTCTATTGGCGATTTCGTTCCAATTCACATTCCAAGTAATATTCGGCATGCTAATTACATTGCCGGTTGCCAAATTGCATTATCTCTTATAGTTTCCGAGATATGGACTATCGATAATTTACACCTTACGCTCTGCTTCTAACTTGGGCCCAAATTGTAAAATCGTCTTATCTATTGGCGATTTCGTTCCAATTCACATTCCAAGTAATATTCGGCATGCTAATTACATTGCCGGTTGCGAAATTGCATTATCTCTTATAGTTTCCGAGATATGGACTATCGATAATTTACACCTTAGGCTCTGCTTCTAACTTGGGCCCAAATTGTAAAATGGTCTTATCTATTGGCGATTTCGTTCCAATTCACATTCCAAGTAATATTCGGCATGCTAATTACATTGCCGGTTGCCAAATTGCATTATCTCTTATAGTTTCCGAGATATGGACTATCGATAATTTACACCTTAGGCTCTGCTTCTAACTTGGGCCCAAATTGTAAAATGGTCTTATCTATTGGCGATTTCGTTCCAATTCACATTCCAAGTAATATTCGGCATGCTAATTACATTGCCGGTTGCCAAATTGCATTATCTCTTATAGTTTCCGAGATATGGGCTATCGATAATTTACACCTTAGGCTCTGCTTCTAACTTGGGCCCAAATTGTAAAATGGTCTTATCTATTGGCGATTTCGTTCCAATTCACATTCCAAGTAATATTCGGCATGCTAATTACATTGCCGGTTGCCAAATTGCATTATCTCTTATAGTTTCCGAGATATGGACTATCGATAATTTACATCTTAGGCTCTGCTTCTAACTTGGGCCCAAATTGTAAAATCGTCTTATCTATTGGCGATTTCGTTCCAATTCACATTCCAAGTAATATTCGGCATGCTAACTACATTGCCGGTTGCCAAATTGCATTATCTCTTATAGTTTCCGAGATATGGACTATCAATAATTTACACCTTAGGCTCTGCTTCTAACTTGGGCCCAAATTGTAAAATGGTCTTATCTATTGGCGATTTCGTTCCAATTCACATTCCAAGTAATATTCGGCATGCTAATTACATTGCCGGTTGCCAAATTGCATTATCTCTTATAGTTTCCGAGATATGGACTATCGATAATTTACACCTTAGGCTCTGCTCCTAATTTGGGCCCAAATTGTAAAATGGTCTTCTCTATTGGCGATTTCGTTCCAATTCACATTCCAAGTAATATTTGGCATGCTAATTACATTGCCGGTTGCCAAATTGCATTATCTCTTATAGTTTCCGAGATATGGACTATCGATAATTTACACCTTAGGCTCTGCTTCTAACTTGGGCCCAAATTGTAAAATGGTCTTATCTATTGGCGATTTCGTTTCAATTCACATTCCAAGTAATATTCGGCATGCTAATTACATTGCCGGTTGCCAAATTGCATTATCTCTTATAGTTTCCGAGATATGGACTATCGATAATTTACACCTTAGGCTCTGCTTCTAACTTGGGCCCAAATTGTAAAATGGTCTTCTCTATTGGCGATTTCGTTCCAATTCACATTCCAAGTAATATTCGGCGTGCTAATTACATTGCCGGTTGCCAAATTGCATTATCTCTTATAGTTTCCGAGATATGGACTATCGATAATTTACACCTTAGGCTCTGCTTCTAATTTGGGCCCAAATTGTAAAATGGTCTTCTCTATTGGCGATTTCGTTCCAATTCACATTCCAAGTAATATTCGGCATGCTAATTACATTGCCGGTTGCCAAATTGCATTATCTCTTATAGTTTCCGAGATATGGACTATCGATAATTTACACCTTAGGCTCTGCTTCTAATTTGGGCCCAAATTGTAAAATCGTCTTATCTATTGGCGATTTCGTTCCAATTCACATTCCAAGTAATATTCGGCATGCTAATTACATTGCCGGTTGCCAAATTGCATTATCTCTTATAGTTTCCGAGATATGGACTATCGATAATTTACACCTTAGGCTCTGCTTCTAACATGGGACCAAATTGTAAAATGGTCTTACCTATTGGCGATTTCGTTCCAATTCACATTCCAAGTAATATTCGGCATGCTAATTACATTGCCGGTTGCCAAATTGCATTATCTCTTATAGTTTCCGAGATATGGGCTATCGATAATTTACACCTTAGGCTCTGCTTCTAACTTGGGCCCAAATTGTAAAATGGTCTTATCTATTGGCGATTTCGTTCCAATTCACATTCCAAGTAATATTCGGCATGCTAATTACATTGCCGGTTGCCAAATTGCATTATCTCTTATAGTTTCCGAGATATGGGCTATCGATAATTTACATCTTAGGCTCTGCTTCTAACTTGGGCCCAAATGGTAAAATCGTCTTATCTATTGGCGATTTCGTTCCAATTCACATTCCAAGTAATATTCGGCATGCTAATTACATTGCCGGTTGCCAAATTGCATTATCTCTTATAGTTTCCGAGATATGGACTATCGATAATTTACACCTTAGGCTCTGCTTCTAACTTGGGCCCAAATTGTAAAATGGTCTTATCTATTGGCGATTTCGTTCCAATTCCCATTCCAAGTAATATCCGGCATGCTAATTACATTGCCGGTTGCCAAATTGAATTATCTCTTATAGTTTCCGAGATATGGACTATCGATAATTTACACCTTAGGCTCTGCTTCTAACTTGGGCCCAAATTGTAAAATGGTCTTATCTATTGGCGATTTCGTTCCAATTCACATTCCAAGTAATATTCGGCATGCTAATTACATTGCCGGTTGCCAAATTGCATTATCTCTTATAGTTTCCGAGATATGGACTATCGATAATTTACATCTTAGGCTCTGCTTCTAACTTGGGCCCAAATTGTAAAATGGTCTTATCTATTGGCGATTTCGTTCCAATTCACATTCCAAGTAATATTCGGCATGCTAATTACATTGCCGGTTGCCAAATTGCATTATCTCTTATAGTTTCCGAGATATGGACTATCGGTAATTTACACCTTAGGCTCTGCTTCTAACTTGGGCCCAAATTGTAAAATGGTCTTATCTATTAGCGATTTCGTTCCAATTCACATTCCAAGTAATATCCGGCATGCTAATTACATTGCCGGTTGCCAAATTGAATTAACTCTTATAGTTTCCGAGATATGGACTATCGATAATTTACACCTTAGGCTCTGCTTCTAACTTGGGCCCAAATTGTAAAATGGTCTTACCTATTGGCGATTTCGTTCCAATTCACATTCCAAGTAATATTCGGCATGCTAATTACATTGCCGGTTGCCAAATTGCATTATCTCTTATAGTTTCCGAGATATGGACTATCGATAATTTACACCTTAGGCTCTGCTTCTAACTTGGGCCCAAATTGTAAAATGGTCTTATCTATTGGCGTTTTCGTTCCAATTCACATTCCAAGTAATATTCGGCATGCTAATTACATTGCCGGTTGCCAAATTGCATTATCTCTTATAGTTTCCGAGATATGGACTATCGATAATTTACACCTTAGGCTCTGCTTCTAATTTGGGCCCAAATTGTAAAATGGTCTTCTCTATTGGCGATTTCGTTCCAATTCACATTCCAAGTAATATTTGGCATGCTAATTACATTGCCGGTTGCCAAATTGCATTATCTCTTATAGTTTCCGAGATATGGACTATCGATAATTTACACCTTAGGCTCTGCTTCTAACTTGGGCCAAAATTGTAAAATGGTCTTATCTATTGGCGATTTCGTTCCAATTCACATTCCAAGTAATATTCGGCATGCTAATTACATTGCCGGTTGCCAAATTGCATTATCTCTTATAGTTTCCGAGATATGGACTATCGATAATTTACACCTTAGGCTCTGCTTCTAACTTGGGCCCAAATTGTAAAATGGTCTTCTCTATTGGCGATTTCGTTCCAATTCACATTCCAAGTAATATTCGGCATGCTAATTACATTGCCGGTTGCCAAATTGCATTATCTCTTATAGTTTCCGAGATATGGACTATCGATAATTTACACCTTAGGCTCTGCTTCTAATTTGGGCCCAAATTGTAAAATGGTCTTCTCTATTGGCGATTTCGTTCCAATTCACATTCCAAGTAATATTCGGCATGCTAATTACATTGCCGGTTGCCAAATTGCATTATCTCTTATAGTTTCCGAGATATGGGCTATCGATAATTTACACCTTAGGCTCTGCTTCTAACTTGGGCCCAAATTGTAAAATGGTCTTATCTATTGGCGATTTCGTTCCAATTCACATTCCAAGTAATATTCGGCATGCTAATTACATTGCCGGTTGCCAAATTGCATTATCTCTTATAGTTTCCGAGATATGGGCTATCGATAATTTACATCTTAGGCTCTGCTTCTAACTTGGGCCCAAATGGTAAAATCGTCTTATCTATTGGCGATTTCGTTCCAATTCACATTCCAAGTAATATTCGGCATGCTAATTACATTGCCGGTTGCCAAATTGCATTATCTCTTATAGTTTCCGAGATATGGACTATCGATAATTTACACCTTAGGCTCTGCTTCTAACTTGGGCCCAAATTGTAAAATGGTCTTATCTATTGGCGATTTCGTTCCAATTCCCATTCCAAGTAATATCCGGCATGCTAATTACATTGCCGGTTGCCAAATTGAATTATCTCTTATAGTTTCCGAGATATGGACTATCGATAATTTACACCTTAGGCTCTGCTTCTAACTTGGGCCCAAATTGTAAAATGGTCTTATCTATTGGCGATTTCGTTCCAATTCACATTCCAAGTAATATTCGGCATGCTAATTACATTGCCGGTTGCCAAATTGCATTATCTCTTATAGTTTCCGAGATATGGGCTATCGATAATTTACATCTTAGGCTCTGCTTCTAACTTGGGCCCAAATGGTAAAATCGTCTTATCTATTGGCGATTTCGTTCCAATTCACATTCCAAGTAATATTCGGCATGCTAATTACATTGCCGGTTGCCAAATTGCATTATCTCTTATAGTTTCCGAGATATGGACTATCGATAATTTACACCTTAGGCTCTGCTTCTAACTTGGGCCCAAATTGTAAAATGGTCTTATCTATTGGCGATTTCGTTCCAATTCCCATTCCAAGTAATATCCGGCATGCTAATTACATTGCCGGTTGCCAAATTGAATTATCTCTTATAGTTTCCGAGATATGGACTATCGATAATTTACACCTTAGGCTCTGCTTCTAACTTGGGCCCAAATTGTAAAATGGTCTTATCTATTGGCGATTTCGTTCCAATTCACATTCCAAGTAATATTCGGCATGCTAATTACATTGCCGGTTGCCAAATTGCATTATCTCTTATAGTTTCCGAGATATGGACTATCGATAATTTACATCTTAGGCTCTGCTTCTAACTTGGGCCCAAATTGTAAAATGGTCTTATCTATTGGCGATTTCGTTCCAATTCACATTCCAAGTAATATTCGGCATGCTAATTACATTGCCGGTTGCCAAATTGCATTATCTCTTATAGTTTCCGAGATATGGACTATCGGTAATTTACACCTTAGGCTCTGCTTCTAACTTGGGCCCAAATTGTAAAATGGTCTTATCTATTAGCGATTTCGTTCCAATTCACATTCCAAGTAATATCCGGCATGCTAATTACATTGCCGGTTGCCAAATTGAATTAACTCTTATAGTTTCCGAGATATGGACTATCGATAATTTACACCTTAGGCTCTGCTTCTAACTTGGGCCCAAATTGTAAAATGGTCTTACCTATTGGCGATTTCGTTCCAATTCACATTCCAAGTAATATTCGGCATGCTAATTACATTGCCGGTTGCCAAATTGTATTATCTCTTATAGTTTCCGAGATATGGACTATCGATAATTTACACCTTAGGCTCTGCTTCTAACTTGAGCCCAAATTGTAAAATGGTCTTATCTATTGGCGTTTTCGTTCCAATTCACATTCCAAGTAATATTCGGCATGCTAATTACATTGCCGGTTGCCAAATTGCATTATCTCTTATAGTTTCCGAGATATGGACTATCGATAATTTAAACCTTAGGCTCTGCTTCTAACTTGGGCCCAAATTGTAAAATGGTCTTCTCTATTGGCGATTTCCTTCCAATTCACATTCCAAGTAATATTCGGCATGCTAATTACATTGCCGGTTGCCAAATTGCATTATCTCTTATAGTTTCCGAGATATAGACTATCGATAATTTACACCTTAGGCTCTGCTTCTAACTTGGGCCCAAATTGTAAAATGGTCTTATCTATTGGCGATTTCGTTCCAATTCACATTCCAAGTAATATTCGGCATGCTAATTACATTGCCGGTTGCCAAATTGCATTATCTCTTATAGTTTCCGAGATATGGACTATTGATAATTTACACCTTAGGCTCTGCTTCTAACTTGGGCCCAAATTGTAAAATGGTCTTCTCTATTGGCGATTTCGTTCCAATTCGCATTCCAAGTAATATTCGGCATGCTAATTACATTGCCGGTTGCCAAATTGCATTATCTCTTATAGTTTCCGAGATATGGACTATCGATAATTTACACCTTAGGCTCTGCTTCTAATTTGGGCCCAAATTGTAAAATGGTCTTCTCTATTGGCGATTTCGTTCCAATTCACATTCCAAGTAATATTCGGCATGCTAATTACATTGCCGGTTGCCAAATTGCATTATCTCTTATAGTTTCCGAGATATGGACTATCGATAATTTACACCTTAGCCACTGCTTCTAACTTGGGCCCAAATTGTAAAATGGTCTTATCTATTGGCGTTTTCGTTCCAATTCACATTCCAAGTAATATTCGGCATGCTAATTACATTGCCGGTTGCCAAATTGCATTATCTCTTATAGTTTCCGAGATATGGACTATCGATAATTTACACCTTAGGCTCTGCTTCTAACTTGGGCCCAAATTGTAAAATGGTCTTCTCTATTGGCGATTTCGTTCCAATTCGCATTCCAAGTAATATTCGGCATGCTAATTACATTGCCGGTTGCCAAATTGCATTATCTCTTATAGTTTCCGAGATATGGACTATCGATAATTTACACCTTAGGCTCTGCTTCTAATTTGGGCCCAAATTGTAAAATGGTCTTCTCTATTGGCGATTTCGTTCCAATTCACATTCCAAGTAATATTCGGCATGCTAATTACATTGCCGGTTGCCAAATTGCATTATCTCTTATAGTTTCCGAGATATGGACTATCGATAATTTACACCTTAGGCTCTGCTTCTAATTTGGGCCCAAATTGTAAAATCGTCTTATCTATTGGCGATTTCGTTCCAATTCACATTCCAAGTAATATTCGGCATGCTAATTACATTGCCGGTTGCCAAATTGCATTATCTCTTATAGTTTCCGAGATATGGACTATCGGTAATTTACACCTTAGGCTCTGCTTCTAACTTGGGCCCAAATAGTAAAATGGTCTTATCTATTGGCGATTTCGTTCCAATTCACATTCCAAGTAATATCCGGCATGCTAATTACATTGCCGGTTGCCAAATTGAATTATCTCTTATAGTTTCCGAGATATGGACTATCGATAATTTACACCTTAGGCTCTGCTTCTAACATGGGACCAAATTGTAAAATGGTCTTACCTATTGGCGATTTCGTTCCAATTCACATTCCAAGTAATATTCGGCATGCTAATTACATTGCCGGTTGCCAAATTGCATTATCTCTTATAGTTTCCGAGATATGGGCTATCGATAATTTACACCTTAGGCTCTGCTTCTAACTTGGGCCCAAATTGTAAAATGGTCTTATCTATTGGCGATTTCGTTCCAATTCACATTCCAAGTAATATTCGGCATGCTAATTACATTGCCGGTTGCCAAATTGCATTATCTCTTATAGATTCCGAGATATGGGCTATCGATAATTTACATCTTAGGCTCTGCTTCTAACTTGGGCCCAAATGGTAAAATCGTCTTATCTATTGGCGATTTCGTTCCAATTCACATTCCAAGTAATATTCGGCATGCTAATTACATTGCCGGTTGCCAAATTGCATTATCTCTTATAGTTTCCGAGATATGGACTATCGATAATTTACACCTTAGGCTCTGCTTCTAACTTGGGCCCAAATTGTAAAATGGTCTTATCTATTGGCGATTTCGTTCCAATTCACATTCCAAGTAATATCCGGCATGCTAATTACATTGCCGGTTACCAAATTGAATTATCTCTTATAGTTTCCGAGATATGGACTATCGATAATTTACACCTTAGGCTCGGCTTCTAACTTGGGCCCAAATTGTAAAATGGTCTTATCTATTGGCGATTTCGTTCCAATTCACATTCCAAGTAATATTCGGCATGCTAATTACATTGCCGGTTGCCAAATTGCATTATCTCTTATAGTTTCCGAGATATGGACTATCGATAATTTACATCTTAGGCTCTGCTTCTAACTTGGGCCCAAATTGTAAAATGGTCTTATCTATTGGCGATTTCGTTCCAATTCACATTCCAAGTAATATTCGGCATGCTAATTACATTGCCGGTTGCCAAATTGCATTATCTCTTATAGTTTCCGAGATATGGACTATCGATAATTTACACCTTAGGCTCTGCTTCTAACTTGGGCCCAAATTGTAAAATGGTCTTATCTATTGGCGATTTCGTCCCAATTCACATTCCAAGTGATATTCGGCATGCTAATTACATTGCCGGTTGCGAAATTGCATTAACTCTTATAGTTTCCGAGATATGGACTATCAATAATTTACACCTTAGGCTCTGCTTCTAACTTGGGCCCAAATTGTAAAATGGTCTTATCTATTGGCGATTTCGTTCCAATTCACATTCCAAGTAATTTTCGGCATGCTAATTACATTGCCGGTTGCCAAATTGCATTATCTTATAGTTTCCGAGATATGGACTATCGATAATTTACACCTTAGTCTCTGCTTCTAACTTGGGCCCAAATTGTAAAATGGTCTTATCTATTGGAGATTTCGTTCCAATTCACATTCCAAGTAATATTCGGCATGCTAATTACATTGCCGGTTGCCAAATTGCATTATCTCTTATAGTTTCCGAGATATGGACTATCGATAATTTACACCTTAGGCTCTGCTTCTAACTTGGGCCCAAATTGTAAAATGGTCTTATCTATTGGCGATTTCGTTCCAATTCACATTCCAAGTAATATTCAGCATGCTAATTACATTGCCGGTTGCCAAATTGCATTATCTCTTATAGTTTCCGAGATATGGACTATCGATAATTTACACCTTAGGCTCTGCTTCTAACTTGGGCCCAAATTGTAAAATGGTCTTCTCTATTGGCGATTTCGTTCCAATTCACATTCCAAGTAATATTCGCCATGCTAATTACATTGCCGGTTGCCAAATTGCATTATCTCTTATAGTTTCCGAGATATGGACTATCGATAATTTACACCTTAGGCTCTGCTTCTAACTTGGGCCCAAATTGTAAAATGGTTTTCTCTATTGGCGATTTCGTTCCAATTCACATTCCAAGTAATATTCGGCATGCTAATTACATTGCCGGTTGCCAAATTGCATTATCTCTTATAGTTTCCGAGATATGGACTATCGATAATTTACACCTTAGGCTCTGCTTCTAACTTGGGCCCAAATTGTAAAATGGTCTTCTCTATTGGCGATTTCGTTCCAATTCACATTCCAAGTAATATTCGGCATGCTAATTACATTGCCGGTTGCCAAATTGCATTATCTCTTATAGTTTCCGAGATATGGACTATCGATAATTTACACCTTAGGCTCTGCTTCTAACTTGGGCCCAAATTGTAAAATCGTCTTATCTATTGGCGATTTCGTTCCAATTCACATTCCAAGTAATATTCGGCATGCTAATTACATTGCCGGTTGCCAAATTGCATTATCTCTTATAGTTTCCGAGATATGGACTATCGGTAATTTCCACCTTAGGCTCTGCTTCTAACTTGGGCCCAAATTGTAAAATGGTCTTATCTATTAGCGATTTCGTTCCAATTCACATTCCAAGTAATATCCGGCATGCTAATTACATTGCCGGTTGCCAAATTGAATTATCTCTTATAGTTTCCGAGATATGGACTATCGATAATTTACACCTTAGGCTCTGCTTCTAACTTGGGCCCAAATTGTAAAATGGTCTTACCTATTGGCGATTTCGTTCCAATTCACATTCCAAGTAATATTCGGCATGCTAATTACATTGCCGGTTGCCAAATTGCATTATCTCTTATAGTTTCCGAGATATGGACTATCGATAATTTACACCTTAGGCTCTGCTTCTAACTTGGGCCCAAATTGTAAAATGGTCTTATCTATTGGCGATTTCGTTCCAATTCACATTCCAAGTAATATTCGGCATGCTAATTACATTGCCGGTTGCCAAATTGCATTATCTCTTATAGTTTCCGAGATATGGACTATCGATAATTTACATCTTAGGCTCTGCTTCTAACTTGGGCCCAAATTGTAAAATCGTCTTATCTATTGGCGATTTCGTTCCAATTCACATTCCAAGTAATATTCGGCATGCTAATTACATTGCCGGCTGCCAAATTGCATTATCTCTTATAGTTTCCGAGACATGGACTATCGATAATTTACACCTTAGGCTCTGCTTCTAACTTGGGCCCAAATTGTAAAATGGTCTTATCTATTGGCGATTTCGTTCCAATTCACATTCCAAGTAATATCCGGCATGCTAATTACATTGCCGGTTGCCAAATTGAATTATCTCTTATAGTTTCCGAGAAATGGACTATCGATAATTTACACCTTAGGCTCTGCTTCTAACTTGGGCCCAAATTGTAAAATGGTCTTATCTATTGGCGATTTCGTTCCAATTCACATTCCAAGTAATATTCGGCATGCTAATTACATTGCCGGTTGCCAAATTGCATTATCTCTTATAGTTTCCGAGATATGGACTATCGATAATTTACACCTTAGGCTCTGATTCTAACTTGGGCCCAAATTGTAAAATGGTCTTATCTATTGGCGATTTCGTTCCAATTCACATTCCAAGTAATATTCGGCATGCTAATTACATTGCCGGTTGCCAAATTGCATTATCTCTTATAGTTTCCGAGATATGGACTATCGATAATTTACACCTTAGGCTCTGCTTCTAACTTGGGCCCAAATTGTAAAATGGTCTTATCTATTGGCGATTTCGTTCCAATTCACACTCCAAGTAATATTCGGCATGCTAATTACATTGCCGGTTGCGAAATTGCATTATCTCTTATAGTTTCCGAGATATGGACTATCGATAATTTACACCTTAGGCTCTGCTTCTAACTTGGGCCCAAATTGTAAAATGGTCTTATCTATTGGCGATTTCGTTCCAATTCACATTCCAAGTAATATTCGGCATGCTAATTACATTGCCGGTTGCCAAATTGCATTATCTCTTATAGTTTCCGAGATATGGACTATCGATAATTTACACCTTAGGCTCTGCTTCTAACTTGGGCCCAAATTGTAAAATGGTCTTATCTATTGGCGATTTCGTTCCAATTCACATTCCAAGTAATATTCGGCATGCTAATTACATTGCCGGTTGCCAAATTGCATTATCTCTTATAATTTCCGAGATATGCACTATCGATAATTTACACCTTAGGCTCTGCTTCTAACTTGGGCCCAAATTGTAAAATGGTCTTATCTATTGGCGATTTCGTTCCAATTCACATTCCAAGTAATATTCGGCATGCTAATTACATTGCCGGTTGCCAAATTGCATTATCTCTTATAGTTTCCGAGATATGGACTATCGATAATTTACACCTTAGGCTCTGCTTCTAACTTGGGCCCAATTTGTAAAATGGTCTTATCTATTGGCGATTTCGTTCCAATTCACACTCCAAGTAATATTCGGCATGCTAATTACATTGCCGGTTGCCAAATTGCATTATCTCTTATAGATTCCGAGATATGGGCTATCGATAATTTACATCTTAGGCTCTGCTTCTAACTTGGGCCCAAATGGTAAAATCGTCTTATCTATTGGCGATTTCGCTCCAATTCACATTCCAAGTAATATTCGGCATGCTAATTACATTGCCGGTTGCCAAATTGCATTATCTCTTATAGTTTCCGAGATATGGACTATCGATAATTTACATCTTAGGCTCTGCTTCTAACTTGGGCCCAAATTGTAAAATGGTCTTATCTATTGGCGATTTCGTTCCAATTCACATTCCAAGTAATATTCGGCATGCTAATTACATTGCCGGTTGCCAAATTGCATTATCTCTTATAGTTTCCGAGATATGGACTATCGATAATTTACACCTTAGGCTCTGCTTCTAACTTGGGCCCAAATTGTAAAATGGTCTTATCTATTGGCGATTTCGTCCCAATTCACATTCCAAGTGATATTCGGCATGCTAATTACATTGCCGGTTGCGAAATTGCATTAACTCTTATAGTTTCCGAGATATGGACTATCAATAATTTACACCTTAGGCTCTGCTTCTAACTTGGGCCCAAATTGTAAAATGGTCTTATCTATTTGCGATTTCGTTCCAATTCACATTCCAAGTAATTTTCGGCATGCTAATTACATTGCCGGTTGCCAAATTGCATTATCTTATAGTTTCCGAGATATGGACTATCGATAATTTACACCTTAGGCTCTGCTTCTAACTTGGGCCCAAATTGTAAAATGGTCTTATCTATTGGAGATTTCGTTCCAATTCACATTCCAAGTAATATTCGGCATGCTAATTACATTGCCGGTTGCCAAATTGCATTATCTCTTATAGTTTCCGAGATATGGACTATCGATAATTTACACCTTAGGCTCTGCTTCTAACTTGGGCCCAAATTGTAAAATGGTCTTATCTATTGGCGATTTCGTTCCAATTCACATTCCAAGTAATATTCAGCATGCTAATTACATTGCCGGTTGCCAAATTGCATTATCTCTTATAGTTTCCGAGATATGGACTATCGATAATTTACACCTTAGGCTCTGCTTCTAACTTGGGCCCAAATTGTAAAATGGTCTTCTCTATTGGCGATTTCGTTCCAATTCACATTCCAAGTAATATTCGCCATGCTAATTACATTGCCGGTTGCCAAATTGCATTATCTCTTATAGTTTCCGAGATATGGACTATCGATAATTTACACCTTAGGCTCTGCTTCTAACTTGGGCCCAAATTGTAAAATGGTCTTCTCTATTGGCGATTTCGTTCCAATTCACATTCCAAGTAATATTCGGCATGCTAATTACATTGCCGGTTGCCAAATTGCATTATCTCTTATAGTTTCCGAGATATGGACTATCGATAATTTACACCTTAGGCTCTGCTTCTAACTTGGGCCCAAATTGTAAAATGGTCTTCTCTATTGGCGATTTCGTTCCAATTCACATTCCAAGTAATATTCGGCATGCTAATTACATTGCCGGTTGCCAAATTGCATTATCTCTTATAGTTTCCGAGATATGGACTATCGATAATTTACACCTTAGGCTCTGCTTATAACTTGGGCCCAAATTGTAAAATCGTCTTATCTATTGGCGATTTCGTTCCAATTCACATTCCAAGTAATATTCGGCATGCTAATTACATTGCCGGTTGCCAAATTGCATTATCTCTTATAGTTTCCGAGATATGGACTATCGGTAATTTCCACCTTAGGCTCTGCTTCTAACTTGGGCCCAAATTGTAAAATGGTCTTATCTATTAGCGATTTCGTTCCAATTCACATTCCAAGTAATATCCGGCATGCTAATTACATTGCCGGTTGCCAAATTGAATTATCTCTTATAGTTTCCGAGATATGGACTATCGATAATTTACACCTTAGGCTCTGCTTCTAACTTGGGCCCAAATTGTAAAATGGTCTTCTCTATTGGCGATTTCGTTCCAATTCACATTCCAAGTAATATTCGGCATGCTAATTACATTGCCGGTTGCCAAATTGCATTATCTCTTATAGTTTCCGAGATATGGACTATCGATAATTTACACCTTAGGCTCTGCTTCTAACTTGGGCCCAAATTGTAAAATCGTCTTATCTATTGGCGATTTCGTTCCAATTCACATTCCAAGTAATATTCGGCATGCTAATTACATTGCCGGTTGCCAAATTGCATTATCTCTTATAGTTTCCGAGATATGGACTATCGGTAATTTCCACCTTAGGCTCTGCTTCTAACTTGGGCCCAAATTGTAAAATGGTCTTATCTATTAGCGATTTCGTTCCAATTCACATTCCAAGTAATATTCGGCATGCTAATTACATTGCCGGTTGCCAAATTGCATTATCTCTTATAGTTTCCGAGATATGGACTATCGATAATTTACACCTTAGGCTCTGCTTCTAACTTGGGCCCAAATTGTAAAATCGTCTTATCTATTGGCGATTTCGTTCCAATTCACATTCCAAGTAATATTCGGCATGCTAATTACATTGCCGGTTGCCAAATTGCATTATCTCTTATAGTTTCCGAGATATGGACTATCGGTAATTTCCACCTTAGGCTCTGCTTCTAACTTGGGCCCAAATTGTAAAATGGTCTTATCTATTAGCGATTTCGTTCCAATTCACATTCCAAGTAATATTCGGCATGCTAATTACATTGCCGGTTGCCAAATTGCATTATCTCTTATAGTTTCCGAGATATGGACTATCGATAATTTACACCTTAGGCTCTGCTTCTAACTTGGGCCCAAATTGTAAAATGGTCTTATCTATTGGCGATTTCGTTCCAATTCACATTCCAAGTAATATTCGGCATGCTAATTACATTGCCGGTTGCCAAATTGCATTATCTCTTATAGTTTCCGAGATATGGACTATCGATAATTTACATCTTAGGCTCTGCTTCTAACTTGGGCCCAAATTGTAAAATCGTCTTATCTATTGGCGATTTCGTTCCAATTCACATTCCAAGTAATATTCGGCATGCTAATTACATTGCCGGCTGCCAAATTGCATTATCTCTTATAGTTTCCGAGACATGGACTATCGATAATTTACACCTTAGGCTCTGCTTCTAACTTGGGCCCAAATTGTAAAATGGTCTTATCTATTGGCGATTTCGTTCCAATTCACATTCCAAGTAATATCCGGCATGCTAATTACATTGCCGGTTGCCAAATTGAATTATCTCTTATAGTTTCCGAGAAATGGACTATCGATAATTTACACCTTAGGCTCTGCTTCTAACTTGGGCCCAAATTGTAAAATGGTCTTATCTATTGGCGATTTCGTTCCAATTCACATTCCAAGTAATATTCGGCATGCTAATTACATTGCCGGTTGCCAAATTGCATTATCTCTTATAGTTTCCGAGATATGGACTATCGATAATTTACATCTTAGGCTCTGCTTCTAACTTGGGCCCAAATTGTAAAATGGTCTTATCTATTGGCGATTTCGTTCAAATTCACATTCCAAGTAATATTCGGCATGCTAATTACATTGCCGGTTGCCAAATTGCATTATCTCTTATAGTTTCCGAGATATGGACTATCGATAATTTACACCTTAGGCTCTGATTCTAACTTGGGCCCAAATTGTAAAATGGTCTTATCTATTTTCGATTTCGTCCCAATTCACATTCCAAGTGATATTCGGCATGCTAATTACATTGCCGGATGCGAAATTGCATTATCTCTTATAGTTTCCGAGATATGGACTATCAATAATTTACACCTTAGGCTCTGCTTCTAACTTGGGCCCAAATTGTAAAATGGCCTTATCTATTGGCGATTTCGTTCCAATTCACACTCCAAGTAATATTCGGCATGCTAATTACATTGCCGGTTGCCAAATTGCATTATCTCTTATAGTTTCCGAGATATGGACTATCGATAATTTACACCTTAGGCTCTGCTTCTAACTTGTGCCCAAATTGTAAAATGGTCTTATCTATTGGCGATTTCGTTCCAATTCACATTCCAAGTAATATTCGGCATGCTAATTACATTGCCGGTTGCCAAATTGCATTATCTCTTATAGTTTCCGAGATATGGACTATCGATAATTTACACCTTAGGCTCTGCTTCTAACTTGGGCCCAAATTGTAAAATGGTCTTATCTATTGGCGATTTCGTTCCAATTCACATTCCAAGTAATATTCGGCATGCTAATTACATTGCCGGTTGCCAAATTGCATTATCTCTTATAGTTTCCGAGATATGGACTATCGATAATTTACATCTTAGGCTCTGCTTCTAACTTGGGCCCAAATTGTAAAATCGTCTTATCTATTGGCGATTTCGTTCCAATTCACATTCCAAGTAATATTCGGCATGCTAATTACATTGCCGGCTGCCAAATTGCATTATCTCTTATAGTTTCCGAGACATGGACTATCGATAATTTACACCTTAGGCTCTGCTTCTAACTTGGGCCCAAATTGTAAAATGGTCTTATCTATTGGCGATTTCGTTCCAATTCACATTCCAAGTAATATCCGGCATGCTAATTACATTGCCGGTTGCCAAATTGAATTATCTCTTATAGTTTCCGAGAAATGGACTATCGATAATTTACACCTTAGGCTCTGCTTCTAACTTGGGCCCAAATTGTAAAATGGTCTTATCTATTGGCGATTTCGTTCCAATTCACATTCCAAGTAATATTCGGCATGCTAATTACATTGCCGGTTGCCAAATTGCATTATCTCTTATAGTTTCCGAGATATGGACTATCGATAATTTACACCTTAGGCTCTGCTTCTAACTTGGGCCCAATTTGTAAAATGGTCTTATCTATTGGCGATTTCGTTCCAATTCACACTCCAAGTAATATTCGGCATGCTAATTACATTGCCGGTTGCCAAATTGCATTATCTCTTATAGATTCCGAGATATGGGCTATCGATAATTTACATCTTAGGCTCTGCTTCTAACTTGGGCCCAAATGGTAAAATCGTCTTATCTATTGGCGATTTCGCTCCAATTCACATTCCAAGTAATATTCGGCATGCTAATTACATTGCCGGTTGCCAAATTGCATTATCTCTTATAGTTTCCGAGATATGGACTATCGATAATTTACATCTTAGGCTCTGCTTCTAACTTGGGCCCAAATTGTAAAATGGTCTTATCTATTGGCGATTTCGTTCCAATTCACATTCCAAGTAATATTCGGCATGCTAATTACATTGCCGGTTGCCAAATTGCATTATCTCTTATAGTTTCCGAGATATGGACTATCGATAATTTACACCTTAGGCTCTGCTTCTAACTTGGGCCCAAATTGTAAAATGGTCTTATCTATTGGCGATTTCGTCCCAATTCACATTCCAAGTGATATTCGGCATGCTAATTACATTGCCGGTTGCGAAATTGCATTAACTCTTATAGTTTCCGAGATATGGACTATCAATAATTTACACCTTAGGCTCTGCTTCTAACTTGGGCCCAAATTGTAAAATGGTCTTATCTATTTGCGATTTCGTTCCAATTCACATTCCAAGTAATTTTCGGCATGCTAATTACATTGCCGGTTGCCAAATTGCATTATCTTATAGTTTCCGAGATATGGACTATCGATAATTTACACCTTAGGCTCTGCTTCTAACTTGGGCCCAAATTGTAAAATGGTCTTATCTATTGGAGATTTCGTTCCAATTCACATTCCAAGTAATATTCGGCATGCTAATTACATTGCCGGTTGCCAAATTGCATTATCTCTTATAGTTTCCGAGATATGGACTATCGATAATTTACACCTTAGGCTCTGCTTCTAACTTGGGCCCAAATTGTAAAATGGTCTTATCTATTGGCGATTTCGTTCCAATTCACATTCCAAGTAATATTCAGCATGCTAATTACATTGCCGGTTGCCAAATTGCATTATCTCTTATAGTTTCCGAGATATGGACTATCGATAATTTACACCTTAGGCTCTGCTTCTAACTTGGGCCCAAATTGTAAAATGGTCTTCTCTATTGGCGATTTCGTTCCAATTCACATTCCAAGTAATATTCGCCATGCTAATTACATTGCCGGTTGCCAAATTGCATTATCTCTTATAGTTTCCGAGATATGGACTATCGATAATTTACACCTTAGGCTCTGCTTCTAACTTGGGCCCAAATTGTAAAATGGTCTTCTCTATTGGCGATTTCGTTCCAATTCACATTCCAAGTAATATTCGGCATGCTAATTACATTGCCGGTTGCCAAATTGCATTATCTCTTATAGTTTCCGAGATATGGACTATCGATAATTTACACCTTAGGCTCTGCTTCTAACTTGGGCCCAAATTGTAAAATGGTCTTCTCTATTGGCGATTTCGTTCCAATTCACATTCCAAGTAATATTCGGCATGCTAATTACATTGCCGGTTGCCAAATTGCATTATCTCTTATAGTTTCCGAGATATGGACTATCGATAATTTACACCTTAGGCTCTGCTTATAACTTGGGCCCAAATTGTAAAATCGTCTTATCTATTGGCGATTTCGTTCCAATTCACATTCCAAGTAATATTCGGCATGCTAATTACATTGCCGGTTGCCAAATTGCATTATCTCTTATAGTTTCCGAGATATGGACTATCGGTAATTTCCACCTTAGGCTCTGCTTCTAACTTGGGCCCAAATTGTAAAATGGTCTTATCTATTAGCGATTTCGTTCCAATTCACATTCCAAGTAATATCCGGCATGCTAATTACATTGCCGGTTGCCAAATTGAATTATCTCTTATAGTTTCCGAGATATGGACTATCGATAATTTACACCTTAGGCTCTGCTTCTAACTTGGGCCCAAATTGTAAAATGGTCTTCTCTATTGGCGATTTCGTTCCAATTCACATTCCAAGTAATATTCGGCATGCTAATTACATTGCCGGTTGCCAAATTGCATTATCTCTTATAGTTTCCGAGATATGGACTATCGAAAATTTACACCTTAGGCTCTGCTTCTAACTTGGGCATAAATTGTAAAATCGTCTTATCTATTGGCGATTTCGTTCCAATTCACATTCCAAGTAATATTCGGCATGCTAATTACATTGCCGGTTGCCAAATTGCATTATCTCTTATAGTTTCCGAGATATGGACTATCGGTAATTTCCACCTTAGGCTCTGCTTCTAACTTGGGCCCAAATTGTAAAATGGTCTTATCTATTAGCGATTTCGTTCCAATTCACATTCCAAGTAATATTCGGCATGCTAATTACATTGCCGGTTGCCAAATTGCATTATCTCTTATAGTTTCCGAGATATGGACTATCGATAATTTACACCTTAGGCTCTGCTTCTAACTTGGGCCCAAATTGTAAAATCGTCTTATCTATTGGCGATTTCGTTCCAATTCACATTCCAAGTAATATTCGGCATGCTAATTACATTGCCGGTTGCCAAATTGCATTATCTCTTATAGTTTCCGAGATATGGACTATCGGTAATTTCCACCTTAGGCTCTGCTTCTAACTTGGGCCCAAATTGTAAAATGGTCTTATCTATTAGCGATTTCGTTCCAATTCACATTCCAAGTAATATTCGGCATGCTAATTACATTGCCGGTTGCCAAATTGCATTATCTCTTATAGTTTCCGAGATATGGACTATCGATAATTTACACCTTAGGCTCTGCTTCTAACTTGGGCCCAAATTGTAAAATGGTCTTATCTATTGGCGATTTCGTTCCAATTCACATTCCAAGTAATATTCGGCATGCTAATTACATTGCCGGTTGCCAAATTGCATTATCTCTTATAGTTTCCGAGATATGGACTATCGATAATTTACATCTTAGGCTCTGCTTCTAACTTGGGCCCAAATTGTAAAATCGTCTTATCTATTGGCGATTTCGTTCCAATTCACATTCCAAGTAATATTCGGCATGCTAATTACATTGCCGGCTGCCAAATTGCATTATCTCTTATAGTTTCCGAGACATGGACTATCGATAATTTACACCTTAGGCTCTGCTTCTAACTTGGGCCCAAATTGTAAAATGGTCTTATCTATTGGCGATTTCGTTCCAATTCACATTCCAAGTAATATCCGGCATGCTAATTACATTGCCGGTTGCCAAATTGAATTATCTCTTATAGTTTCCGAGAAATGGACTATCGATAATTTACACCTTAGGCTCTGCTTCTAACTTGGGCCCAAATTGTAAAATGGTCTTATCTATTGGCGATTTCGTTCCAATTCACATTCCAAGTAATATTCGGCATGCTAATTACATTGCCGGTTGCCAAATTGCATTATCTCTTATAGTTTCCGAGATATGGACTATCGATAATTTACATCTTAGGCTCTGCTTCTAACTTGGGCCCAAATTGTAAAATGGTCTTATCTATTGGCGATTTCGTTCAAATTCACATTCCAAGTAATATTCGGCATGCTAATTACATTGCCGGTTGCCAAATTGCATTATCTCTTATAGTTTCCGAGATATGGACTATCGATAATTTACACCTTAGGCTCTGATTCTAACTTGGGCCCAAATTGTAAAATGGTCTTATCTATTTTCGATTTCGTCCCAATTCACATTCCAAGTGATATTCGGCATGCTAATTACATTGCCGGATGCGAAATTGCATTATCTCTTATAGTTTCCGAGATATGGACTATCAATAATTTACACCTTAGGCTCTGCTTCTAACTTGGGCCCAAATTGTAAAATGGCCTTATCTATTGGCGATTTCGTTCCAATTCACACTCCAAGTAATATTCGGCATGCTAATTACATTGCCGGTTGCCAAATTGCATTATCTCTTATAGTTTCCGAGATATGGACTATCGATAATTTACACCTTAGGCTCTGCTTCTAACTTGTGCCCAAATTGTAAAATGGTCTTATCTATTGGCGATTTCGTTCCAATTCACATTCCAAGTAATATTCGGCATGCTAATTACATTGCCGGTTGCCAAATTGCATTATCTCTTATAGTTTCCGAGATATGGACTATCGATAATTTACACCTTAGGCTCTGCTTCTAACTTGGGCCCAAATTGTAAAATGGTCTTATCTATTGGCGATTTCGTTCCAATTCACATTCCAAGTAATATTCGGCATGCTAATTACATTGCCGGTTGCCAAATTGCATTATCTCTTATAATTTCCGAGATATGCACTATCGATAATTTACACCTTAGGCTCTGCTTCTAACTTGGGCCCAAATTGTAAAATGGTCTTATCTATTGGCGATTTCGTTCCAATTCACATTCCAAGTAATATTCGGCATGCTAATTACATTGCCGGTTGCCAAATTGCATTATCTCTTATAGTTTCCGAGATATGGACTATCGATAATTTACACCTTAGGCTCTGCTTCTAACTTGGGCCCAATTTGTAAAATGGTCTTATCTATTGGCGATTTCGTTCCAATTCACACTCCAAGTAATATTCGGCATGCTAATTACATTGCCGGTTGCCAAATTGCATTATCTCTTATAGATTCCGAGATATGGGCTATCGATAATTTACATCTTAGGCTCTGCTTCTAACTTGGGCCCAAATGGTAAAATCATCTTATCTATTGGCGATTTCGTTCCAATTCACATTCCAAGTAATATTCGGCATGCTAATTACATTGCCAGTTGCCAAATTGCATTATCTCTTATAGTTTCCGAGATATGGACTATCGATAATTTACATCTTAGGCTCTGCTTCTAACTTGGGCCCAAATTGTAAAATGGTCTTATCTATTGGCGATTTCGTTCCAATTCACATTCCAAGTAATATTCGGCATGCTAATTATATTGCCGGTTGCCAAATTGCATTATCTCTTATAGTTTCCGAGATATGGACTATCGATAATTTACACCTTAGGCTCTGCTTCTAACTTGGGCCCAAATTGTAAAAAGGTCTTATCTATTGGCGATTTCGTCCCAATTCACATTCCAAGTGATATTCGGCATGCTAATTACATTGCCGGTTGCGAAATTGCATTAACTCTTATAGTTTCCGAGATATGGACTATCAATAATTTACACCTTAGGCTCTGCTTCTAACTTGGGCCCAAATTGTAAAATGGTCTTATCTATTTGCGATTTCGTTCCAATTCACATTCCAAGTAATTTTCGGCATGCTAATTACATTGCCGGTTGCCAAATTGCATTATCTTATAGTTTCCGAGATATGGACTATCGATAATTTACACCTTAGGCTCTGCTTCTAACTTGGGCCCAAATTGTAAAATGGTCTTATCTATTGGAGATTTCGTTCCAATTCACATTCCAAGTAATATTCGGCATGCTAATTACATTGCCGGTTGCCAAATTGCATTATCTCTTATAGTTTCCGAGATATGGACTATCGATAATTTACACCTTAGGCTCTGCTTCTAACTTGGGCCCAAATTGTAAAATGGTCTTATCTATTGGCGATTTCGTTCCAATTCACATTCCAAGTAGTATTCAGCATGCTAATTACATTGCCGGTTGCCAAATTGCATTATCTCTTATAGTTTCCGAGATATGGACTATCGATAATTTACACCTTAGGCTCTGCTTCTAACTTGGGCCCAAATTGTAAAATGGTCTTCTCTATTGGCGATTTCGTTCCAATTCACATTCCAAGTAATATTCGGCATGCTAATTACATTGCCGGTTGCCAAATTGCATTATCTCTTATAGTTTCCGAGATATGGACTATCGATAATTTACACCTTAGGCTCTGCTTCTAACTTGGGCCCAAATTGTAAAATGGTCTTCTCTATTGGCGATTTCGTTCCAATTCACATTCCAAGTAATATTCGGCATGCTAATTACATTGCCGGTTGCCAAATTGCATTATCTCTTATAGTTTCCGAGATATGGACTATCGATAATTTACACCTTAGGCTCTGCTTCTAACTTGGGCCCAAATTGTAAAATGGTCTTCTCTATTGGCGATTTCGTTCCAATTCACATTCCAAGTAATATTCGGCATGCTAATTACATTGCCGGTTGCCAAATTGCATTATCTCTTATAGTTTCCGAGATATGGACTATCGATAATTTACACCTTAGGCTCTGCTTCTAACTTGGGCCCAAATTGTAAAATCGTCTTATCTATTGGCGATTTCGTTCCAATTCACATTCCAAGTAATATTCGGCATGCTAATTACATTGCCGGTTGCCAAATTGCATTATCTCTTATAGTTTCCGAGATATGGACTATCGGTAATTTCCACCTTAGGCTCTGCTTCTAACTTGGGCCCAAATTGTAAAATGGTCTTATCTATTAGCGATTTCGTTCCAATTCACATTCCAAGTAATATCCGGCATGCTAATTACATTGCCGGTTGCCAAATTGAATTATCTCTTATAGCTTCCGAGTTATGGACTATCGATAATTTACACCTTAGGCTCTGCTTCTAACTTGGGCCCAAATTGTAAAATGGTCTTACCTATTGGCGATTTCGTTCCAATTCACATTCCAAGTAATATTCGGCATGCTAATTACATTGCCGGTTGCCAAATTGCATTATCTCTTATAGTTTCCGAGATATGGACTATCGATAATTTACACCTTAGGCTCTGCTTCTAACTTGGGCCCAAATTGTAAAATGGTCTTATCTATTGGCGATTTCGTTCCAATTCACATTCCAAGTAATATTCGGCATGCTAATTACATTGCCGGTTGCCAAATTGCATTATCTCTTATAGTTTCCGAGATATGGACTATCGATAATTTACATCTTAGGCTCTGCTTCTAACTTGGGCCCAAATTGTAAAATCGTCTTATCTATTGGCGATTTCGTTCCAATTCACATTCCAAGTAATATTCGGCATGCTAATTACATTGCCGGCTGCCAAATTGCATTATCTCTTATAGTTTCCGAGACATGGACTATCGATAATTTACACCTTAGGCTCTGTTTCTAACTTGGGCCCAAATTGTAAAATGGTCTTATCTATTGGCGATTTCGTTCCAATTCACATTCCAAGTAATATCCGGCATGCTAATTACATTGCCGGTTGCCAAATTGAATTATCTCTTATAGTTTCCGAGAAATGGACTATCGATAATTTACACCTTAGGCTCTGCTTCTAACTTGGGCCCAAATTGTAAAATGGTCTTATCTATTGGCGATTTCGTTCCAATTCACATTCCAAGTAATATTCGGCATGCTAATTACATTGCCGGTTGCCAAATTGCATTATTTCTTATAGTTTCCGAGATATGGACTATCGATAATTTACATCTTAGGCTCTGCTTCTAACTTGGGCCCGAATTGTAAAATGGTCTTATCTATTGGCGATTTCGTTCAAATTCACACTCCAAGTAATATTCGGCATGCTAATTACATTGCCGGTTGCCAAATTGCATTATCTCTTATAGTTTCCGAGATATGGACTATCGATAATTTACACCTTAGGCTCTGATTCTAACTTGGGCCCAAATTGTAAAATGGTCTTATCTATTGGCGATTTCGTCCCAATTCACATTCAGTGATATTCGGCATGCTAATTACATTGCCGGATGCGAAATTGCATTATCTCTTATAGTTTCCGAGATATGGACTATCAATAATTTACACCTTAGGCTCTGCTTCTAACTTGGGCCCAAATTGTAAAATGGCCTTATCTATTGGCGATTTCGTTCCAATTCACATTCCAAGTAATATTCGGCATGCTAATTACATTGCCGGTTGCCAAATTGCATTATCTCTTATAGTTTCCGAGATATGGACTATCGATAATTTACACCTTAGGCTCTGCTTCTAACTTGGGCCCAAATTGTAAAATGGCCTTATCTATTGGCGATTTCGTTCCAATTCACATTCCAAGTAATATTCGGCATGCTAATTACATTGCCGGTTGCCAAATTGCATTATCTCTTATAGTTTCCGAGATATGGACTATCGATAATTTACACCTTAGGCTCTGCTTCTAACTTGGGCCCAAATTGTAAAATGGTCTTATCTATTGGCGATTTCGTTCCAATTCACTTTCCAAGTAATATTCGGCATGCTAATTACATTGCCGGTTGCCAAATTGCATTATCTCTTATAATTTCCGAGATATGCACTATCGATAATTTACACCTTAGGCTCTGCTTCTAACTTGGGCCCAAATTGTAAAATAGTCTTATCTATTGGCGATTTCGTTCCAATTCACATTCCAAGTAATATTCGGCATGCTAATTACATTTCCGGTTGCCAAATTGCATTATCTCTTATAGTTTCCGAGATATGGACTATCGATAATTTACACCTTAGGCTCTGCTTCTAACTTGGGCCCAAATTGTAAAATGGTCTTATCTATTGGCGATTTCGTTCCAATTCACATTCCAAGTAATATTCGGCATGCTAATTACATTGCCGGTTGCCAAATTGCATTATCTCTTATAGTTTCCGAGATATGGACTATCGATAATTTACATCTTAGGCTCTGCTTCTAACTTGGGCCCAAATTGTAAAATCGTCTTATCTATTGGCGATTTCGTTCCAATTCACATTCCAAGTAATATTCGGCATGCTAATTACATTGCCGGCTGCCAAATTGCATTATCTCTTATAGTTTCCGAGACATGGACTATCGATAATTTACACCTTAGGCTCTGTTTCTAACTTGGGCCCAAATTGTAAAATGGTCTTATCTATTGGCGATTTCGTTCCAATTCACATTCCAAGTAATATCCGGCATGCTAATTACATTGCCGGTTGCCAAATTGAATTATCTCTTATAGTTTCCGAGAAATGGACTATCGATAATTTACACCTTAGGCTCTGCTTCTAACTTGGGCCCAAATTGTAAAATGGTCTTATCTATTGGCGATTTCGTTCCAATTCACATTCCAAGTAATATTCGGCATGCTAATTACATTGCCGGTTGCCAAATTGCATTATTTCTTATAGTTTCCGAGATATGGACTATCGATAATTTACATCTTAGGCTCTGCTTCTAACTTGGGCCCGAATTGTAAAATGGTCTTATCTATTGGCGATTTCGTTCAAATTCACATTCCAAGTAATATTCGGCATGCTAATTACATTGCCGGTTGCCAAATTGCATTATCTCTTATAGTTTCCGAGATATGGACTATCGATAATTTACACCTTAGGCTCTGATTCTAACTTGGGCCCAAATTGTAAAATGGTCTTATCTATTGGCGATTTCGTCCCAATTCACATTCCAAGTGATATTCGGCATGCTAATTACATTGCCGGATGCGAAATTGCATTATCTCTTATAGTTTCCGAGATATGGACTATCAATAATTTACACCTTAGGCTCTGCTTCTAACTTGGGCCCAAATTGTAAAATGGCCTTATCTATTGGCGATTTCGTTCCAATTCACATTCCAAGTAATATTCGGCATGCTAATTACATTGCCGGTTGCCAAATTGCATTATCTCTTATAGTTTCCGAGATATGGACTATCGATAAATTACACCTTAGGCTCTGCTTCTAACTTGGGCCCAAATTGTAAAATGGTCTTATCTATTTTCGATTTCGTTCCAATTCACATTCCAAGTAATATTCGGCATGCTAATTACATTGCCGGTTGCCAAATTGCATTATCTCTTATAGTTTCCGAGATATGGACTATCGATAATTTACACCTTAGGCTCTGCTTCTAACTTGGGCCCAAATTGTAAAATGGTCTTATCTATTGGCGATTTCGTTCCAATTCACTTTCCAAGTAATATTCGGCATGCTAATTACATTGCCGGTTGCCAAATTGCATTATCTCTTATAATTTCCGAGATATGCACTATCGATAATTTACACCTTAGGCTCTGCTTCTAACTTGGGCCCAAATTGTAAAATAGTCTTATCTATTGGCGATTTCGTTCCAATTCACATTCCAAGTAATATTCGGCATGCTAATTACATTGCCGGTTGCCAAATTGCATTATCTCTTATAGTTTCCGAGATATGGACTATCGATAATTTACACCTTAGGCTCTGCTTCTAACTTGGGCCCAATTTGTAAAATGGTCTTATCTATTGGCGATTTCGTTCCAATTCACACTCCAAGTAATATTCGGCATGCTAATTACATTGCCGGTTGCGAAATTGCATTATCTTTTATAGTTTCCGAGATATGGACTATCAATAATTTACACCTTAGGCTCTGCTTCTAACTTGGGCCCAAATTGTAAAATGGTCTTATCTATTGGCGATTTCGTTCCAATTCACATTCCAAGTAATATTCGGCATGCTAATTACATTGCCGGTTGCCAAATTGCATTATCTCTTATAGTTTCCGAGATATGGACTATCGATAATTTACACCTTAGGCTCTGCTTCTAACTTGGGCCCAAATTGTAAAATGGTCTTATCTATTGGCGATTTCGTTCCAATTCACATTCCAAGTAATATTCGGCATGCTAATTACATTGCCGGTTGCCAAATTGCATTATCTCTTATAGTTTCCGAGATATAGACTATCGATAATTTACACCTTAGGCTCTGCTTCTAACTTGGGCCCAAATTGTAAAATGGTCTTCTCTATTGGCGATTTCGTTCCAATTCACATTCCAAGTAATATTCGGCATGCTAATTACATTGCCGGTTGCCAAATTGCATTACCTCTTATAGTTTCCGAGATATGGACTATCGATAATTTACACCTTAGGCTCTGCTTCTAACTTGGGCCCAAATTGTAAAATGGTCTTCTCTATTGGCGATTTCGTTCCAATTCACATTCCAAGTAATATTCGGCATGCTAATTACATTGCCGATTGCCAAATTGCATTATCTCTTATAGTTTCCGAGATATGGACTATCAATAATTTACACCTTAGGCTCTGCTTCTAACTTGGGCCCAAATTGTAAAATGGTCTTACATATTGGCGATTTCGTTCCAATTCACATTCCAAGTAATATTCGGCATGCTAATTACATTGCCGGTTGCCAAATTGCATTATCTCTTATAGTTTCCGAGATATGGACTATCGATAATTTACACCTTAGGCTCTGCTTCTAACTTGGGCCCAAATTGTAAAATGGTCTTATCTATTGGCTTTTTCGTTCCAATTCACATTCCAATTAATATTCGGCATGCTAATTACATTGCCGGTTGCCAAATTGCATTATCTCTTATAGTTTCCGAGATATGGACTATCGATAATTTACACTTTAGGCTCTGCTTCTAACTTGGGCCCAAATTGTAAAATGGTCTTATCTATTGGCGATTTCGTTCCAATTCACATTCCAAGTAATATTCGGCATGCTAACTACATTGCCGTTTGCCAAATTGCATTATCTCTTATAGTTTCCGAGATATGGACTATCGATAATTTACACCTTAGGCTCTGCTTCTAACTTGGGCCCAAATTGTAAAATGGTCTTATCTATTGGCGATTTCGTTCCAATTCACATTCCAAGTAATATTCGGCATGCTAATTACATTGCCGGTTGCCAAATTGCATTATATCTTATAGTTTCCGAGATATGGACTATCGATAATTTACACCTTAGGCTCTGCTTCTAACTTGGGCCCAAATTGTAAAATGGTCTTATCTATTGGCGATTTCGTTCCAATTCACATTCCAAGTAATATTCGGCATGCTAATTACATTGCCGGTTGCCAAATTGAATTATCTCTTATAGTTTCCGAGATATGGACTATCGATAATTTACACCTTAGGCTCTGCTTCTAACTTGGGCCCAAATTGTAAAATGGTCTTACCTATTGGCGATTTCGTTCCAATTCACATTCCAAGTAATATTCGGCATGCTAATTATATTGCCGGTTGCCAAATTGCATTATCTCTTATAGTTTCCGAGATATGGACTATCGGTAATTTACACCTTAGGCTCTGCTTCTAACTTGGGCCCAAATTATAAAATGGTCTTATCTATTGGCGATTTCGTTCCAATTCACATTCCAAGTAATATCCGGCATGCTAATTACATTGACGATTGCCAAATTGAATTATCTCTTATAGTTTCCGAGATATGGACTATCGATAATTTACACCTTAGGCTCTGCTTCTAACTTGGGCCCAAATTGTAAAATGGTCTTACCTATTGGCGATTTCGTTCCAATTCACATTCCAAGTAATATTCGGCATGCTAATTACATTGCCGGTTGCCAAATTGCATTATCTCTTATAGTTTCTGAGATATGGACTATCGATAATTTACACCTTAGGCTCTGCTTCAAACTTGGGCCCAAATTGTAAAATGGTCTTATCTATTGGCGATTTCGTTCCAATTCACATTCCAAGTAATATTCGGCATGCTAATTACATTGTCGGTTGCCAAATTGCATTATCTCTTATAGCTTCCGAGATATGGGCTATCGATAATTTACATCTTAGGCTCTGCTTCTAACTTGTGCCCAAATTGTAAAATCGTCTTATCTATTGGCGATTTCGTTCCAATTCACATTCCAAGTAATATTCGGCATGCTAATTACATTGCCGGTTGCCAAATTGCATTATCTCTTATAGTTTCCGAGATATGGACTATCGATAATTTATACCTTAGGCTCTGCTTCTAACTTGTGCCCAAATTGTAAAATGGTCTTATCTATTGGCGATTTCGTTCCAATTCACATTCCAAGTAATATCCGGCATGCTAATTACATTGCCGGTTGCCAAATTGAATTATCTCTTATAGTTTCCGAGATATGGACTATCGATAATTTACACCTTAGGCTCTGCTTCTAACTTGGGCCCAAATTGTAAAATGGTCTTATCTATTGGCGATTTCGTTCCAATTCACATTCCAAGTAATATTCAGCATGCTAATTACATTGCCGGTTGCCAAATTGCATTATCTCTTATAGTTTCCGAGATATGGACTATCGATAATTTACATCTTAGGCTCTGCTTCTAACTTGGGCCCAAATTGTAAAATGGTCTTATCTATTGGCGATTTCGTTCCAATTCACATTCCAAGTAATATTCGGCATGCTAATTACATTGCCGGTTGCCAAATTGCATTATCTCTTATAGTTTCCGAGATATGGACTATCGATAATTTACACCTTAGGCTCTGCTTCTAACTTGGGCCCAAATTGTAAAATGGTCTTATCTATTGGCGATTTCGTCCCAATTCACATTCCAAGTGATATTCGGCATGCTAATTACATTGCCGGTTGCGAAATTGCATTATCTCTTATAGTTTCCGAGATATGGACTATCGATAATTTACACCTTAGGCTCTGCTTCTAACTTGGGGCCAAATTGTAAAATGGTCTTATCTATTGGCGATTTCGTTCCAATTCACATTCCAAGTAATATTCGGCATGCTAATTACATTGCCGGTTGCCAAATTGCATTATCTCTTATAGTTTCCGAGATATGGACTATCGATAATTTACACCTTAGGCTCTGCTTCTAACTTGGGCCCAAATTGTAAAATGGTCTTATCTATTGGCGATTTCGTTCCAATTCACATTCCAAGTAATATTCGGCATGCTAATTACATTGCCGGTTGCCAAATTGCATTATCTCTTATAGTTTCCGAGATATGGACTATCGATAATTTACACCTTAGGCTCTGCTTCTAACTTGGGCCCAAATTGTAAAATGGTCTTATCTATTGGCGATTTCGTTCCAATTCTCATTCCAAGTAATATTCGGCATGTTAATTACATTGCCGGTTGCCAAATTGCATTATCTCTTATAGTTTCCGAGATATGGACTATCGATAATTTAGACCTTAGGCTCTGCTTCTAACTTGGGCCCAAATTGTAAAATGGTCTTATCTATTGGCGATTTCGTTCCAATTCACATTCCAAGTAATATTCGGCATGCTAATTACATTGCCGGTTGCCAAATTGCATTATCTCTTATAGTTTCCGAGATATGGACTATCGATAATTTACACCTTAGGCTCTGCTTCTAACTTGGGCCCAAATTGTAAAATGGTCTTATCTATTGGTGATTTCGTTCCAATTCACATTCCAAGTAATATTCGGCATGCTAATTACATTGCCGGTTGCCAAATTGCATTATCTCTTATAGTTTCCGAGATATGGACTATCGATAATTTACACCTTAGGCTCTGCTTCTAACTTGGGCCCAAATTGTAAAATGGTCTTATCTATTGGCGATTTCGTTCCAATTCACATTCCAAGTAATATTCGGCATGCTAATTACATTGCCGGTTGCCAAATTGCATTATCTCTTATAGTTTCCGAGATATGGACTATCGATAATTTACACCTTAGGCTCTGCTTCTAACTTGGGCCCAAATTGAAAAATGGTTTTATCTATTGGCGATTTCGTTCCAATTCACATTCCAAGTAATATTCGGCATGCTAATTACATTGCCGGTTGCCAAATTGCATTATCTCTTATAGTGTCCGAGATATGGACTATCGATAATTTACACCTTAGGCTCTGCTTCTAACTTGGGCCCAAATTGTAAAATGGTCTTATCTATTGGCGATTTCGTCCCAATTCACATTCCAAGTGATATTCGGCATGCTAATTACATTGCCGGTTGCGAAATTGCATTATTTCTTATAGTTACCGAGATATGGACTAACAATAATTTACACCTTAGGCTCTGCTTCTAACTTGGGCCCAAATTGTAAAATGGTCTTATATTGGCGATTTCGTTCCAATTCACATTCCAAGTAATATTCGGCATGCTAATTACATTGCCGGTTGCTAAATTGCATTATCTCTTATAGTTTCCGAGATATGGACAGGTTCGTCCATCGATTATTTACACCTTAGGCTCTGCTTCTAACTTGGGCCCAAATTGTAAAATGGTCTTATCTATTGGCGATTTCGTTCCAATTCACATTCCAAGTAATATTCGGCATGCTAATTACATTGCCGGTTGCCAAATTGCATTATCTCTTATAGTTTCCGAGATATGGACTATCGATAATTTACACCTTAGGCTCTGCTTCTAACTTGGGCCCAAATTGTAAAACGGTCTTATCTATTGGCGATTTCGTTCCAATTCACATTCCAAGTAATATTCGGCATGCTAATTACATTGCCGGTTGCCAAATTGCATTATCTCTTATAGTTTCCGAGATATGGACTATCGATAATTTACACCTTAGGCTCTGCTTCTAACTTGATCCCAAATTGTAAAATGGTCTTATCTATTGGCGATTTAGTTGCAATTCACATTCCAAGTAATATTCGGCATGCTAATTACATTGCCGGTTGCCAAATTGCATTATCTCTTATAGTTTCCGAGATATGGACTATCGATAATTTACACCTTAGGCTCTGCTTCTAACTTGGGCCCAAATTGTAAAATGGTCTTATCTATTGGCGATTTCGTTCCAATTCACATTCCAAGTAATATTTGGCATGCTAATTTCATTGCCGGTTGCCAAATTGCATTATCTCTTATAGTTTCCGAGATATCGACTATCGATAATTTACACCTTAGGCTCTGCTTCTAACTTGGGCCCAAATTGTAAAATGGTCTTATCTATTGGCGATTTCGTTCCAATTCACATTCCAAGTAATATTCGGCATGCTAATTACATTGCCGGTTGCCAAATTGCATTATCTCTTATAGTTTCCGAAATATGGACTATCGATAATTTACACCTTAGGCTCTGCTTCTAACTTGGGCCCAAATTGTAAAATGGTCTTTTCTATTGGCGATTTCGTTCCAATTCACACTCCAAGTAATATTCGGCATGCTAATTACATTGCCGGTTGCGAAATTGCATTATCTCTTATAGTTTCCGAGATATGGACTATCGATAATTTACACCTTAGGCTCTGCTTCTAACTTGGGCCCAAATTGTAAAATGGTCTTATCTATTGGCGATTTCGTTCCAATTCACATTCCAAGTAATATTCGGCATGCTAATTACATTGCCGGTTGCCAAATTGCATTATCTCTTATAGTTTCCGAGATATAGACTATCGATAATTTTCACCTTAGGCTCCGCTTCTAACTTGGGCCCAAATTGTAAAATGGTCTTATCTATTGGCGATTTCGTTCCAATTCACATTCCAAGTAATATTCGGCATGCTGATTTCATTGCCGGTTGCCAAATTGCATTATCTCTTATAGTTTCCGAGATATGGACTATCGATAATTTACACCTTAGGCTCTGCTTCTAACTTGGGCCCAAATTGTAAAATGGTCTTATCTATTGGCGATTTCGTCCCAATTCACATTCCAAGTGATATTCGGCATGCTAATTACATTGCCGGTTGCGAAATTGCATTATCTCTTATAGTTTCCGAGATATGGACTATCAATAATTTACACCTTAGGCTCTGCTTCTAACTTGGGCCCAAATTGTAAAATGGTCTTATCTATTGGCGATTTCGTTCCAATTCACATTCCAAGCAATATTCGGCATGCTAATTACATTGCCGGTTGCCAAATTGCATTATCTCTTATAGTTTCCGAGATATGGACTATCGATAATTTACACCTTAGGCTCTGCTTCTAACTTGGGCCCAAATTGTAAAATGGTCTTATCTATTGGCGATTTCGTTCAAATTCACATTCCAAGTAATATTCGGCATGCTAATTACATTGCCGGTTGCCAAATTGCATTATCTCTTATAGTTTCCGAGATATGGACTATCGATAATTTACACCTTAGGCTCTGCTTCTAACTTGGGCCCAAATTGTAAAATGGTCTTATCTATTGGCGATTTCGTTCCAATTCACATTAAAAGTAATATTCGGCATGCTAATTACATTGCCGGTTGCCAAATTGCATTATCTCTTATAGTTTCCGAGATATGGACTATCGATAATTTACACCTTAGGCTCTGCTTCTAACTTGGGCCCAAATTGTAAAATGGTCTTATCTATTGGCGATTTCGTTCCAATTCACATTCCAAGTAATATTCGGCATGCTAATTACATTGCCGGTTGCCAAATTGCATTATGTCTTATAGTTTCCGAGATATGGACTATCGATAATTTACACCTTAGGCTCTGCTTCTAACTTGGGCCCAAATTGTAAAATGGTCTTATCTATTGGCGATTTCGTCCCAATTCACATTCCAAGTGATATTCGGCATGCTAATTACATTGCCGGTTGCGAAATTGCATTATCTCTTATAGTTTCCGAGATATGGACTATCGATAATTTACACCTTAGGCTCTGCTTCTAACTTGGGCCCAAATTGTAAAATGGTCTTATCTATTGGCGATTTCGTTCCAATTCACATTCCAAGTAATATTCGGCATGCTAATTACATTGCCGGTTGCCAAATTGCATTATCTCTTATGGTTTCCGAGATATGGACTATCGATAATTTACACCTTAGGCTCTGCTTCTAACTTGGGCCCAAATTGTAAAATGGTCTTATCTATTGGCGATTTAGTTGCAATTCACATTCCAAGTAATATTCGGCATGCTAATTACATTGCCGGTTGCCAAATTGCATTATCTCTTATAGTTTCCGAGATATGGACTATCGATAATTTACACCTTAGGCTCTGCTTCTAACTTGGGCCCAAATTGTAAAATGGTCTTATCTATTGGCGATTTCGTTCCAATTCACATTCCAAGTAATATTAGGCATGCTAATTACATTGCCGGTTGCCAAATTGCATTATCTCTTATAGTTTCCGAGATATGGACTATCGATAATTTACACCTTAGGCTCTGCTTCTAACTTGGGCCCAAATTGTAAAATGGTCTTATCAATTGGCGATTTCGTTCCAATTCACATTCCAAGTAATATTCGGCATTCTAATTACATTGCCGGTTGCCAAATTGCATTATCTCTTATAGTTTCCGAGATATGGACTATCGATAATTTACACCTTAGGCTCTGCTTCTAACTTTGGCCCAAATTGTAAAATGGTCTTATCTATTGGCGATTTAGTTGCAATTCACATTCCAAGTAATATTCGGCATGCTAATTACATTGCCGGTTGCCAAATTGCATTATCTCTTATAGTTTCCGAGATATGGACTATCGATAATTTACACCTTAGGCTCTGCTTCTAACTTGGGCCCAAATTGTAAAATGGTTTTATCTATTGGCGATTTCGTTCCAATTCACATTCCAAGTAATATTCGGCATGCTAATTACATTGCCGGTTGCCAAATTGCATTATCTCTTATAGTTTCCGAGATATGGACTATCGATAATTTACACCTTAGGCTCTGCTTCTAACTTGGGCCCAAATTGTAAAATGGTCTTATCTATTGGCGATTTCGTTCCAATTCATATTCCAAGTAATATTCGGCATGCTAATTACATTGCCGGTTGCCAAATTGCATTATCTCTTATAGTTTCCGAGATATGGACTATCGATAATTTACACCTTAGGCTCTGCTTCTAACTTGGTCCCAAATTGTAAAATGGTCTTATCTATTGGCGATTTCGTTCCAATTCACACTCCAAGTAATATTCGGCATGCTAATTACATTGCCGGTTGCGAAATTGCATTATCTCTTATAGTTTCCGAGATATGGACTATCGATAATTTACACCTTAGGCTCTGCTTCTAACTTGGGCCCAAATTGTAAAATGGTCTTATCTATTGGCGATTTCGTTCCAATTCACATTCCAAGTAATATTCGGCATGCTAATTACATTGCCGGTTGCCAAATTGCATTATCTCTTATAGTTTCCGAGATATGGACTATCGATAATTTACACCTTAGGCTCTGCTTCTAACTTGGGCCCAAATTATAAAATGGTCTTATCTATTGGCGATTTCGTCCCAATTCACATTCCAAGCGATATTCGGCATGCTAATTACATTGCCGGTTGCGAAATTGCATTATCTCTTATAGTTTCCGAGATATGGACTATCAATAATTTACACCTTAGGCTCTGCTTCTAACTTGGGCCCAAATTGTAAAATGGTCTTATCTATTGGCGATTTCGTTCCAATTCACATTCCAAGTAATATTCGGCATGCTAATTACATTGCCGGTTGCCAAATTGCATTATCTCTTATAGTTTCCGAGATATGGACTATCGATAATTTACACCTTAGGCTCTGCTTCTAACTTGGGCCCAAATTGTAAAATGGTCTTATCTATTGGCGATTTCGTTCCAATTCACATTCCAAGTAATATTCGGCATGCTAATTACATTGCCGGTTGCCAAATTGCATTATCTCTTATAGTTTCCGAGATATGGACTATCGATAATTTACACATTAGGCTCTGCTTCTAACTTGGGCCCAAATTGTAAAATGGTCTTATCTATTGGCGATTTCGTTCCAATTCACATTCCAAGTAATATTCGGCATGCTAATTACATTGCCGGTTGCCAAATTGCATTATCTCTTATAGTTTCCGAGATATGGACTCTCGATAATTTACACCTTAGGCTCTGCTTCTAACTTGGGCCCAAATTGTAAAATGGTCTTATCTATTGGCGATTTAGTTGCAATTCACATTCCAAGTAATATTCGGCATGCTAATTACATTGCCGGTTGCCAAATTGCATTATCTCTTATAGTTTCCGAGATATGGACTATCGATAATTTACACCTTAGGCTCTGCTTCTAACTTGGGCCCAAATTGTAAAATGGTCTTATCTATTGGCGATTTCGTTCCAATTCACATTCCAAGTAATATTCGGCATGCTAATTACATTGCCGGTTGCCAAATTGCATTATCTCTTATAGTTTCCGAGATATGGACTATCGATAATTTACACCTTAGGCTCTGCTTCTAACTTGGGCCCAAATTGTAAAATGGTCTTATCTATTGGCGATTTCGTTCCAATTCACACTCCAAGTAATATTCGGCATGCTAATTACATTGCCGGTTGCCAAATTGCATTATCTCTTATAGTTTCCGAGATATGGACTATCGATAATTTACACCTTAAACTCTGCTTCTAACTTGGGCCCAAATTGTAAAATGGTCTTATCTATTGGCGATTTCGTTCCAATTCACACTCCAAGTAATATTCGGCATGCTAATTACATTGCCGGTTGCCAAATTGCATTATCTCTTATAGTTTCCGAGATATGGACTATCGATAATTTACACCTTAGGCTCTGCTTCTAACTTGGGCCCAAATTGTAAAATGGTCTTATCTATTGGCGATTTCGTTCCAATTCACATTCCAAGTAATATTCGGCATGCTAATTACATTGCCGGTTGCCAAATTGCATTATCTCTTATAGTTTTCGAGATATGGACTATCGATAATTTACACCTTAGGCTCTGCTTCTAACTTGGGCCCAAATTGTAAAATGGTCTTATCTATTGGCGATTTAGTTGCAATTCACATTCCAAGTAATATTCGGCATGCTAATTACATTGCCGGTTGCCAAATTGCATTATCTCTTATAGTTTCCGAGATATGGACTATCGATAATTTACACCTTAGGCTCTGCTTCTAACTTGGGCCCAAATTGTAAAATGGTCTTATCTATTGGCGATTTCGTTCCAATTCACACTCCAAGTAATATTCGGCATGCTAATTACATTGCCGGTTGCGAAATTGCATTATCTCTTATAGTTTCCGAGATATGGACTATCGATAATTTACACCTTAGGCTCTGCTTCTAACTTGGGCCCAAATTGTAAAATGGTCTTATCTATTGGCGATTTCGTTCCAATTCACATTCCAAGTAATATTCGGCATGCTAATTACATTGCCGGTTGCCAAATTGCATTATCTCTTATAGTTTCCGAGATATGGACTATCGATAATTTACACCTTAGGCTCTGCTTCTAATTTGGGCCCAAATTGTAAAATGGTCTTATCTATTGGCGATTTCGTTCCAATTCACATTCCAAGTAATATTCGGCATGCTAATTACATTGCCGGTTGCCAAATTGCATTATCTCTTATAGTTTCCGAGATATGGACTATCGATAATTTACACCTTAGGCTCTGCTTCTAACTTGGGCCCAAATTGTAAAATGGTCTTATCTATTGGCGATTTAGTTACAATTCACATTCCAAGTAATATTCGGCATGCTAATTACATTGCCGGTTGCCAAATTGCATTATCTCTTATAGTTTCCGAGATATGGACTATCGATAATTTACACCTTAGGCTCTGCTTCTAACTTGGGCCCAAATTGTAAAATGGTCTTATCTATTGGCGATTTCGTTCCAATTCACATTCCAAGTAATATTAGGCATGCTAATTACATTGCCGGTTGCCAAATTGCATTATCTCTTATAGTTTCCGAGATATGGACTATCGATAATTTACACCTTAGGCTCTGCTTCTAACTTGGGCCCAAATTGTAAAATGGTCTTATCAATTTGCGATTTCGTTCCAATTCACATTCCAAGTAATATTCGGCATTCTAATTACATTGCCGTTTGCCAAATTGCATTATCTCTTATAGTTTCCGAGATATGGACTATCGATAATTTACACTTTAGGCTCTGCTTCTAACTTGGGCCCAAATTGTAAAATGGTCTTATCTATTGGCGATTTAGTTGCAATTCACATTCCAAGTAATATTCGGCATGCTAATTACATTGCCGGTTGCCAAATTGCATTATCTCTTATAGTTTCCGAGATATGGACTATCGATAATTTACACCTTAGGCTCTGCTTCTAACTTGGGCCCAAATTGTAAAATGGTCTTATCTATTGGCGATTTCGTTCCAATTCACATTCCAAGTAATATTCGGCATGCTAATTACATTGCCGGTTGCCAAATTGCATTATCTCTTATAGTTTCCGAGATATGGACTATCGATAATTTACACCTTAGGCTCTGCTTCTAACTTGGGCCCAAATTGTAAAATGGTCTTATCTATTGGCGATTTCGTTCCAATTCACATTCCAAGTAATATTCGGCATGCTAATTACATTGCCGGTTGCCAAATTGCATTATCTCTTATAGTTTCCGAGATATGGACTATCGATAATTTACACCTTAGGCTCTGCTTCTAACTTGGGCCCAAATTGTAAAATGGTCTTATCTATTGGCGATTTCGTTCCAATTCACACTCCAAGTAATATTCGGCATGCTAATTACATTGCCGGTTGCGAAATTGCATTATCTCTTATAGTTTCCGAGATATGGACTATCGATAATTTACACCTTAGGCTCTGCTTCTAACTTGGGCCCAAATTGTAAAATGGTCTTATCTATTGGCGATTTCGTTCCAATTCACATTCCAAGTAATATTCGGCATGCTAATTACATTGCCGGTTGCCAAATTGCATTATCTCTTATAGTTTCCGAGATATGGACTATCGATAATTTACACCTTAGGCTCTGCTTCTAACTTGGGCCCAAATTGTAAAATGGTCTTATCTATTGGCGATTTCGTTCCAATTCACATTCCAAGTAATATTCGGCATGCTAATTACATTGCCGGTTGCCAAATTGCATTATCTCTTATAGTTTCCGAGATATGGACTATCGATAATTTACACCTTAGGCTCTGCTTCTAACTTGGGCCCAAATTGTAAAATGGTCTTATCTATTGGCGATTTAGTTGCAATTCACATTCCAAGTAATATTCGGCATGCTAATTACATTGCCGGTTGCCAAATTGCATTATCTCTTATAGTTTCCGAGATATGGACTATCGATAATTTACACCTTAGGCTCTGCTTCTAACTTGGGCCCAAATTGTTAAATGGTCTTATCTATTGGCGATTTCGTTCCAATTCACATTCCAAGTAATATTCGGCATGCTAATTACATTACCGGTTGCCAAATTGCATTATCTCTTATAGTTTCCGAGATATGGACTATCGATAATTTACACCTTAGGCTCTGCTTCTAACTTGGGCCCAAATTGTAAAATGGTCTTATCTATTGGCGATTTCGTTCCAATTCGCACTCCAAGTAATATTCGGCATGCTAATTACATTGCCGGTTGCGAAATTGCATTATCTCTTATAGTTTCCGAGATATGGACTATCGATAATTTACACCTTAGGCTCTGCTTCTAACTTGGGCCCAAATTGTAAAATGGTCTTATCTATTGGCGATTTCGTTCCAATTCACATTCCAAGTAATATTCGGCATGCTAATTACATTGCCGGTTGCCAAATTGCATTATCTCTTATAGTTTCCGAGATATGGACTATCGATAATTTACACCTTAGGCTCTGCTTCTAACTTGGGCCCAAATTGTAAAATGGTCTTATCTTTTGGCGATTTCGTCCCAATTCACATTCCAAGTGATATTCGGCATGCTAATTACATTGCCGGTTGCGAAATTGCATTATCTCTTATAGTTTCCGAGATATGGACTATCAATAATTTACACCTTAGGCTCTGCTTCTAACTTGGGCCCAAATTGTAAAATGGTCTTATCTATTGGCGATTTCGTTCCAATTCACATTCCAAGTAATATTCGGCATGCTAATTACATTGCCGGTTGCCAAATTGCATTATCTCTTATAGTTTCCGAGATATGGACTATCGATAATTTACACCTTAGGCTCTGCTTCTAACTTGGGCCCAAATTGTAAAATGGTCTTATCTATTGGCGATTTCGTTCCAATTCACATTCCAAGTAATATTCGGCATGCTAATTACATTGCCGGTTGCCAAATTGCATTATCTCTTATAGTTTCCGAGATATGGACTATCGATAATTTACACCTTAGGCTCTGCTTCTAACTTGGGCCCAAATTGTAAAATGGTCTTATCTATTGGCGATTTAGTTGCAATTCGCATTCCAAGTAATATTCGGCATGCTAATTACATTGCCGGTTGCCAAATTGCATTATCTCTTATAGTTTCCGAGATATGGACTATCGATAATTTACACCTTAGGCTCTGCTTCTAACTTGGGCCCAAATTGTAGAATGGTCTTATCTATTGGCGATTTCGTTCCAATTCACATTCCAAGTAATATTTGGCATGCTAATTATATTGCCGGTTGCCAAATTGCATTATCTCTTATAGTTTCCGAGATATGGACTATCGATAATTTACACCTTAGGCTCTGCTTCTAACTTGTTCCCAAATTGTAAAATGGTCTTATCTATTGGCGATTTCGTTCCAATTCACACTCCAAGTAATATTCGGCATGCTAATTACATTGCCGGTTGCGAAATTGCATTATCTCTTATAGTTTCCGAGATATGGACTATCAATAATTTACACCTTAGGCTCTGCTTCTAACTTGGGCCCAAATTGTAAAATGGTCTTATCTATTGGCGATTTCGTTCCAATTCACATTCCAAGTAATATTCGGCATGCTAATTACATTGCCGGTTGCCAAATTGCATTATCTCTTATAGTTTCCGAGATATGGACTATCGATAATTTACACCTTAGGCTCTGCTTCTAACTTGGGCCCAAATTGTAAAATGGTCTTATCTATTGGCGATTTCGTTCCAATTCACATTCCAAGTAATATTCGGCATGCTAATTACATTGCCGGTTGCCAAATTGCATTATCTCTTATAGTTTCCGAGATATGGACTATCGATAATTTACACCTTAGCCACTGCTTCTAACTTGGGCCCAAATTGTAAAATGGTCTTATCTATTGGCGTTTTCGTTCCAATTCACATTCCAAGTAATATTCGGCATGCTAATTACATTGCCGGTTGCCAAATTGCATTATCTCTTATAGTTTCCGAGATATGGACTATCGATAATTTAAACCTTAGGCTCTGCTTCTAACTTGGGCCCAAATTGTAAAATGGTCTTCTCTATTGGCGATTTCCTTCCAATTCACATTCCAAGTAATATTCGGCATGCTAATTACATTGCCGGTTGCCAAATTGCATTATCTCTTATAGTTTCCGAGATATAGACTATCGATAATTTACACCTTAGGCTCTGCTTCTAACTTGGGCCCAAATTGTAAAATGGTCTTATCTATTGGCGATTTCGTTCCAATTCACATTCCAAGTAATATTCGGCATGCTAATTACATTGCCGGTTGCCAAATTGCATTATCTCTTATAGTTTCCGAGATATGGACTATCGATAATTTACACCTTAGGCTCTGCTTCTAACTTGGGCCCAAATTGTAAAATGGACTTCTCTATTGGCGATTTCGTTCCAATTCGCATTCCAAGTAATATTCGGCATGCTAATTACATTGCCGGTTGCCAAATTGCATTATCTCTTATAGTTTCCGAGATATGGACTATCGATAATTTACACCTTAGGCTCTGCTTCTAATTTGGGCCCAAATTGTAAAATGGTCTTCTCTATTGGCGATTTCGTTCCAATTCACATTCCAAGTAATATTCGGCATGCTAATTACATTGCCGGTTGCCAAATTGCATTATCTCTTATAGTTTCCGAGATATGGACTATCGATAATTTACACCTTAGGCTCTGCTTCTAATTTGGGCCCAAATTGTAAAATGGTCTTCTCTATTGGCGATTTCGTTCCAATTCACATTCCAAGTAATATTCGGCATGCTAATTACATTGCCGGTTGCCAAATTGCATTTTCTCTTATAGTTTCCGAGATATGGACTATCGATAATTTACACCTTAGGCTCTGCTTCTAATTTGGACCCAAATTGTAAAATCGTCTTATCTATTGGCGATTTCGTTCCAATTCACATTCCAAGTAATATTCGGCATGCTAATTACATCGCCGGTTGCCAAATTGCATTATCTCTTATAGTTTCCTAGATATGGACTATCGGTAATTTACACCTTAGGCTCTGCTTCTAACTTGGGCCCAAATAGTAAAATGGTCTTATCTATTGGCGATTTCGTTCCAATTCACATTCCAAGTAATATCCGGCATGCTAATTACATTGCCGGTTGCCAAATTGAATTATCTCTTATAGTTTCCGAGATATGGACTATCGATAATTTACACCTTAGGCTCTGCTTCTAACATGGGACCAAATTGTAAAATGGTCTTACCTATTGGCGATTTCGTTCCAATTCACATTCCAAGTAATATTCGGCATGCTAATTACATTGCCGGTTGCCAAATTGCATTATCTCTTATAGTTTCCGAGATATGGGCTATCGATAATTTACACCTTAGGCTCTGTTTCTAACTTGGGCCCAAATTGTAAAATGGTCTTATCTATTGGCGATTTCGTTCCAATTCACATTCCAAGTAATATTCGGCATGCTAATTACATTGCCGGTTGCCAAATTGCATTATCTCTTATAGATTCCGAGATATGGGCTATCGATAATTTACATCTTAGGCTCTGCTTCTAACTTGGGCCCAAATGGTAAAATCGTCTTATCTATTGGCGATTTCGTTCCAATTCACATTCCAAGTAATATTCGGCATGCTAATTACATTGCCGGTTGCCAAATTGCATTATCTCTTATAGTTTCCGAGATATGGACTATCGATAATTTACACCTTAGGCTCTGCTTCTAACTTGGGCCCAAATTGTAAAATGGTCTTATCTATTGGCGATTTCGTTCCAATTCACATTCCAAGTAATATCCGGCATGCTAATTACATTGCCGGTTGCCAAATTGAATTATCTCTTATAGTTTCCGAGATATGGACTATCGATGATTTACACCTTAGGCTCTGCTTCTAACTTGGGCCCAAATTGTAAAATGGTCTTATCTATTGGCGATTTCGTTCCAATTCACATTCCAAGTAATATTCGGCATGCTAATTACATTGCCGGTTGCCAAATTGCATTATCTCTTATAGTTTCCGAGATATGGACTATCGATAATTTACATCTTAGGCTCTGCTTCTAACTTGGGCCCAAATTGTAAAATGGTCTTATCTATTGGCGATTTCGTTCCAATTCACATTCCAAGTAATATTCGGCATGCTAATTACATTGCCGGTTGCCAAATTGCATTATCTCTTATAGTTTCCGAGATATGGACTATCGATAATTTACACCTTAGGCTCTGCTTCTAACTTGGGCCCAAATTGTAAAATGGTCTTATCTATTGGCGATTTCGTCCCAATTCACATTCCAAGTGATATTCGGCATGCTAATTACATTGCCGGTTGCGAAATTGCATTAACTCTTATAGTTTCCGAGATATGGACTATCAATAATTTACACCTTAGGCTCTGCTTCTAACTTGGGCCCAAATTGTAAAATGGTCTTATCTATTGGCGATTTCGTTCCAATTCACATTCCAAGTAATTTTCGGCATGCTAATTACATTGCCGGTTGCCAAATTGCATTATCTTATAGTTTCCGAGATATGGACTATCGATAATTTACACCTTAGGCTCTGCTTCTAACTTGGGCCCAAATTGTAAAATGGTCTTATCTATTGGAGATTTCGTTCCAATTCACATTCCAAGTAATATTCGGCATGCTAATTACATTGCCGGTTGCCAAATTGCATTATCTCTTATAGTTTCCGAGATATGGACTATCGATAATTTACACCTTAGGCTCTGCTTCTAACTTGGGCCCAAATTGTAAAATGGTCTTATCTATTGGCGATTTCGTTCCAATTCACATTCCAAGTAATATTCAGCATGCTAATTACATTGCCGGTTGCCAAATTGCATTATCTCTTATAGTTTCCGAGATATGGACTATCGATAATTTACACCTTAGGCTCTGCTTCTAACTTGGGCCCAAATTGTAAAATGGTCTTCTCTATTGGCGATTTCGTTCCAATTCACATTCCAAGTAATATTCGCCATGCTAATTACATTGCCGGTTGCCAAATTGCATTATCTCTTATAGTTTCCGAGATATGGACTATCGATAATTTACACCTTAGGCTCTGCTTCTAACTTGGGCCCAAATTGTAAAAAGGTCTTCTCTATTGGCGATTTCGTTCCAATTCACATTCCAAGTAATATTCGGCATGCTAATTACATTGCCGGTTGCCAAATTGCATTATCTCTTATAGTTTCCGAGATATGGACTATCGATAATTTACACCTTAGGCTCTGCTTCTAACTTGGGCCCAAATTGTAAAATGGTCTTCTCTATTGGCGATTTCGTTCCAATTCACATTCCAAGTAATATTCGGCATGCTAATTACATTGCCGGTTGCCAAATTGCATTATCTCTTATAGTTTCCGAGATATGGACTATCGATAATTTACACCTTAGGCTCTGCTTCTAACTTGGGCCCAAATTGTAAAATCGTCTTATCTATTGGCGATTTCGTTCCAATTCACATTCCAAGTAATATTCGGCATGCTAATTACATTGCCGGTTGCCAAATTGCATTATCTCTTATAGTTTCCGAGATATGGACTATCGGTAATTTCCACCTTAGGCTCTGCTTCTAACTTGGGCCCAAATTATAAAATGGTCTTACCTATTGGCGATTTCGTTCCAATTCACATTCCAAGTAATATTCGGCATGCTAATTACATTGCCGGTTGCCAAATTGCATTATCTCTTATAGTTTCCGAGATATGGACTATCGATAATTTACACCTTAGGCTCTGCTTCTAACTTGGGCCCAAATTGTAAAATGGTCTTATCTATTGGCGATTTCGTTTCAATTCACATTCCAAGTAATATTCGGCATGCTAATTACATTACCGGTTGCCAAATTGCATTATCTCTTATAGTTTCCGAGATATGGACTATCGATAATTTACATCTTAGGCTCTGCTTCTAACTTGGGCCCAAATTGTAAAATCGTCTTATCTATTGGCGATTTCGTTCCAATTCACATTCCAAGTAATATTCGGCATGCTAATTACATTGCCGGCTGCCAAATTGCATTATCTCTTATAGTTTCCGAGACATGGACTATCGATAATTTACACCTTAGGCTCTGCTTCTAACTTGGGCCCAAATTGTAAAATGGTCTTATCTATTGGCGATTTCGTTCCAATTCACATTCCAAGTAATATCCGGCATGCTAATTACATTGCCGGTTGCCAAATTGAATTATCTCTTATAGTTTCCGAGAAATGGACTATCGATAATTTACACCTTAGGCTCTGCTTCTAACTTGGGCCCAAATTGTAAAATGGTCTTATCTATTGGCGATTTCGTTCCAATTCACATTCCAAGTAATATTCGGCATGCTAATTACATTGCCGGTTGCCAAATTGCATTATCTCTTATAGTTTCCGAGATATGGACTATCGATAATTTACATCTTAGGCTCTGCTTCTAACTTGGGCCCAAATTGTAAAATGGTCTTATCTATTGGCGATTTCGTTCCAATTCACATTCCAAGTAATATTCGGCATGCTAATTACATTGCCGGTTGCCAAATTGCATTATCTCTTATAGTTTCCGAGATATGGACTATCGATAATTTACACCTTAGGCTCTGCTTCTAACTTGGGCCCAAATTGTAAAATGGTCTTATCTATTGGCGATTTCGTCCCAATTCACATTCCAAGTGATATTCGGCATGCTAATTACATTGCCGGTTGCGAAATTGCATTAACTCTTATAGTTTCCGAGATATGGACTATCAATAATTTACACCTTAGGCTCTGCTTCTAACTTGGGCCCAAATTGTAAAATGGTCTTATCTATTGGCGATTTCGTTCCAATTCACATTCCAAGTAATTTTCGGCATGCTAATTACATTGCCGGTTGCCAAATTGCATTATCTTATAGTTTCCGAGATATGGACTATCGATAATTTACACCTTAGGCTCTGCTTCTAACTTGGGCCCAAATTGTAAAATGGTCTTATCTATTGGAGATTTCGTTCCAATTCACATTCCAAGTAATATTCGGCATGCTAATTACATTGCCGGTTGCCAAATTGCATTATCTCTTATAGTTTCCGAGATATGGACTATCGATAATTTACACCTTAGGCTCTGCTTCTAACTTGGGCCCAAATTGTAAAATGGTCTTATCTATTGGCGATTTCGTTCCAATTAACATTCCAAGTAATATTCAGCATGCTAATTACATTGCCGGTTGCCAAATTGCATTATCTCTTATAGTTTCCGAGATATGGACTATCGATAATTTACACCTTAGGCTCTGCTTCTAACTTGGGCCCAAATTGTAAAATGGTCTTCTCTATTGGCGATTTCGTTCCAATTCACATTCCAAGTAATATTCGCCATGCTAATTACATTGCCGGTTGCCAAATTGCATTATCTCTTATAGTTTCCGAGATATGGACTATCGATAATTTACACCTTAGGCTCTGCTTCTAACTTGGGCCCAAATTGTAAAAAGGTCTTCTCTATTGGCGATTTCGTTCCAATTCACATTCCAAGTAATATTCGGCATGCTAATTACATTGCCGGTTGCCAAATTGCATTATCTCTTATAGTTTCCGAGATATGGACTATCGATAATTTACACCTTAGGCTCTGCTTCTAACTTGGGCCCAAATTGTAAAATGGTCTTCTCTATTGGCGATTTCGTTCCAATTCACATTCCAAGTAATATTCGGCATGCTAATTACATTGCCGGTTGCCAAATTGCATTATCTCTTATAGTTTCCGAGATATGGACTATCGATAATTTACACCTTAGGCTCTGCTTCTAACTTGGGCCCAAATTGTAAAATCGTCTTATCTATTGGCGATTTCGTTCCAATTCACATTCCAAGTAATATTCGGCATGCTAATTACATTGCCGTTTGCCAAATTGCATTATCTCTTATAGTTTCCGAGATATGGACTATCGGTAATTTCCACCTTAGGCTCTGCTTCTAACTTGGGCCCAAATTGTAAAATGGTCTTATCTATTAGCGATTTCGTTCCAATTCACATTCCAAGTAATATCCGGCATGCTAATTACATTGCCGGTTGCCAAATTGAATTATCTCTTATAGTTTCCGAGATATGGACTATCGATAATTTACACCTTAGGCTCTGCTTCTAACTTGGGCCCAAATTATAAAATGGTCTTACCTATTGGCGATTTCGTTCCAATTCACATTCCAAGTAATATTCGGCATGCTAATTACATTGCCGGTTGCCAAATTGCATTATCTCTTATAGTTTCCGAGATATGGACTATCGATAATTTACACCTTAGGCTCTGCTTCTAACTTGGGCCCAAATTGTAAAATGGTCTTATCTATTGGCGATTTCGTTTCAATTCACATTCCAAGTAATATTCGGCATGCTAATTACATTACCGGTTGCCAAATTGCATTATCTCTTATAGTTTCCGAGATATGGACTATCGATAATTTACATCTTAGGCTCTGCTTCTAACTTGGGCCCAAATTGTAAAATCGTCTTATCTATTGGCGATTTCGTTCCAATTCACATTCCAAGTAATATTCGGCATGCTAATTACATTGCCGGCTGCCAAATTGCATTATCTCTTATAGTTTCCGAGACATGGACTATCGATAATTTACACCTTAGGCTCTGCTTCTAACTTGGGCCCAAATTGTAAAATGGTCTTATCTATTGGCGATTTCGTTCCAATTCACATTCCAAGTAATATCCGGCATGCTAATTACATTGCCGGTTGCCAAATTGAATTATCTCTTATAGTTTCCGAGAAATGGACTATCGATAATTTACACCTTAGGCTCTGCTTCTAACTTGGGCCCAAATTGTAAAATGGTCTTATCTATTGGCGATTTCGTTCCAATTCACATTCCAAGTAATATTCGGCATGCTAATTACATTGCCGGTTGCCAAATTGCATTATCTCTTATAGTTTCCGAGATATGGACTATCGATAATTTACATCTTAGGCTCTGCTTCTAACTTGGGCCCAAATTGTAAAATGGTCTTATCTATTGGCGATTTCGTTCAAATTCACATTCCAAGTAATATTCGGCATGCTAATTACATTGCCGGTTGCCAAATTGCATTATCTCTTATAGTTTCCGAGATATGGACTATCGATAATTTACACCTTAGGCTCTGATTCTAACTTGGGCCCAAATTGTAAAATGGTCTTATCTATTGGCGATTTCGTCCCAATTCACATTCCAAGTGATATTCGGCATGCTAATTACATTGCCGGATGCGAAATTGCATTATCTCTTATAGTTTCCGAGATATGGACTATCAATAATTTACACCTTAGGCTCTGCTTCTAACTTGGGCCCAAATTGTAAAATGGCCTTATCTATTGGCGATTTCGTTCCAATTCACACTCCAAGTATTATTCGGCATGCTAATTACATTGCCGGTTGCCAAATTGCATTATCTCTTATAGTTTCCGAGATATGGACTATCGATAATTTACACCTTAGGCTCTGCTTCTAACTTGGGCCCAAATTGTAAAATGGTCTTATCTATTGGCGATTTCGTTCCAATTCACATTCCAAGTAATATTCGGCATGCTAATTACATTGCCGGTTGCCAAATTGCATTATCTCTTATAGTTTCCGAGATATGGACTATCGATAATTTACACCTTAGGCTCTGCTTCTAACTTGGGCCCAAATTGTAAAATGGTCTTCTCTATTGGCGATTTCGTTCCAATTCACATTCCAAGTAATATTCGGCATGCTAATTACATTGCCGGTTGCCAAATTGCATTATCTCTTATAGTTTCCGAGATATGGACTATCAATAATTTACACCTTAGGCTCTGCTTCTAACTTGGGCCCAAATTGTAAAATGGTCTTATCTATTGGCGATTTCGTTCCAATTCACATTCCAAGTAATATTCGGCATGCTAATTACATTGCCGGTTGCCAAATTGCATTATATCTTATAGTTTCCGAGATATGGACTATCGATAATTTACACCTTAGGCTCTGCTTCTAACTTGGGCCCAAATTGTAAAATGGTCTTATCTATTGGCGATTTCGTTCCAATTCACATTCCAAGTAATATTCGGCATGCTAATTACATTGCCGGTTGCCAAATTGAATTATCTCTAATAGTTTCCGAGATATGGACTATCGATAATTTACACCTTAGGCTCTGCTTCTAACTTGGGCCCAAATTGTAAAATGGTCTTACCTATTGGCGATTTCGTTCCAATTCACATTCCAAGTAATATTCGGCATGCTAATTACATTGCCGGTTGCCAAATTGCATTATCTCTTATAGTTTCCGAGATATGGACTATCGATAATTTACACCTTAGGCTCTGCTTCTAACTTGGGCCCAAATTGTAAAATGGTCTTATCTATTGGCGATTTCGTTCCAATTCACATTCCAACTAATATTCGGCATGCTAATTACATTGCCGGTTGCCAAATTGCATTATCTCTTATAGTTTCCGAGATATGGACTATCGATAATTTACACCTAAGGCTCTGCTTCTAACTTGGGCCCAAATTGTAAAATCGTCTTATCTATTGGCGATTTCGTTCCAATTCACATTCCAAGTAATATTCGGCATGCTAATTATATTGCCGGTTGCCAAATTGCATTATCTCTTATAGTTTCCGAGATATGGACTATCGGTAATTTACACCTTAGGCTCTGCTTCTAACTTGGGCCCAAATTATAAAATGGTCTTATCTATTGGCGATTTCGTTCCAATTCACATTCCAAGTAATATCCGGCATGCTAATTACATTGACGATTGCCAAATTGAATTATCTCTTATAGTTTCCGAGATATGGACTATCGATAATTTACACCTTAGGCTCTGCTTCTAACTTGGGCCCAAATTGTAAAATGGTCTTACCTATTGGCGATTTCGTTCCAATTCACATTCCAAGTAATATTCGGCATGCTAATTACATTGCCGGTTGCCAAATTGCATTATCTCTTATAGTTTCTGAGATATGGACTATCGATAATTTACACCTTAGGCTCTGCTTCTAACTTGGGCCCAAATTGTAAAATGGTCTTATCTATTGGCGATTTCGTTCCAATTCACATTCCAAGTAATATTCGGCATGCTAATTACATTGTCGGTTGCCAAATTGCATTATCTCTTATAGTTTCCGAGATATGGGCTATCGATAATTTACACCTTAGGCTCTGCTTCTAACTTGGGCCCAAATTGTAAAATCGTCTTATCTATTGGCGATTTCGTTCCAATTCACATTCCAAGTAATATTCGGCATGCAAATTGTAAAATGGTCTTATCTATTGGCGATTTCGTTCCAATTCACATTCCAAGTAATATTCGGCATGCTAATTACATTGCCGGTTGCCAAATTGCATTATCTCTTATAGTTTCCTAGATATGGACTATCGGTAATTTACACCTTAGGCTCTGCTTCTAACTTGGGCCCAAATAGTAAAATGGTCTTATCTATTGGCGATTTCGTTCCAATTCACATTCCAAGTAATATCCGGCATGCTAATTACATTGCCGGTTGCCAAATTGAATTATCTCTTATAGTTTCCGAGATATGGACTATCGATAATTTACACCTTAGGCTCTGCTTCTAACATGGGACCAAATTGTAAAATGGTCTTACCTATTGGCGATTTCGTTCCAATTCACATTCCAAGTAATATTCGGCATGCTAATTACATTGCCGGTTGCCAAATTGCATTATCTCTTATAGTTTCCGAGATATGGGCTATCGATAATTTACACCTTAGGCTCTGTTTCTAACTTGGGCCCAAATTGTAAAATGGTCTTATCTATTGGCGATTTCGTTCCAATTCACATTCCAAGTAATATTCGGCATGCTAATTACATTGCCGGTTGCCAAATTGCATTATCTCTTATAGATTCCGAGATATGGGCTATCGATAATTTACATCTTAGGCTCTGCTTCTAACTTGGGCCCAAATGGTAAAATCGTCTTATCTATTGGCGATTTCGTTCCAATTCACATTCCAAGTAGTATTCGGCATGCTAATTACATTGCCGGTTGCCAAATTGCATTATCTCTTATAGTTTCCGAGATATGGACTATCGATAATTTACACCTTAGGCTCTGCTTCTAACTTGGGCCCAAATTGTAAAATGGTCTTATCTATTGGCGATTTCGTTCCAATTCACATTCCAAGTAATATCCGGCATGCTAATTACATTGCCGGTTGCCAAATTGAATTATCTCTTATAGTTTCCGAGATATGGACTATCGATAATTGACACCTTAGGCTCTGCTTCTAACTTGGGCCCAAATTGTAAAATGGTCTTATCTATTGGCGATTTCGTTCCAATTCACATTCCAAGTAATATTCGGCATGCTAATTACATTGCCGGTTGCCAAATTGCATTATCTCTTATAGTTTCCGAGATATGGACCATCGATAATTTACATCTTAGGCTCTGCTTCTAACTTGGGCCCAAATTGTAAAATGGTCTTATCTATTGGCGATTTCGTTCAAATTCACATTCCAAGTAATATTCGGCATGCTAATTACATTGCCGGTTGCCAAATTGCATTATCTCTTATAGTTTCCGAGATATGGACTATCGATAATTTACACCTTAGGCTCTGATTCTAACTTGGGCCCAAATTGTAAAATGGTCTTATCTATTGGCGATTTCGTCCCAATTCACATTCCAAGTGATATTCGGCATGCTAATTACATTGCCGGATGCGAAATTGCATTATCTCTTATAGTTTCCGAGATATGGACTATCAATAATTTACACCTTAGGCTCTGCTTCTAACTTGGGCCCAAATTGTAAAATGGCCTTATCTATTGGCGATTTCGTTCCAATTCACACTCCAAGTATTATTCGGCATGCTAATTACATTGCCGGTTGCCAAATTGCATTATCTCTTATAGTTTCCGAGATATGGACTATCGATAATTTACACCTTAGGCTCTGCTTCTAACTTGGGCCCAAATTGTAAAATGGTCTTATCTATTGGCGATTTCGTTCCAATTCACATTCCAAGTAATATTCGGCATGCTAATTACATTGCCGGTTGCCAAATTGCATTATCTCTTATAGTTTCCGAGATATGGACTATCGATAATTTACACCTTAGGCTCTGCTTCTAACTTGGGCCCAAATTGTAAAATGGTCTTCTCTATTGGCGATTTCGTTCCAATTCACATTCCAAGTAATATTCGGCATGCTAATTACATTGCCGGTTGCCAAATTGCATTATCTCTTATAGTTTCCGAGATATGGACTATCAATAATTTACACCTTAGGCTCTGCTTCTAACTTGGGCCCAAATTGTAAAATGGTCTTATCTATTGGCGATTTCGTTCCAATTCACATTCCAAGTAATATTCGGCATGCTAATTACATTGCCGGTTGCCAAATTGCATTATATCTTATAGTTTCCGAGATATGGACTATCGATAATTTACACCTTAGGCTCTGCTTCTAACTTGGGCCCAAATTGTAAAATGGTCTTATCTATTGGCGATTTCGTTCCAATTCACATTCCAAGTAATATTCGGCATGCTAATTACATTGCCGGTTGCCAAATTGAATTATCTCTTATAGTTTCCGAGATATGGACTATCGATAATTTACACCTTAGGCTCTGCTTCTAACTTGGGCCCAAATTGTAAAATGGTCTTACCTATTGGCGATTTCGTTCCAATTCACATTCCAAGTAATATTCGGCATGCTAATTACATTGCCGGTTGCCAAATTGCATTATCTCTTATAGTTTCCGAGATATGGACTATCGATAATTTACACCTTAGGCTCTGCTTCCAACTTGGGCCCAAATTGTAAAATGGTCTTATCTATTGGCGATTTCGTTCCAATTCACATTCCAACTAATATTCGGCATGCTAATTACATTGCCGGTTGCCAAATTGCATTATCTCTTATAGTTTCCGAGATATGGACTATCGATAATTTACACCTTAGGCTCTGCTTCTAACTTGGGCCCAAATTGTAAAATCGTCTTATCTATTGGCGATTTCGTTCCAATTCACATTCCAAGTAATATTCGGCATGCTAATTATATTGCCGGTTGCCAAATTGCATTATCTCTTATAGTTTCCGAGATATGGACTATCGGTAATTTACACCTTAGGCTCTGCTTCTAACTTGGGCCCAAATTATAAAATGGTCTTATCTATTGGCGATTTCGTTCCAATTCACATTCCAAGTAATATCCGGCATGCTAATTACATTGACGATTGCCAAATTGAATTATCTCTTATAGTTTCCGAGATATGGACTATCGATAATTTACACCTTAGGCTCTGCTTCTAACTTGGGCCCAAATTGTAAAATGGTCTTACCTATTGGCGATTTCGTTCCAATTCACATTCCAAGTAATATTCGGCATGCTAATTACCATGCCGGTTGCCAAATTGCATTATCTCTTATAGTTTCTGAGATATGGACTATCGATAATTTACACCTTAGGCTCTGCTTCTAACTTGGGCCCAAATTGTAAAATGGTCTTATCTATTGGCGATTTCGTTCCAATTCACATTCCAAGTAATATTCGGCATGCTAATTACATTGTCGGTTGCCAAATTGCATTATCTCTTATAGTTTCCGAGATATGGGCTATCGATAATTTACATCTTAGGCTCTGCTTCTAACTTGGGCCCAAATTGTAAAATCGTCTTATCTATTGGCGATTTCGTTCCAATTCACATTCCAAGTAATATTCGGCATGCTAATTACATTGCCGGTTGCCAAATTGCATTATCTCTTATAGTTTCCGAGATATGGACTATCGATAATTTACACCTTAGGCTCTGCTTCTAACTTGGGCCCAAATTGTAAAATGGTCTTATCTATTGGCGATTTCGTTCCAATTCACATTCCAAGTAATATCCGGCATGCTAATTACATTGCCGGTTGCCAAATTGAATTATCTCTTATAGTTTCCGAGATATGGACTATCGATAATTTACACCTTAGGCTCTGCTTCTAACTTGGGCCCAAATTGTAAAATGGTCTTATCTATTGGCGATTTCGTTCCAATTCACATTCCAAGTAATATTCAGCATGCTAATTACATTGCCGGTTGCCAAATTGCATTATCTCTTATAGTTTCCGAGATATGGACTGTCGATAATTTACATCTTAGGCTCTGCTTCTAACTTGGGCCCAAATTGTAAAATGGTCTTATCTATTGGCGATTTCGTTCCAATTCACATTCCAAGTAATATTCGGCATGCTAATTACATTGCCGGTTGCCAAATTGCATTATCTCTTATAGTTTCCGAGATATGGACTATCGATAATTTACACCTTAGGCTCTGCTTCTAACTTGGGCCCAAATTGTAAAATGGTCTTATCTATTGGCGATTTCGTCCCAATTCACATTCCAAGTGATATTCGGCATGCTAATTACATTGCCGGTTGCGAAATTGCATTATCTCTTATAGTTTCCGAGATATGGACTATCAATAATTTACACCTTAGGCTCTGCTTCTAACTTGGGCCCAAATTGTAAAATGGTCTTATCTATTGGCGATTTCGTTCCAATTCACATTCCAAGTAATATTCGGCATGCTAAGTACATTGCCGGTTGCCAAATTGCATTGTCTCTTATAGTTTCCGAGATATGGACTATCGATAATTTACACCTTAGGCTCTGCTTCTAACTTGGGCCCAAATTGTAAAATGGTCTTATCTATTGGCGATTTCGTTCCAATTCACATTCCAAGTAATATTCGGCATGCTAATTACATTGCCGGTTGCCAAATTGCATTATCTCTTATAGTTTCCGAGATATGGACTATCGATAATTTACACCTTAGGCTCTGCTTCTAACTTGGGCCTAAATTGTAAAATGGTCTTATCTATTGGCGATTTCGTTCCAATTCACATTCCAAGTAATATTCGGCATGCTAATTACATTGCCGGTTGCCAAATTGCATTATCTCTTATAGTTTCCGAGATATGGACTATCGATAATTTACACCTTAGGCTCTGCTTCTAACTTGGGCCCAAATTGTAAAATGGTCTTATCTATTGGCGATTTCGTTCCAATTCTCATTCCAAGTAATATTCGGCATGCTAATTACATTGCCGGTTGCCAAATTGCATTATCTCTTATAGTTTCCGAGATATGGACTATCGATAATTTACACCTTAGGCTCTGCTTCTAACTTTTGCCCAAATTGTAAAATGGTCTTATCTATTGGCGATTTCGTTCCAATTCACATTCCAAGTAATATTCGGCATGCTAATTACATTGCCGGTTGCGAAATTGCATTATCTCTTATAGTTTCCGAGATATGGACTATCGATAATTTACACCTTAGGCTCTGCTTCTAACTTGGGCCCAAATTGTAAAATGGTCTTATCTATTGGCGATTTCGTTCCAATTCACATTCCAAGTAACATTCGGCATGCTAATTACATTGCCGGTTGCCAAATTGCATTATCTCTTATAGTTTCCGAGATATGGACTATCGATAATTTACACCTTAGGCTCCGCTTCTAACTTGGGCCCAAATTGTAAAATGGTCTTATCTATTGGCGATTTCGTCCCAATTCACATTCCAAGTGATATTCGGCATGCTAATTACATTGCCGGTTGCGAAATTGCATTATTTCTTATAGTTTCCGAGATATGGACTATCAATAATTTACACCTTAGGCTCTGCTTCTAACTTGGGCCCAAATTGTAAAATGGTCTTATCTATTGGCGATTTCGTTCCAAATCACATTCCAAGTAATATTCGGCGTGCTAATTACATTGCCGGTTGCTAAATTGCATTATCTCTTATAGTTTCCGAGATATGGACCATCGATAATTTACACCTTAGGCTCTGCTTCTAACTTGGGCCCAAATTGTAAAATGGTCTTATCTATTGGCGATTTCGTTCCAATTCACATTCCAAGTAATATTCGGCATGCTAATTACATTGCCGGTTGCCAAATTGCATTATCTCTTATAGTTTCCGAGATATGGACTATCGATAATTTACACCTTAGGCTCTGCTTCTAACTTGGGCCCAAATTGTAAAATGGTCTTATCTATTGGCGATTTCGTTCCAATTCACATTCCAAGTAATATTCGGCATGCTAATTACATTGCCGGTTGCCAAATTGCATTATCTCTTATAGTTTCCGAGATATGGACTATCGATAATTTACACCTTAGGCTCTGCTTCTAACTTGATCCCAAATTGTAAAATGGTCTTATCTATTGGCGATTTAGTTGCAATTCACATTCCAAGTAATATTCGGCATGCTAATTACATTGCCGGTTGCCAAATTGCATTATCTCTTATAGTTTCCGAGATATGGACTATCGATAATTTACACCTTAGGCTCTGCTTCTAACTTGGGCCCAAATTGTAAAATGGTCTTATCTATTGGCGATATCGTTCCAATTCACATTCCAAGTAATATTTGGCATGCTAATTTCATTGCCGGTTGCCAAATTGCATTATCTCTTATAGTTTACGAGATATGGCCTATCGATAATTTACACCTTAGGCTCTGCTTCTAACTTGGGCCCAAATTGTAAAATGGTCTTATCTATTGGCGATTTCGTTCCAATTCACATTCCAAGTAATATTCGGCATGCTAATTACATTGCCGGTTGCCAAATTGCATTATCTCTTATAGTTTCCGAAATATGGACTATCGATAATTTACACCTTAGGCTCTGCTTCTAACTTGGGCCCAAATTGTAAAATGGTCTTATCTATTGGCGATTTCGTTCCAATTCACACTCCAAGTAATATTCGGCATGCTAATTACATTGCCGGTTGCGAAATTGCATTATCTCTTATAGTTTCCGAGATATGGACTATCGATAATTTACACCTTAGGCTCTGCTTCTAACTTGGGCCCAAATTGTAAAATGGTCTTATCTATTGGCGATTTCGTTCCAATTCACATTCCAAGTAATATTCGGCATGCTAATTACATTGCCGGTTGCCAAATTGCATTATCTCTTATAGTTTCCGAGATATAGACTATCGATAATTTACACCTTAGGCTCCGCTTCTAACTTGGGCCCAAATTGTAAAATGGTCTTATCTATTGGCGATTTCGTTCCAATTCACATTCCAAGTAATATTCGGCATGCTGATTACATTGCCGGTTGCCAAATTGCATTATCTCTTATAGTTTCCGAGATATGGACTATCGATAATTTACACCTTAGGCTCTGCTTCTAACTTGGGCCCAAATTGTAAAATGGTCTTATCTATTGGCGATTTCGTCCCAATTCACATTCCAAGTGATATTCGGCATGCTAATTACATTGCCGGTTGCGAAATTGCATTATCTCTTATAGTTTCCGACATATGGACTATCAATAATTTACACCTTAGGCTCTGCTTCTAACTTGGGCCAAAATTGTAAAATGGTCTTATCTATTGGCGATTTCGTTCCAATTCACATTCCAAGCAATATTCGGCATGCTAATTACATTGCCGGTTGCCAAATTGCATTATCTCTTATAGTTTCCGAGATATGGACTATCGATAATTTACACCTTAGGCTCTGCTTCTAACTTGGGCCCAAATTGTAAAATGGTCTTATCTATTGGCGATTTCGTTCAAATTCACATTCCAAGTAATATTCGGCATGCTAATTACATTGCCGGTTGCCAAATTGCATTATCTCTTATAGTTTCCGAGATATGGACTATCGATAATTTACACCTTAGGCTCTGCTTCTAACTTGGGCCCAAATTGTAAAATGGTCTTATCTATTGGCGATTTCGTTCCAATTCACATTAAAAGTAATATTCGGCATGCTAATTACATTGCCGGTTGCCAAATTGCATTATCTCTTATAGTTTCCGAGATATGGACTATCGATAATTTACACCTTAGGCTCTGCTTCTAACTTGGGCCCAAATTGTAAAATGGTCTTATCTATTGGCGATTTCGTTCCAATTCACATTCCAAGTAATATTCGGCATGCTAATTACATTGCCGGTTGCCAAATTGCATTATCTCTTATAGTTTCCGAGATATGGACTATCAATAATTTACACCTTAGGCTCTGCTTCTAACTTGGGCCCAAATTGTAAAATGGTCTTATCTATTGGCGATTTCGTTCCAATTCACATTCCAAGCAATATTCGGCATGCTAATTACATTGCCGGTTGCGAAATTGCATTATCTCTTATAGTTTCCGAGATATGGACTATCGATAATTTACACCTTAGGCTCTGCTTCTAACTTGGGCCCAAATTGTAAAATGGTCTTATCTATTGGCGATTTCGTTCCAATTCACATTCCAAGTAATATTCGGCATGCTAATTACATTGCCGGTTGCCAAATTGCATTATCTCTTATAGTTTCCGAGATATAGACTATCGATAATTTACACCTTAGGCTCCGCTTCTAACTTGGGCCCAAATTGTAAAATGGTCTTATCTATTGGCGATTTCGTTCCAATTCACATTCCAAGTAATATTCGGCATGCTGATTACATTGCCGGTTGCCAAATTGCATTATCTCTTATAGTTTCCGAGATATGGACTATCGATAATTTACACCTTAGGCTCTGCTTCTAACTTGGGCCCAAATTGTAAAATGGTCTTATCTATTGGCGATTTCGTTCCAATTCACACTCCAAGTAATATTCGGCATGCTAATTACATTGCCGGTTGCGAAATTGCATTATCTCTTATAGTTTCCGAGATATGGACTATCGATAATTTACACCTTAGGCTCTGCTTCTAACTTGGGCCCAAATTGTAAAATGGTCTTATCTATTGGCGATTTCGTTCCAATTCACATTCCAAGTAATATTCGGCATGCTAATTACATTGCCGGTTGCCAAATTGCATTATCTCTTATAGTTTCCGAGATATGGACTATCGATAATTTACACCTTAGGCTCTGCTTCTAACTTGGGCCCAAATTGTAAAATGGTCTTATCTATTGGCGATTTCGTTCCAATTCACATTCCAAGTAATATTCGGCATGCTAATTACATTGCCGGTTGCCAAATTGCATTATCTCTTATAGTTTCCGAGATATGGACTATCGATAATTTACACCTTAGGCTCTGCTTCTAACTTGGGCCCAAATTGTAAAATGGTCTTATCTATTGGCGATTTAGTTGCAATTCACATTCCAAGTAATATTCGGCATCCTAATTACATTACCGGTTGCCAAATTGCATTATCTCTTATAGTTTCCGAGATATGGACTATCGATAATTTACACCTTAGGCTCTGCTTCTAACTTGGGCCCAAATTGTAAAATGGTCTTATCTATTGGCGATTTCGTTCCAATTCACACTCCAAGTAATATTCGGCATGCTAATTACATTGCCGGTTGCGAAATTGCATTATCTCTTATAGTTTCCGAGATATGGACTATAGATAATTTACACCTTAGGCTCTGCTTCTAACTTGGGCCCAAATTGTAAAATGGTCTTATCTATTGGCGATTTCGTTCCAATTCACATTCCAAGTAATATTCGGCATGCTAATTACATTGCCGATTGCCAAATTGCATTATCTCTTATAGTTTCCGAGATATGGACTATCGATAATTTACACCTTAGGCTCTGCTTCTAACTTGGGCCCAAATTGTAAAATGGTCTTATCTTTTGGCGATTTCGTCCCAATGCACATTCCAAGTGATATTCGGCATGCTAATTACATTGCCGGTTGCGAAATTGCATTATCTCTTATAGTTTCCGAGATATGGACTATCAATAATTTACACCTTAGGCTCTGCTTCTAACTTGGGCCCAAATTGTAAAATGGTCTTATCTATTGGCGATTTCGTTCCAATTCACATTCCAAGTAATATTCGGCATGCTAATTACATTGCCGGTTGCCAAATTGCATTATCTCTTATAGTTTCCGAGATATGGACTATCGATAATTTACACCTTAGGCTCTGCTTCTAACTTGGGCCCAAATTGTAAAATGGTCTTATCTATTGGCGATTTCGTTCCAATTCACATTCCAAGTAATATTCGGCATGCTAATTACATTGCCGGTTGCCAAATTGCATTATCTCTTATAGTTTCCGAGATATGGACTATCGATAATTTACACCTTAGGCTCTGCTTCTAACTTGGGCCCAAATTGTAAAATGGTCTTATCTATTGGCGATTTAGTTGCAATTCGCATACCAAGTAATATTCGGCATGCTAATTACATTGCCGGTTGCCAAATTGCATTATCTCTTATAGTTTCCGAGATATGGACTATCGATAATTTACACCTTAGGCTCTGCTTCTAACTTGGGCCCAAATTGTAAAATGGTCTTATCTATTGGCGATTTCGTTCCAATTCACATTCCAAGTAATATTTGGCATGCTAATTATATTGCCGGTTGCCAAATTGCATTATCTCTTATAGTTTCCGAGATATGGACTATCGATAATATACACCTTAGGCTCTGCTTCTAACTTGTTCCCAAATTGTAAAATGGTCTTATCTATTGGCGATTTCGTTCCAATTCACACTCCAAGTAATATTCGGCATGCTAATTACATTGCCGGTTGCGAAATTGCATTATCTCTTATAGTTTCCGAGATATGGACTATCGATAATTTACACCTTAGGCTCTGCTTCTAACTTGGGCCCAAATTGTAAAATGGTCTTATCTATTGACGATTTCGTCCCAATTCACATTCCAAGTGATATTCGGCATGCTAATTACATTGCCGGTTGCGAAATTGCATTATCTCTTATAGTTTCCGAGATATGGACTATCCATAATTTACACCTTAGGCTCTGCTTCTAACTTGGGCCCAAATTGTAAAATGGTCTTATCTATTGGCGATTTCGTTCCAATTCACATTCCAAGTAATATTCGGCATGCTAAATACATTGCCGGTTGCCAAATTGCATTATCTCTTATAGTTTCCGAGATATGGACTATCGATAATTTACACCTTAGGCTCTGCTTCTAACTTGGGCCCAAATTGTAAAATGGTCTTATCTATTGGCGATTTCGTTCCAATTCACATTCCAAGTAATATACGGCATGCTAATTACATTGCCGGTTGCCAAATTGCATTATCTCTTATAGTTTCCGAGATATGGACTATCGATAATTTACACCTTAGGCTCTGCTTCTAACTTGGGCCCAAATTGTAAAATGGTCTTATCTATTGGCGATTTAGTTGCAATTCGCATTCCAAGTAATATTCGGCATGCTAATTACATTGCCGGTTGCCAAATTGGATTATCTCTTATAGTTTCCGAGATATGGACTATCGATAATTTACACCTTAGGCTCTGCTTCTAACTTGGGCCCAAATTGTAAAATGGTCTTATCTATTGGCGATTTCGTTCCAATTCACATTCCAAGTAATATTTGGCATGCTAATTATATTGCCGGTTGCCAAATTGCATTATCTCTTATAGTTTCCGAGATATGGACTATCGATAATTTACACCTTAGGCTCTGCTTCTAACTTGGGCCCAAATTGTAAAATGGTCTTATCTATTGGCGATTTAGTTGCAATTCACATTCCAAGTAATATTCGGCATGCTAATTACATTGCCGGTTGCCAAATTGCATTATCTCTTATAGTTTCCGAGATATGGACTATCGATAATTTACACCTTAGGCTCTGCTTCTAACTTGGGCCCAAATTGTAAAATGGTCTTATCTATTGGCGATTTCGTTCCAATTCACATTCCAAGTAATATTTGGCATGCTAATTACATTGCCGGTTGCCAAATTGCATTATCTCTTATAGTTTCCGAGATATGGACTATCGATAATTTACACCTTAGGCTCTGCTTCTAACTTGGGCCCAAATTGTAAAATGGTCTTATCTATTGGCGATTTCGTTCCAATTCACATTCCAAGTAATATTCGGCATGCTAATTACATTGCCGGTTGCCAAATTGCATTATCTCTTATAGTTTTCGAGATATGGACTATCGATAATTTACACCTTAGGCTCTGCTTCTAATTTGGGCCCAAATTTTAAAATGGTCTTATCTATTGGCGATTTCGTTCCAATTCACACTCCAAGTAATATTCGGCATGCTAATTACATTGCCGGTTGCGAAATTGCATTATCTCTTATAGTTTCCGAGATATGGACTATCGATAATTTACACCTTAGGCTCTGCTTCTAACTTGGGCCCAAATTGTAAAATGGTCTTATCTATTGGCGATTTCGTTCCAATTCACATTCCAAGTAATATTCGGCAAGCTAATTACATTGCCGGTTGCCAAATTGCATTATCTCTTATAGTTTCCGAGATATAGACTATCGATAATTTACACCTTAGGCTCTGCTTCTAACTTGGGCCCAAATTGTAAAATGGTCTTATCTATTGGCGATTTCGTTCCAATTCACATTCCAAGTAATATTCGGCATGCTAATTACATTGCCGGTTGCCAAATTGCATTATCTCTTATAGTTTCCGAGATATGGACTATCGATAATTTACACCTTAGGCTCTGCTTCTAACTTGGGCCCAAATTGTAAAATGGTCTTATCTATTGGCGATTTCGTCCCAATTCACATTCCAAGTGATATTCGGCATGCTAATTACATTGCCGGTTGCGAAATTGCATTATCTCTTATAGTTTCCGAGATATGGACTATCAATAATTTACACCTTAGGCTCTGCTTCTAACTTGGGCCCAAATTGTAAAATGGTCTTATCTATTGGCGATTTCGTTCCAATTCACATTCCAAGTAATATTCGGCATGCTAATTACATTGCTGGTTGCCAAATTGCATTATCTCTTATAGTTTCCGAGATATGGACTATCGATAATTTACACCTTAGGCTCTGCTTCTAACTTGGGCCCAAATTGTAAAATGGTCTTATCTATTGGCGATTTCGTTCCAATTCACATTCCATGTAATATTCGGCATGCTAATTACATTGCCGGTTGCCAAATTGCATTATCTCTTATAGTTTCCGAGATATGGACTATCGATAATTTACACCTTAGGCTCTGCTTCTAACTTGGGCCCAAATTGTAAAATGGCCTTATCTATTGGCGATTTCGTTCCAATTCACATTCCAAGTAATATTCGGCATGCTAATTACATTGCCGGTTGCCAAATTGCATTATCTCTTATAGTTTCCGAGATATGGACTATCGATAATTTACACCATAGGCTCTGCTTCTAACTTGGGCCCAAATTGTAAAATGGTCTTATCTATTGGCGATTTCGTTCCAATTCACATTCCAAGTAATATTTGGCATGCTAATTATATTGCCGGTTGCCAAATTGCATTATCTCTTATAGTTTCCGAGATATGGACTATCGATAATTTACACCTTAGGCTCTGCTTCTAACTTGTTCCCAAATTGTAAAATGGTCTTATCTATTGGCGATTTCGTTCCAATTCACACTCCAAGTAATATTCGGCATGCTAATTACATTGCCGGTTGCGAAATTGCATTATCTCTTATAGTTTCCGAGATATGGACTATCGATAATTTACACCTTAGGCTCTGCTTCTAACTTGGGCCCAAATTGTAAAATGGTCTTATCTATTGACGATTTCGTCCCAATTCACATTCCAAGTGATATTCGGCATGCTAATTACATTGCCGGTTGCGAAATTGCATTATCTCTTATAGTTTCCGTGATATGGACTATCCATAATTTACACCTTAGGCTCTGCTTCTAACTTGGGCCCAAATTGTAAAATGGTCTTATCTATTGGCGATTTCGTTCCAATTCACATTCCAAGTAATATTCGGCATGCTAAATACATTGCCGGTTGCCAAATTGCATTATCTCTTATAGTTTCCGAGATATGGACTATCGATAATTTACACCTTAGGCTCTGCTTCTAACTTGGGCCCAAATTGTAAAATGGTCTTATCTATTGGCGATTTCGTTCCAATTCACATTCCAAGTAATATTCGGCATGCTAATTACATTGCCGGTTGCCAAATTGCATTATCTCTTATAGTTTCCGAGATATGGACTATCGATAATTTACACCTTAGGCTCTGCTTCTAACTTGGGCCCAAATTGTAAAATGGTCTTATCTATTGGCGATTTAGTTGCAATTCGCATTCCAAGTAATATTCGGCATGCTAATTACATTGCCGGTTGCCAAATTGCATTATCTCTTATAGTTTCCGAGATATGGACTATCGATAATTTACACCTTAGGCTCTGCTTCTAACTTGGGCCCAAATTGTAAAATGGTCTTATCTATTGGCGATTTCGTTCCAATTCACATTCCAAGTAATATTTGGCATGCTAATTATATTGCCGGTTGCCAAATTGCATTATCTCTTATAGTTTCCGAGATATGGACTATCGATAATTTACACCTTAGGCTCTGCTTCTAACTTGGGCCCAAATTGTAAAATGGTCTTATCTATTGGCGATTTAGTTGCAATTCACATTCCTAGTAATATTCGGCATGCTAATTACATTGCCGGTTGCCAAATTGCATTATCTCTTATAGTTTCCGAGATATGGACTATCGATAATTTACACCTTAGGCTCTGCTTCTAACTTGGGCCCAAATTGTAAAATGGTCTTATCTATTGGCGATTTCGTTCCAATTCACATTCCAAGTAATATTTGGCATGCTAATTACATTGCCGGTTGCCAAATTGCATTATCTCTTATAGTTTCCGAGATATGGACTATCGATAATTTACACCTTAGGCTCTGCTTCTAACTTGGGCCCAAATTGTAAAATGGTCTTATCTATTGGCGATTTCGTTCCAATTCACATTCCAAGTAATATTCGGCATGCTAATTACATTGCCGGTTGCCAAATTGCATTATCTCTTATAGTTTTCGAGATATGGACTATCGATAATTTACACCTTAGGCTCTGCTTCTAATTTGGGCCCAAATTTTAAAATGGTCTTATCTATTGGCGATTTCGTTCCAATTCACACTCCAAGTAATATTCGGCATGCTAATTACATTGCCGGTTGCGAAATTGCATTATCTCTTATAGTTTCCGAGATATGGACTATCGATAATTTACACCTTAGGCTCTGCTTCTAACTTGGGCCCAAATTGTAAAATGGTCTTATCTATTGGCGATTTCGTTCCAATTCACATTCCAAGTAATATTCGGCAAGCTAATTACATTGCCGGTTGCCAAATTGCATTATCTCTTATAGTTTCCGAGATATTGACTATCGATAATTTACACCTTAGGCTCTGCTTCTAACTTGGGCCCAAATTGTAAAATGGTCTTATCTATTGGCGATTTCGTTCCAATTCACATTCCAAGTAATATTCGGCATGCTAATTACATTGCCGGTTGCCAAATTGCATTATCTCTTATAGTTTCCGAGATATGGACTATCGATAATTTACACCTTAGGCTCTGCTTCTAACTTGGGCCCAAATTGTAAAATGGTCTTATCTATTGGCGATTTCGTCCCAATTCACATTCCAAGTGATATTCGGCATGCTAATTACATTGCCGGTTGCGAAATTGCATTATCTCTTATAGTTTCCGAGATATGGACTATCAATAATTTACACCTTAGGCTCTGCTTCTAACTTGGGCCCAAATTGTAAAATGGTCTTATCTATTGGCGATTTCGTTCCAATTCACATTCCAAGTAATATTCGGCATGCTAATTACATTGCTGGTTGCCAAATTGCATTATCTCTTATAGTTTCCGAGATATGGACTATCGATAATTTACACCTTAGGCTCTGCTTCTAACTTGGGCCCAAATTGTAAAATGGTCTTATCTATTGGCGATTTCGTTCCAATTCACATTCCATGTAATATTCGGCATGCTAATTACATTGCCGGTTGCCAAATTGCATTATCTCTTATAGTTTCCGAGATATGGACTATCGATAATTTACACCTTAGGCTCTGCTTCTAACTTGGGCCCAAATTGTAAAATGGCCTTATCTATTGGCGATTTCGTTCCAATTCACATTCCAAGTAATATTCGGCATGCTAATTACATTGCCGGTTGCCAAATTGCATTATCTCTTATAGTTTCCGAGATATGGACTATCGATAATTTACACCATAGGCTCTGCTTCTAACTTGGGCCCAAATTGTAAAATGGTCTTATCTATTGGCGATTTCGTTCCAATTCACATTCCAAGTAATATTTGGCATGCTAATTATATTGCCGGTTGCCAAATTGCATTATCTCTTATAGTTTCCGAGATATGGACTATCGATAATTTACACCTTAGGCTCTGCTTCTAACTTGTTCCCAAATTGTAAAATGGTCTTATCTATTGGCGATTTCGTTCCAATTCACACTCCAAGTAATATTCGGCATGCTAATTACATTGCCGGTTGCGAAATTGCATTATCTCTTATAGTTTCCGAGATATGGACTATCGATAATTTACACCTTAGGCTCTGCTTCTAACTTGGGCCCAAATTGTAAAATGGTCTTATCTATTGACGATTTCGTCCCAATTCACATTCCAAGTGATATTCGGCATGCTAATTACATTGCCGGTTGCGAAATTGCATTATCTCTTATAGTTTCCGTGATATGGACTATCCATAATTTACACCTTAGGCTCTGCTTCTAACTTGGGCCCAAATTGTAAAATGGTCTTATCTATTGGCGATTTCGTTCCAATTCACATTCCAAGTAATATTCGGCATGCTAAATACATTGCCGGTTGCCAAATTGCATTATCTCTTATAGTTTCCGAGATATGGACTATCGATAATTTACACCTTAGGCTCTGCTTCTAACTTGGGCCCAAATTGTAAAATGGTCTTATCTATTGGCGATTTCGTTCCAATTCACATTCCAAGTAATATTCGGCATGCTAATTACATTGCCGGTTGCCAAATTGCATTATCTCTTATAGTTTCCGAGATATGGACTATCGATAATTTACACCTTAGGCTCTGCTTCTAACTTGGGCCCAAATTGTAAAATGGTCTTATCTATTGGCGATTTAGTTGCAATTCGCATTCCAAGTAATATTCGGCATGCTAATTACATTGCCGGTTGCCAAATTGCATTATCTCTTATAGTTTCCGAGATATGGACTATCGATAATTTACACCTTAGGCTCTGCTTCTAACTTGGGCCCAAATTGTAAAATGGTCTTATCTATTGGCGATTTCGTTCCAATTCACATTCCAAGTAATATTTGGCATGCTAATTATATTGCCGGTTGCCAAATTGCATTATCTCTTATAGTTTCCGAGATATGGACTATCGATAATTTACACCTTAGGCTCTGCTTCTAACTTGGGCCCAAATTGTAAAATGGTCTTATCTATTGGCGATTTAGTTGCAATTCACATTCCTAGTAATATTCGGCATGCTAATTACATTGCCGGTTGCCAAATTGCATTATCTCTTATAGTTTCCGAGATATGGACTATCGATAATTTACACCTTAGGCTCTGCTTCTAACTTGGGCCCAAATTGTAAAATGGTCTTATCTATTGGCGATTTCGTTCCAATTCACATTCCAAGTAATATTCGGCATGCTAATTACATTGCCGGTTGCCAAATTGCATTATCTCTTATAGTTTTCGAGATATGGACTATCGATAATTTACACCTTAGGCTCTGCTTCTAATTTGGGCCCAAATTTTAAAATGGTCTTATCTATTGGCGATTTCGTTCCAATTCACACTCCAAGTAATATTCGGCATGCTAATTACATTGCCGGTTGCGAAATTGCATTATCTCTTATAGTTTCCGAGATATGGACTATCGATAATTTACACCTTAGGCTCTGCTTCTAACTTGGGCCCAAATTGTAAAATGGTCTTATCTATTGGCGATTTAGTTGCAATTCGCATTCCAAGTAATATTCGGCATGCTAATTACATTGCCGGTTGCCAAATTGCATTATCTCTTATAGTTTCCGAGATATGGACTATCGATAATTTACACCTTAGGCTCTGCTTCTAACTTGGGCCCAAATTGTAAAATGGTCTTATCTATTGGCGATTTCGTTCCAATTCACATTCCAAGTAATATTTGGCATGCTAATTATATTGCCGGTTGCCAAATTGCATTATCTCTTATAGTTTCCGAGATATGGACTATCGATAATTTACACCTTAGGCTCTGCTTCTAACTTGGGCCCAAATTGTAAAATGGTCTTATCTATTGGCGATTTAGTTGCAATTCACATTCCTAGTAATATTCGGCATGCTAATTACATTGCCGGTTGCCAAATTGCATTATCTCTTATAGTTTCCGAGATATGGACTATCGATAATTTACACCTTAGGCTCTGCTTCTAACTTGGGCCCAAATTGTAAAATGGTCTTATCTATTGGCGATTTCGTTCCAATTCACATTCCAAGTAATATTTGGCATGCTAATTACATTGCCGGTTGCCAAATTGCATTATCTCTTATAGTTTCCGAGATATGGACTATCGATAATTTACACCTTAGGCTCTGCTTCTAACTTGGGCCCAAATTGTAAAATGGTCTTATCTATTGGCGATTTCGTTCCAATTCACATTCCAAGTAATATTCGGCATGCTAATTACATTGCCGGTTGCCAAATTGCATTATCTCTTATAGTTTTCGAGATATGGACTATCGATAATTTACACCTTAGGCTCTGCTTCTAATTTGGGCCCAAATTTTAAAATGGTCTTATCTATTGGCGATTTCGTTCCAATTCACACTCCAAGTAATATTCGGCATGCTAATTACATTGCCGGTTGCGAAATTGCATTATCTCTTATAGTTTCCGAGATATGGACTATCGATAATTTACACCTTAGGCTCTGCTTCTAACTTGGGCCCAAATTGTAAAATGGTCTTATCTATTGGCGATTTCGTTCCAATTCACATTCCAAGTAATATTCGGCAAGCTAATTACATTGCCGGTTGCCAAATTGCATTATCTCTTATAGTTTCCGAGATATTGACTATCGATAATTTACACCTTAGGCTCTGCTTCTAACTTGGGCCCAAATTGTAAAATGGTCTTATCTATTGGCGATTTCGTCCTAATTCACATTCCAAGTGATATTCGGCATGCTAATTACATTGCCGGTTGCGAAATTGCATTATCTCTTATAGTTTCCCAGATATGGACTATCAATAATTTACACCTTAGGCTCTGCTTCTAACTTGGGCCCAAATTGTAAAATGGTCTTATCTATTGGCGATTTCGTTCCAATTCACATTTCAAGTAATATTCGGCATGCTAATTACATTGCTGGTTGCCAAATTGCATTATCTCTTATAGTTTCCGAGATATGGACTATCGATAATTTACACCTTAGGCTCTGCTTCTAACTTGGGCCCAAATTGTAAAATGGTCTTATCTATTGGCGATTTCGTTCCAATTCACATTCCAAGTAATATTCGGCATGCTAATTACATTGCCGGTTGCCAAATTGCATTATCTCTTATAGTTTCCGAGATATGGACTATCGATAATTTACACCTTAGGCTCTGCTACTAACTTGGGCCCAAATTGTAAAATGGCCTTATCTATTGGCGATTTCGTTCCAATTCACATTCCAAGTAATATTCGGCATGCTAATTACATTGCCGGTTGCCAAATTGCATTATCTCTTATAGTTTCCGAGATATGGACTATCGATAATTTACACCATAGGCTCTGCTTCTAACTTGGGCCCAAATTGTAAAATGGTCTTATCTATTGGCGATTTCGTACCAATTCACATTCCAAGTAATATTCGGCATGCTAATTACATTGCCGGTTGCCAAATTGCATTATCTCTTATAGTTTCCGAGATATGGACTATCGATAATTTACACCTTAGGCTCTGCTTCTAACTTGGGCCCAAATTGTAAAATGGTCTTATCTATTGGCGATTTCGTTCCAATTCACATTCCAAGTAATATTCGGCATGCTCATTACATTGCCGGTTGCCAAATTGCATTATCTCTTATAGTTTCCGAGATATGGACTATCGATAATTTACACCTTAGGCTCTGCTTCTAACTTGGGCCCAAATTGTAAAATGGTCTTATCTGTTGGCGATTTAGTTGCAATTCACATTCCAAGTAATATTCGGCATGCTAATTACATTGCCGGTTGCCAAATTGCATTATCTCTTATAGTTTCCGAGATATGGACTATCGATAATTTACACCTTAGGCTCTGCTTCTAACTTGGGCCCAAATTGTAAAATGGTCTTATCTATTGGCGATTTCGTTCCAATTCACATTCCAAGTAATATTTGGCATGCTAATTACATTGCCGGTTGCCAAATTGCATTATCTCTTATAGTTTCCGAGATATGGACTATCGATAATTTACACCTTAGGCTCTGCTTCTAACTTGGGCCCAAATTGTAAAATGGTCTTATCTATTGGCGATTTCGTTCCAATTCACATTCCAAGTAATATTCGGCATGCTAATTACATTGCCGGTTGCCAAATTGCATTATCTCTTATAGTTTCCGAGATATGGACTATCAATAATTTACACCTTAGGCTCTGCTTCTAACTTGGGCCCAAATTGTAAAATGGTCTTATCTATTGGCGATTTCGTTCCAATTCACATTCCAAGTAATATTCGGCATGCTAATTACATTGCCGGTTGCCAAATTGCATTATCTCTTATAGTTTCCGAGATATGGACTATCGATAATTTACACCTTAGGCTCTGCTTCTAACTTGGGCCCAAATTGTAAAATGGTCTTATCTATTGGCGATTTCGTTCCAATTCACATTCCAAGTAATATTCGGCATGCTAATTACATTGCCGGTTGCCAAATTGCATTATCTCTTATAGTTTCCGAGATATGGACTATCGATAATTTACACCTTAGGCTCTGCTTCTAACTTGGGCCCAAATTGTAAAATGGCCTTATCTATTGGCGATTTCGTTCCAATTCACATTCCAAGTAATATTCGGCATGCTAATTACATTGCCGGTTGCGAAATTGCATTATCTCTTATAGTTTCCGAGATATGGACTATCGATAATTTACACCTTAGGCTCTGCTTCTAACTTGGGCCCAAATTGTAAAATGGCCTTATCTATTGGCGATTTCGTTCCAATTCACATTCCAAGTAATATTCGGCATGCTAATTACATTGCCGGTTGCGAAATTGCATTATCTCTTATAGTTTCCGAGATATGGACTATCGATAATTTACACCTTAGGCTCTGCTTCTAACTTGGGCCCAAATTGTAAAATGGTCTTATCTATTGGCGATTTCGTTCCAATTCACATTCCAAGTAATATTCGGCATGCTAATTACATTGCCGGTTGCCAAATTGCATTATCTCTTATAGTTTCCGAGATATGGACTATCGATAATTTACACCTTAGGCTCTGCTTCTAACTTGGGCCCAAATTGTAAAATGGTCTTATCTATTGGCGATTTCGTTCCAATTCACATTCCAAGTAATATTCGGCATGCTAATTACATTGCCGGTTGCCAAATTGCATTATCTCTTATAGTTTCCGAGATATGGACTATCAATAATTTACACCTAAGGCTCTGCTTCTAACTTGATCCCAAATTGTAAAATGGTCTTATCTATTGGCGATTTCGTTCCAATTCACATTCCAAGTAATATTCGGTATGCTAATTACATTGCCGGTTGCCAAATTGCATTATCTCTTATAGTTTCCGAGATATGGACTATCGATAATTTACACCTTAGGCTCTGCTTCTAACTTGGGCCCAAATTGTAAAATGGCCTTATCTATTGGCGATTTCGTTCCAATTCACATTAAAAGTAATATTCGGCATGCTAATTACATTGCCGGTTGCGAAATTGCATTATCTCTTATAGTTTCAGAGATATGGACTATCGATAATTTACACCTTAGGCTCTGCTTCTAACTTGGGCCCAAATTGTAAAATGGTCTTATCTATTGGCAATTTCGTTCCAATTCACATTCCAAGTAATATTCGGCATGCTAATTACATTGCCGGTTGCCAAATTGCATTATCTCTTATAGTTTCCGAGATATGGACTATCGATTATTTACACCTTAGGCTCTGCTTCTAACTTGGGCCCAAATTGTAAAATGGTCTTATCTATTGGCGATTTCGTTCCAATTCACATTCCAAGTAATATTCGGCATGCTAATTACATTGCCATTTGCCAAATTGCATTAACTCTTATAGTTTCCGAGATATGGACTATCGATAATTTACACCTTAGGCTCTGCTTCTAACTTGGGCCCAAATTGTAAAATGGTCTTATCTATTGGCGATTTCGTTCCAATTCACATTCCAAGTAATATTCGGCATGCTAATTACATTGCCGGTTGCCAAATTGCATTATCTCTTATAGTTTCCGAGATATGGACTATCGATAATTTACACCTTAGGCTCTGCTTCTAACTTGGGCCCAAATTGTAAAATGGTCTTATCTATTGGCGATTTCGTCCCAATTCACATTCCAAGTGATATTCGGCATGCTAATTATATTGCCGGTTGCGAAATTGCATTATCTCTTATAGTTTCCGAGATATGGACTATCGATAATTTACACCTTAGGCTCTGCTTCTAACTTGGGCCCAAATTGTAAAATGGTCTTATCTATTGGCGATTTCGTCCCAATTCACATTCCAAGTGATATTCGGCATGCTAATTATATTGCCGGTTGCGAAATTGCATTATCTCTTATAGTTTCCGAGATATGGACTATCAATAATTTACACCTTAGGCTCTGCTTCTAACTTGGGCCCAAATTGTAAAATGGTCTTATCTATTGGCGATTTCGTTCCAATTCACATTCCAAGTAATATTCGGCATGCTAATTACATTGCCGGTTGCCAAATTGCATTATCTCTTATAGTTTCCGAGATATGGACTTTCGATAATTTACACCTTAGGCTCTGCTTCTAACTTGGGCCCAAATTGTAAAATGGTCTTATCTATTGGCGATTTCGTTCCAATTCACATTCCAAGTAATATTCGGCATGCTAATTACATTTCCGGTTGCCAAATTGCATTATCTCTTATAGTTTCCGAGATATGGACTATCGATAATTTACACCTTAGGCTCTGCTTCTAACTTGGGCCCAAATTGTAAAATGGTCTTATCTATTGGCGATTTCGTTCCAATTCACATTCCTAGTAATATTCGGCATGCTAATTACATTGCCGGTTGCCAAATTGCATTATCTCTTATAGTTTCCGAGATATGAACTATCAATAATTTACACCTTAGGCTCAGCTTCTAACTTGGGCCCAAATTGTAAAATGGTCTTATCTATTGGCGATTTCGTTCCAATTCACATTCCAAGTAATATTCGGCATGCTAATTACATTGCCGGTTGCCAAATTGCATTATCTCTTATAGTTTCCGAGATATGGACTATCGATAATTTACACCTTAGGCTCTGCTTCTAACTTGGGCCCAAATTGTAAAATGGTCTTATCTATTGGCGATTTCGTTCCAATTCACATTCCAAGTAATGTTCGGCATGCTAATTACATTGCCGGTTGCCAAATTGCATTATCTCTTATAGTTTCCGAGATATGGACTATCGATAATTTACACCTTAGGCTCTGCTTCTTACTTGGGCCCAAATTGTAAAATGGCCTTATCTATTGGCGATTTCGTCCCAATTCACATTTCAAGTAATATTCGGCATGCTAATTACATTGCCGGTTGCGAAATTGCATTATCTCTTATAGTTTCAGAGATATGGACTATCGATAATTTACACCTTAGGCTCTGCTTCTAACTTGGGCCCAAATTGTAAAATGGTCTTATCTATTGGCAATTTCGTTCCAATTCACATTCCAAGTAATATTCGGCATGCTAATTACATTGCCGGTTGCCAAATTGCATTATCTCTTATAGTTTCCGAGATATGGACTATCGATAATTTACACCTTAGGCTCTGCTTCTAACTTGGGCCCAAATTGTAAAATGGTCTTATCTATTGGCGATTTCGTTCCAATTCACATTCCAAGTAATATTCGGCATGCTAATTACATTGCCGGTTGCCAAATTGAATTATCTCTTATAGTTTCCGAGATATGGACTTTCGATAATTTACACCTTAGGCTCTGCTTCTAACTTGGGCCCAAATTGTAAAATGGTCTTATCTATTGGCGATTTCGTTCCAATTCACATTCCAAGTAATATTCGGCATGCTAATTACATTTCCGGTTGCCAAATTGCATTATCTCTTATAGTTTCCGAGATATGGACTATCGATAATTTACACCTTAGGCTCTGCTTCTAACTTGGGCCCAAATTGTAAAATGGTCTTATCTATTGGCGATTTCGTTCCAATTCACATTCCAAGTAATATTCGGCATGCTAATTACATTGCCGGTTGCCAAATTGCATTATCTCTTATAGTTTCCGAGATATGGACTATCAATAATTTACACCTTAGGCTCTGCTTCTAACTTGGGCCCAAATTGTAAAATGGTCTTATCTATTGGCGATTTCGTTCCAATTCACATTCCAAGTAATATTCGGCATGCTAATTACATTGCCGGTTGCCAAATTGCATTATCTCTTATAGTTTCCGAGATATGGACTATCGATAATTTACACCTTAGGCTCTGCTTCTAACTTGGGCCCAAATTGTAAAATGGTCTTATCTATTGGCGATTTCGTTCCAATTCACATTCCAAGTAATGTTCGGCATGCTAATTACATTGCCGGTTGCCAAATTGCATTATCTCTTATAGTTTCCGAGATATGGACTATCGATAATTTACACCTTAGGCTCTGCTTCTAACTTGGGCCCAAATTGTAAAATGGCCTTATCTATTGGCGATTTCGTCCCAATTCACATTTCAAGTAATATTCGGCATGCTAATTACATTGCCGGTTGCGAAATTGCATTATCTCTTATAGTTTCAGAGATATGGGACTATCGATAATTTACACCTTAGGCTCTGCTTCTAACTTGGGCCCAAATTGTAAAATGGTCTTATCTATTGGCAATTTCGTTCCAATTCACATTCCAAGTAATATTCGGCATGCTGATTACATTGCCGGTTGCCAAATTGCATTATCTCTTATAGTTTCCGAGATATGGACTATCGATAATTTACACCTTAGGCTCTGCTTCTAACTTGGGCCCAAATTGTAAAATGGTCTTATCTATTGGCGATTTCGTTCCAATTCACATTCCAAGTAATATTCGGCATGCTAATTACATTGCCGGTTGCCAAATTGCATTAACTCTTATAGTTTCCGAGATATGGACTATCGATAATTTACACCTTAGGCTCTGCTTCTAACTTGGGCCCAAATTGTAAAATGGTCTTATCTATTGGCGATTTCGTTCCAATTCACATTCCAAGTAATATTCGGCATGCTAATTACATTGCCGGTTGCCAAATTGCATTATCTCTTATAGTTTCCGAGATATGGACTATCGATAATTTACACCATAGGCTCTGCTTCTAACTTGGGCCCAAATTGTAAAATGGTCTTATCTATTGGCGATTTTGTTCCAATTCACATTCCAAGTAATATTCGGCATGCTAATTACATTGCCGGTTGCCAAATTGCATTATCTCTTATAGTTTCCGAGATATGGACTATCGATAATTTACACCTTAGGCTCTGCTTCTAACTTGGGCCCAAATTGTAAAATGGTCTTATCTATTGGCGATTTCGTTCCAATTCACATTCCAAGTAATATTTGGCATGCTAATTACATTGCCGGTTGCCAAATTGCATTATCTCTTATAGTTTCCGAGATATGGACTATCGATAATTTACACCTTAGGCTCTGCTTCTAACTTGGGCCCAAATTGTAAAATGGCCTTATCTATTGGCGATTTCGTTCCAATTCACATTCCAAGTAATATTCGGCATGCTAATTACATTGCCGGTTGCCAAATTGCATTATCTCTTATAGTTTCCGAGATATGGACTTTCGATAATTTACACCTTAGGCTCTGCCTCTAACTTGGGCCCAAATTGTAAAATGGTCTTATCTATTGGCGATTTCGTTCCAATTCACATTCCAAGTAATATTCGGCATGCTAATTACATTTCCGGTTGCCAAATTGCATTATCTCTTATAGTTTCCGAGATATGGACTATCGATAATTTACACCTTAGGCTCTGCTTCTAACTTGGGCCCAAATAGTAAAATGGTCTTATCTATTGGCGATTTCGTTCCAATTCACATTCCTAGTAATATTCGGCATGCTAATTACATTGCCGGTTGCCAAATTGCATTATCTCTTATAGTTTCCGAGATATGGACTATCAATAATTTACACCTTAGGCTCTGCTTCTAACTTGGGCCCAAATTGTAAAATGGTCTTATCTATTGGCGATTTCGTTCCAATTCACATTCCAAGTAATATTCGGCATGCTAATTACATTGCCGGTTGCCAAATTGCATTATCTCTTATAGTTTCCGAGATATGGACTATCGATAATTTACACCTTAGGCTCTGCTTCTAACTTGGGCCCAAATTGTAAAATGGTCTTATCTATTGGCGATTTCGTTCCAATTCACATTCCAAGTAATGTTCGGCATGCTAATTACATTGCCGGTTGCCAAATTGCATTATCTCTTATAGTTTCCGAGATATGGACTATCGATAATTTACACCTTAGGCTCTGCTTCTAACTTGGGCCCAAATTGTAAAATGGTCTTATCTATTGGCGATTTCGTCCCAATTCACATTTCAAGTAATATTCGGCATGCTAATTACATTGCCGGTTGCGAAATTGCATTATCTCTTATAGTTTCAGAGATATGGACTATCGATAATTTACACCTTAGGCTCTGCTTCTAACTTGGGCCCAAATTGTAAAATGGTCTTATCTATTGGCAATTTCGTTCCAATTCACATTCCAAGTAATATTCGGCATGCTAATTACATTGCCGGTTGCCAAATTGCATTATCTCTTATAGTTTCCGAGATATGGACTATCGATAATTTACACCTTAGGCTCTGCTTCTAACTTGGGCCCAAATTGTAAAATGGTCTTATCTATTGGCGATTTCGTTCCAATTCACATTCCAAGTAATATTCGGCATGCTAATTACATTGCCGGTTGCCAAATTGCATTATCTCTTATAGTTTCCGAGATATGGACTTTCGATAATTTACACCTTAGGCTCTGCTTCTAACTTGGGCCCAAATTGTAAAATGGTCTTATCTATTGGCGATTTCGTTCCAATTCACATTCCAAGTAATATTCGGCATGCTAATTACATTTCCGGTTGCCAAATTGCATTATCTCTTATAGTTTCCGAGATATGGACTATCGATAATTTACACCTTAGGCTCTGCTTCTAACTTGGGCCCAAATTGTAAAATGGTCTTATCTATTGGCGATTTCGTTCCAATTCACATTCCAAGTAATATTCGGCATGCTAATTACATTGCCGGTTGCCAAATTGCATTATCTCTTATAGTTTCCGAGATATGGACTATCAATAATTTACACCTTAGGCTCTGCTTCTAACTTGGGCCCAAATTGTAAAATGGTCTTATCTATTGGCGATTTCGTTCCAATTCACATTCCAAGTAATATTCGGCATGCTAATTACATTGCCGGTTGCCAAATTGCATTATCTCTTATAGTTTCCGAGATATGGACTATCGATAATTTACACCTTAGGCTCTGCTTCTAACTTGGGCCCAAATTGTAAAATGGTCTTATCTATTGGCGATTTCGTTCCAATTCACATTCCAAGTAATGTTCGGCATGCTAATTACATTGCCGGTTGCCAAATTGCATTATCTCTTATAGTTTCCGAGATATGGACTATCGATAATTTACACCTTAGGCTCTGCTTCTAACTTGGGCCCAAATTGTAAAATGGTCTTATCTATTGGCGATTTCGTTCCAATTCACATTCCAAGTAATGTTCGGCATGCTAATTACATTGCCGGTTGCCAAATTGCATTATCTCTTATAGTTTCCGAGATATGGACTATCGATAATTTACACCTTAGGCTCTGCTTCTAACTTGGGCCCAAATTGTAAAATGGTCTTATCTATTGGCGATTTCGTTCCAATTCACATTCCAAGTAATGTTCGGCATGCTAATTACATTGCCGGTTGCCAAATTGCATTATCTCTTATAGTTTCCGAGATATGGACTATCGATAATTTACACCTTAGGCTCTGCTTCTAACTTGGGCCCAAATTGTAAAATGGCCTTATCTATTGGCGATTTCGTCCCAATTCACATTTCAAGTAATATTCGGCATGCTAATTACATTGCCGGTTGCGAAATTGCATTATCTCTTATAGTTTCAGAGATATGGACTATCGATAATTTACACCTTAGGCTCTGCTTCTAACTTGGGCCCAAATTGTAAAATGGTCTTATCTATTGGCAATTTCGTTCCAATTCACATTCCAAGTAATATTCGGCATGCTGATTACATTGCCGGTTGCCAAATTGCATTATCTCTTATAGTTTCCGAGATATGGACTATCGATAATTTACACCTTAGGCTCTGCTTCTAACTTGGGCCCAAATTGTAAAATGGTCTTATCTATTGGCGATTTCGTTCCAATTCACATTCCAAGTAATATTCGGCATGCTAATTACATTGCCGGTTGCCAAATTGCATTAACTCTTATAGTTTCCGAGATATGGACTATCGATAATTTACACCTTAGGCTCTGCTTCTAACTTGGGCCCAAATTGTAAAATGGTCTTATCTATTGGCGATTTCGTTCCAATTCACATTCCAAGTAATATTTGGCATGCTAATTACATTGCCGGTTGCCAAATTGCATTATCTCTTATAGTTTCCGAGATATGGACTATCGATAATTTACACCTTAGGCTCTGCTTCTAACTTGGGCCCAAATTGTAAAATGGCCTTATCTATTGGCGATTTCGTTCCAATTCACATTCCAAGTAATATTCGGCATGCTAATTACATTGCCGGTTGCCAAATTGCATTATCTCTTATAGTTTCCGAGATATGGACTTTCGATAATTTACACCTTAGGCTCTGCTTCTAACTTGGGCCCAAATTGTAAAATGGTCTTATCTATTGGCGATTTCGTTCCAATTCACATTCCAAGTAATATTCGGCATGCTAATTACATTTCCGGTTGCCAAATTGCATTATCTCTTATAGTTTCCGAGATATGGACTATCGATAATTTACACCTTAGGCTCTGCTTCTAACTTGGGCCCAAATTGTAAAATGGCCTTATCTATTGGCGATTTCGTTCCAATTCACATTCCTAGTAATATTCGGCATGCTAATTACATTGCCGGTTGCCAAATTGCATTATCTCTTATAGTTTCCGAGATATGGACTATCAATAATTTACACCTTAGGCTCTGCTTCTAACTTGGGCCCAAATTGTAAAATGGTCTTATCTATTGGCGATTTCGTTCCAATTCACATTCCAAGTAATATTCGGCATGCTAATTACATTGCCGGTTGCCAAATTGCATTATCTCTTATAGTTTCCGAGATATGGACTATCGATAATTTACACCTTAGGCTCTGCTTCTAACTTGGGCCCAAATTGTAAAATGGTCTTATCTATTGGCGATTTCGTTCCAATTCACATTCCAAGTAATGTTCGGCATGCTAATTACATTGCCGGTTGCCAAATTGCATTATCTCTTATAGTTTCCGAGATATGGACTATCGATAATTTACACCTTAGGCTCTGCTTCTAACTTGGGCCCAAATTGTAAAATGGTCTTATCTATTGGCGATTTCGTCCCAATTCACATTTCAAGTAATATTCGGCATGCTAATTACATTGCCGGTTGCGAAATTGCATTATCTCTTATAGTTTCAGAGATATGGACTATCGATAATTTACACCTTAGGCTCTGCTTCTAACTTGGGCCCAAATTGTAAAATGGTCTTATCTATTGGCAATTTCGTTCCAATTCACATTCCAAGTAATATTCGGCATGCTAATTACATTGCCGGTTGCCAAATTGCATTATCTCTTATAGTTTCCGAGATATGGACTATCGATAATTTACACCTTAGGCTCTGCTTCTAACTTGGGCCCAAATTGTAAAATGGTCTTATCTATTGGCGATTTCGTTCCAATTCACATTCCAAGTAATATTCGGCATGCTAATTACATTGCCGGTTGCCAAATTGCATTAACTCTTATAGTTTCCGAGATATGGACTATCGATAATTTACACCTTAGGCTCTGCTTCTAACTTGGGCCCAAATTGTAAAATGGTCTTATCTATTGGCGATTTCGTTCCAATTCACATTCCAAGTAATATTCGGCATGCTAATTACATTGCCGGTTGCCAAATTGCATTATCTCTTATAGTTTCCGAGATATGGACTATCGATAATTTACACCATAGGCTCTGCTTCTAACTTGGGCCCAAATTGTAAAATGGTCTTATCTATTGGCGATTTTGTTCCAATTCACATTCCAAGTAATATTCGGCATGCTAATTACATTGCCGGTTGCCAAATTGCATTATCTCTTATAGTTTCCGAGATATGGACTATCGATAATTTACACCTTAGGCTCTGCTTCTAACTTGGGCCCAAATTGTAAAATGGTCTTATCTATTGGCGATTTCGTTCCAATTCACATTCCAAGTAATATTTGGCATGCTAATTACATTGCCGGTTGCCAAATTGCATTATCTCTTATAGTTTCCGAGATATGGACTATCGATAATTTACACCTTAGGCTCTGCTTCTAACTTGGGCCCAAATTGTAAAATGGCCTTATCTATTGGCGATTTCGTTCCAATTCACATTCCAAGTAATATTCGGCATGCTAATTACATTGCCGGTTGCCAAATTGCATTATCTCTTATAGTTTCCGAGATATGGACTTTCGATAATTTACACCTTAGGCTCTGCTTCTAACTTGGGCCCAAATTGTAAAATGGTCTTATCTATTGGCGATTTCGTTCCAATTCACATTCCAAGTAATATTCGGCATGCTAATTACATTTCCGGTTGCCAAATTGCATTATCTCTTATAGTTTCCGAGATATGGACTATCGATAATTTACACCTTAGGCTCTGCTTCTAACTTGGGCCCAAATTGTAAAATGGTCTTATCTATTGGCGATTTCGTTCCAATTCACATTCCTAGTAATATTCGGCATGCTAATTACATTGCCGGTTGCCAAATTGCATTATCTCTTATAGTTTCCGAGATATGGACTATCAATAATTTACACCTTAGGCTCTGCTTCTAACTTGGGCCCAAATTGTAAAATGGTCTTATCTATTGGCGATTTCGTTCCAATTCACATTCCAAGTAATATTCGGCATGCTAATTACATTGCCGGTTGCCAAATTGCATTATCTCTTATAGTTTCCGAGATATGGACTATCGATAATTTACACCTTAGGCTCTGCTTCTAACTTGGGCCCAAATTGTAAAATGGTCTTATCTATTGGCGATTTCGTTCCAATTCACATTCCAAGTAATGTTCGGCATGCTAATTACATTGCCGGTTGCCAAATTGCATTATCTCTTATAGTTTCCGAGATATGGACTATCGATAATTTACACCTTAGGCTCTGCTTCTAACTTGGGCCCAAATTGTAAAATGGTCTTATCTATTGGCGATTTCGTCCCAATTCACATTTCAAGTAATATTCGGCATGCTAATTACATTGCCGGTTGCGAAATTGCATTATCTCTTATAGTTTCAGAGATATGGACTATCGATAATTTACACCTTAGGCTCTGCTTCTAACTTGGGCCCAAATTGTAAAATGGTCTTATCTATTGGCGATTTCGTTCCAATTCACATTCCTAGTAATATTCGGCATGCTAATTACATTGCCGGTTGCCAAATTGCATTATCTCTTATAGTTTCCGAGATATGGACTATCAATAATTTACACCTTAGGCTCTGCTTCTAACTTGGGCCCAAATTGTAAAATGGTCTTATCTATTGGCGATTTCGTTCCAATTCACATTCCAAGTAATATTCGGCATGCTAATTACATTGCCGGTTGCCAAATTGCATTATCTCTTATAGTTTCCGAGATATGGACTATCGATAATTTACACCTTAGGCTCTGCTTCTAACTTGGGCCCAAATTGTAAAATGGTCTTATCTATTGGCGATTTCGTTCCAATTCACATTCCAAGTAATGTTCGGCATGCTAATTACATTGCCGGTTGCCAAATTGCATTATCTCTTATAGTTTCCGAGATATGGACTATCGATAATTTACACCTTAGGCTCTGCTTCTAACTTGGGCCCAAATTGTAAAATGGTCTTATCTATTGGCGATTTCGTCCCAATTCACATTTCAAGTAATATTCGGCATGCTAATTACATTGCCGGTTGCGAAATTGCATTATCTCTTATAGTTTCAGAGATATGGACTATCGATAATTTACACCTTAGGCTCTGCTTCTAACTTGGGCCCAAATTGTAAAATGGTCTTATCTATTGGCAATTTCGTTCCAATTCACATTCCAAGTAATATTCGGCATGCTAATTACATTGCCGGTTGCCAAATTGCATTATCTCTTATAGTTTCCGAGATATGGACTATCGATAATTTACACCTTAGGCTCTGCTTCTAACTTGGGCCCAAATTGTAAAATGGTCTTATCTATTGGCGATTTCGTTCCAATTCACATTCCAAGTAATATTCGGCATGCTAATTACATTGCCGGTTGCCAAATTGCATTATCTCTTATAGTTTCCGAGATATGGACTTTCGATAATTTACACCTTAGGCTCTGCTTCTAACTTGGGCCCAAATTGTAAAATGGTCTTATCTATTGGCGATTTCGTTCCAATTCACATTCCAAGTAATATTCGGCATGCTAATTACATTTCCGGTTGCCAAATTGCATTATCTCTTATAGTTTCCGAGATATGGACTATCGATAATTTACACCTTAGGCTCTGCTTCTAACTTGGGCCCAAATTGTAAAATGATCTTATCTATTGGCGATTTCGTTCCAATTCACATTCCAAGTAATATTCGGCATGCTAATTACATTGCCGGTTGCCAAATTGCATTATCTCTTATAGTTTCCGAGATATGGACTATCAATAATTTACACCTTAGGCTCTGCTTCTAACTTGGGCCCAAATTGTAAAATGGTCTTATCTATTGGCGATTTCGTTCCAATTCACATTCCAAGTAATATTCGGCATGCTAATTACATTGCCGGTTGCCAAATTGCATTATCTCTTATAGTTTCCGAGATATGGACTATCGATAATTTACACCTTAGGCTCTGCTTCTAACTTGGGCCCAAATTGTAAAATGGTCTTATCTATTGGCGATTTCGTTCCAATTCACATTCCAAGTAATGTTCGGCATGCTAATTACATTGCCGGTTGCCAAATTGCATTATCTCTTATAGTTTCCGAGATATGGACTATCGATAATTTACACCTTAGGCTCTGCTTCTAACTTGGGCCCAAATTGTAAAATGGCCTTATCTATTGGCGATTTCGTCCCAATTCACATTTCAAGTAATATTCGGCATGCTAATTACATTGCCGGTTGCGAAATTGCATTATCTCTTATAGTTTCAGAGATATGGACTATCGATAATTTACACCTTAGGCTCTGCTTCTAACTTGGGCCCAAATTGTAAAATGGTCTTATCTATTGGCAATTTCGTTCCAATTCACATTCCAAGTAATATTCGGCATGCTAATTACATTGCCGGTTGCAAATTGCATTATCTCTTATAGTTTCCGAGATATGGACTATCGATAATTTACACCTTAGGCTCTGCTTCTAACTTGGGCCCAAATTGTAAAATGGTCTTATCTATTGGCGATTTCGTTCCAATTCACATTCCAAGTAATATTCGGCATGCTAATTACATTGCCGGTTGCCAAATTGCATTAACTCTTATAGTTTCCGAGATATGGACTATCGATAATTTACACCTTAGGCTCTGCTTCTAACTTGGGCCCAAATTGTAAAATGGTCTTATCTATTGGCGATTTCGTTCCAATTCACATTCCAAGTAATATTCGGCATGCTAATTACATTGCCGGTTGCCAAATTGCATTATCTCTTATAGTTTCCGAGATATGGACTATCGATAATTTACACCATAGGCTCTGCTTCTAACTTGGGCCCAAATTGTAAAATGGTCTTATCTATTGGCGATTTCGTTCCAATTCACATTCCAAGTAATATTCGGCATGCTAATTACATTGCCGGTTGCCAAATTGCATTATCTCTTATAGTTTCCGAGATATGGACTATCGATAATTTACACCTTAGGCTCTGCTTCTAACTTGGGCCCAAATTGTAAAATGGTCTTATCTATTGGCGATTTCGTTCCAATTCACATTCCAAGTAATATTTGGCATGCTAATTACATTGCCGGTTGCCAAATTGCATTATCTCTTATAGTTTCCGAGATATGGACTATCGATAATTTACACCTTAGGCTCTGCTTCTAACTTGGGCCCAAATTGTAAAATGGCCTTATCTATTGGCGATTTCGTTCCAATTCACATTCCAAGTAATATTCGGCATGCTAATTACATTGCCGGTTGCCAAATTGCATTATCTCTTATAGTTTCCGAGATATGGACTATCGATAATTTACACCTTAGGCTCTGCTTCTAACTTGGGCCCAAATTGTAAAATGGTCTTATCTATTGGCGATTTCGTTCCAATTCACATTCCAAGTAATATTCGGCATGCTAATTACATTGCCGGTTGCCAAATTGCATTATCTCTTATAGTTTCCGAGATATGGACTATCGATAATTTACACCTTAGGCTCTGCTTCTAACTTGGGCCCAAATTGTAAAATGGTCTTATCTATTGGCGATTTAGTTGCAATTCACATTCCAAGTAATATTCGGCATGCTAATTACATTGCCGGTTGCCAAATTGCATTATCTCTTATAGTTTCCGAGATATGGACTATCGATAATTTACACCTTAGGCTCTGCTTCTAACTTGGGCCCAAATTGTAAAATGGTCTTATCTATTGGCGATTTCGTTCCAATTCACACTCCAAGTAATATTCGGCATGCTAATTACATTGCCGGTTGCGAAATTGCATTATCTCTTATAGTTTCCGAGATATGGACTATCGATAATTTACACCTTAGGCTCTGCTTCTAACTTGGGCCCAAATTGTAAAATGGTCTTATCTATTGGAGATTTCGTTCCAATTCACATTCCAAGTAATATTCGGCATGCTAATTACATTGCCGGTTGCCAAATTGCATTATCTCTTATAGTTTCCGAGATATGGACTATCGATAATTTACACCTTAGGCTCTGCTTCTAACTTGGGCCCAAATTGTAAAATGGTCTTATCTATTGGCGATTTCGTTCCAATTCACATTCCAAGTAATATTCGGCATGCTAATTACATTGCCGGTTGCCAAATTGCATTATCTCTTATAGTTTTCGAGATATGGACTATCGATAATTTACACCTTAGGCTCTGCTTCTAACTTGGGCCCAAATTGTAAAATGGTCTTATCTATTGGCGATTTCGTTCCAATTCACATTCCAAGTAATGTTCGGCATGCTAATTACATTGCCGGTTGCCAAATTGCATTATCTCTTATAGTTTCCGAGATATGGACTATCGATAATTTACACCTTAGGCTCTGCTTCTAACTTGGGCCCAAATTGTAAAATGGCCTTATCTATTGGCGATTTCGTCCCAATTCACATTTCAAGTAATATTCGGCATGCTAATTACATTGCCGGTTGCGAAATTGCATTATCTCTTATAGTTTCAGAGATATGGACTATCGATAATTTACACCTTAGGCTCTGCTTCTAACTTGGGCCCAAATTGTAAAATGGTCTTATCTATTGGCAATTTCGTTCCAATTCACATTCCAAGTAATATTCGGCATGCTAATTACATTGCCGGTTGCCAAATTGCATTATCTCTTATAGTTTCCGAGATATGGACTATCGATAATTTACACCTTAGGCTCTGCTTCTAACTTGGGCCCAAATTGTAAAATGGTCTTATCTATTGGCGATTTCGTTCCAATTCACATTCCAAGTAATATTCGGCATGCTAATTACATTGCCGGTTGCCCAATTGCATTAACTCTTATAGTTTCCGAGATATGGACTATCGATAATTTACACCTTAGGCTCTGCTTCTAACTTGGGCCCAAATTGTAAAATGGTCTTATCTATTGGCGATTTCGTTCCAATTCACATTCCAAGTAATATTCGGCATGCTAATTACATTGCCGGTTGCCAAATTGCATTATCTCTTATAGTTTCCGAGATATGGACTATCGATAATTTACACCATAGGCTCTGCTTCTAACTTGGGCCCAAATTGTAAAATGGTCTTATCTATTGGCGATTTCGTTCCAATTCACATTCCAAGTAATATTCGGCATGCTAATTACATTGCCGGTTGCCAAATTGCATTATCTCTTATAGTTTCCGAGATATGGACTATCGATAATTTACACCTTAGGCTCTGCTTCTAACTTGGGCCCAAATTGTAAAATGGTCTTATCTATTGGCGATTTCGTTCCAATTCACATTCCAAGTAATATTTGGCATGCTAATTACATTGCCGGTTGCCAAATTGCATTATCTCTTATAGTTTCCGAGATATGGACTATCGATAATTTACACCTTAGGCTCTGCTTCTAACTTGGGCCCAAATTGTAAAATGGCCTTATCTATTGGCGATTTCGTTCCAATTCACATTCCAAGTAATATTCGGCATGCTAATTACATTGCCGGTTGCCAAATTGCATTATCTCTTATAGTTTCCGAGATATGGACTTTCGATAATTTACACCTTAGGCTCTGCTTCTAACTTGGGCCCAAATTGTAAAATGGTCTTATCTATTGGCGATTTCGTTCCAATTCACATTCCAAGTAATATTCGGCATGCTAATTACATTTCCGGTTGCCAAATTGCATTATCTCTTATAGTTTCCGAGATATGGACTATCGATAATTTACACCTTAGGCTCTGCTTCTAACTTGGGCCCAAATTGTAAAATGGTCTTATCTATTGGCGATTTCGTTCCAATTCACATTCCTAGTAATATTCGGCATGCTAATTACATTGCCGGTTGCCAAATTGCATTATCTCTTATAGTTTCCGAGATATGGACTATCAATAATTTACACCTTAGGCTCTGCTTCTAACTTGGGCCCAAATTGTAAAATGGTCTTATCTATTGGCGATTTCGTTCCAATTCACATTCCAAGTAATATTCGGCATGCTAATTACATTGCCGGTTGCCAAATTGCATTATCTCTTATAGTTTCCGAGATATGGACTATCGATAATTTACACCTTAGGCTCTGCTTCTAACTTGGGCCCAAATTGTAAAATGGTCTTATCTATTGGCGATTTCGTTCCAATTCACATTCCAAGTAATGTTCGGCATGCTAATTACATTGCCGGTTGCCAAATTGCATTATCTCTTATAGTTTCCGAGATATGGACTATCGATAATTTACACCTTAGGCTCTGCTTCTAACTTGGGCCCAAATTGTAAAATGGCCTTATCTATTGGCGATTTCGTCCCAATTCACATTTCAAGTAATATTCGGCATGCTAATTACATTGCCGGTTGCGAAATTGCATTATCTCTTATAGTTTCAGAGATATGGACTATCGATAATTTACACCTTAGGCTCTGCTTCTAACTTGGGCCCAAATTGTAAAATGGTCTTATCTATTGGCAATTTCGTTCCAATTCACATTCCAAGTAATATTCGGCATGCTAATTACATTGCCGGTTGCCAAATTGCATTATCTCTTATAGTTTCCGAGATATGGACTATCGATAATTTACACCTTAGGCTCTGCTTCTAACTTGGGCCCAAATTGTAAAATGGTCTTATCTATTGGCGATTTCGTTCCAATTCACATTCCAAGTAATATTCGGCATGCTAATTACATTGCCGGTTGCCAAATTGCATTATCTCTTATAGTTTCCGAGATATGGACTTTCGATAATTTACACCTTAGGCTCTGCTTCTAACTTGGGCCCAAATTGTAAAATGGTCTTATCTATTGGCGATTTCGTTCCAATTCACATTCCAAGTAATATTCGGCATGCTAATTACATTTCCGGTTGCCAAATTGCATTATCTCTTATAGTTTCCGAGATATGGACTATCGATAATTTACACCTTAGGCTCTGCTTCTAACTTGGGCCCAAATTGTAAAATGGTCTTATCTATTGGCGATTTCGTTCCAATTCACATTCCAAGTAATATTCGGCATGCTAATTACATTGCCGGTTGCCAAATTGCATTATCTCTTATAGTTTCCGAGATATGGACTATCAATAATTTACACCTTAGGCTCTGCTTCTAACTTGGGCCCAAATTGTAAAATGGTCTTATCTATTGGCGATTTCGTTCCAATTCACATTCCAAGTAATATTCGGCATGCTAATTACATTGCCGGTTGCCAAATTGCATTATCTCTTATAGTTTCCGAGATATGGACTATCGATAATTTACACCTTAGGCTCTGCTTCTAACTTGGGCCCAAATTGTAAAATGGTCTTATCTATTGGCGATTTCGTTCCAATTCACATTCCAAGTAATGTTCGGCATGCTAATTACATTGCCGGTTGCCAAATTGCATTATCTCTTATAGTTTCCGAGATATGGACTATCGATAATTTACACCTTAGGCTCTGCTTCTAACTTGGGCCCAAATTGTAAAATGGCCTTATCTATTGGCGATTTCGTCCCAATTCACATTTCAAGTAATATTCGGCATGCTAATTACATTGCCGGTTGCGAAATTGCATTATCTCTTATAGTTTCAGAGATATGGACTATCGATAATTTACACCTTAGGCTCTGCTTCTAACTTGGGCCCAAATTGTAAAATGGTCTTATCTATTGGCAATTTCGTTCCAATTCACATTCCAAGTAATATTCGGCATGCTAATTACATTGCCGGTTGCCAAATTGCATTATCTCTTATAGTTTCCGAGATATGGACTATCGATAATTTACACCTTAGGCTCTGCTTCTAACTTGGGCCCAAATTGTAAAATGGTCTTATCTATTGGCGATTTCGTTCCAATTCACATTCCAAGTAATATTCGGCATGCTAATTACATTGCCGGTTGCCAAATTGCATTAACTCTTATAGTTTCCGAGATATGGACTATCGATAATTTACACCTTAGGCTCTGCTTCTAACTTGGGCCCAAATTGTAAAATGGTCTTATCTATTGGCGATTTCGTTCCAATTCACATTCCAAGTAATATTCGGCATGCTAATTACATTGCCGGTTGCCAAATTGCATTATCTCTTATAGTTTCCGAGATATGGACTATCGATAATTTACACCATAGGCTCTGCTTCTAACTTGGGCCCAAATTGTAAAATGGTCTTATCTATTGGCGATTTCGTTCCAATTCACATTCCAAGTAATATTCGGCATGCTAATTACATTGCCGGTTGCCAAATTGCATTATCTCTTATAGTTTCCGAGATATGGACTATCGATAATTTACACCTTAGGCTCTGCTTCTAACTTGGGCCCAAATTGTAAAATGGTCTTATCTATTGGCGATTTCGTTCCAATTCACATTCCAAGTAATATTTGGCATGCTAATTACATTGCCGGTTGCCAAATTGCATTATCTCTTATAGTTTCCGAGATATGGACTATCGATAATTTACACCTTAGGCTCTGCTTCTAACTTGGGCCCAAATTGTAAAATGGCCTTATCTATTGGCGATTTCGTTCCAATTCACATTCCAAGTAATATTCGGCATGCTAATTACATTGCCGGTTGCCAAATTGCATTATCTCTTATAGTTTCCGAGATATGGACTATCGATAATTTACACCTTAGGCTCTGCTTCTAACTTGGGCCCAAATTGTAAAATGGTCTTATCTATTGGCGATTTCGTTCCAATTCACATTCCAAGTAATGTTCGGCATGCTAATTACATTGCCGGTTGCCAAATTGCATTATCTCTTATAGTTTCCGAGATATGGACTATCGATAATTTACACCTTAGGCTCTGCTTCTAACTTGGGCCCAAATTGTAAAATGGCCTTATCTATTGGCGATTTCGTCCCAATTCACATTTCAAGTAATATTCGGCATGCTAATTACATTGCCGGTTGCGAAATTGCATTATCTCTTATAGTTTCAGAGATATGGACTATCGATAATTTACACCTTAGGCTCTGCTTCTAACTTGGGCCCAAATTGTAAAATGGTCTTATCTATTGGCAATTTCGTTCCAATTCACATTCCAAGTAATATTCGGCATGCTAATTACATTGCCGGTTGCCAAATTGCATTATCTCTTATAGTTTCCGAGATATGGACTATCGATAATTTACACCTTAGGCTCTGCTTCTAACTTGGGCCCAAATTGTAAAATGGTCTTATCTATTGGCGATTTCGTTCCAATTCACATTCCAAGTAATATTCGGCATGCTAATTACATTGCCGGTTGCCAAATTGCATTATCTCTTATAGTTTCCGAGATATGGACTTTCGATAATTTACACCTTAGGCTCTGCTTCTAACTTGGGCCCAAATTGTAAAATGGTCTTATCTATTGGCGATTTCGTTCCAATTCACATTCCAAGTAATATTCGGCATGCTAATTACATTTCCGGTTGCCAAATTGCATTATCTCTTATAGTTTCCGAGATATGGACTATCGATAATTTACACCTTAGGCTCTGCTTCTAACTTTGGCCCAAATTGTAAAATGGTCTTATCTATTGGCGATTTCGTTCCAATTCACATTCCTAGTAATATTCGGCATGCTAATTACATTGCCGGTTGCCAAATTGCATTATCTCTTATAGTTTCCGAGATATGGACTATCAATAATTTACACCTTAGGCTCTGCTTCTAACTTGGGCCCAAATTGTAAAATGGCCTTATCTATTGGCGATTTCGTTCCAATTCACATTCCAAGTAATATTCGGCATGCTAATTACATTGCCGGTTGCCAAATTGCATTATCTCTTATAGTTTCCGAGATATGGACTTTCGATAATTTACACCTTAGGCTCTGCTTCTAACTTGGGCCCAAATTGTAAAATGGTCTTATCTATTGGCGATTTCGTTCCAATTCACATTCCAAGTAATATTCGGCATGCTAATTACATTTCCGGTTGCCAAATTGCATTATCTCTTATAGTTTCCGAGATATGGACTATCGATAATTTACACCTTAGGCTCTGCTTCTAACTTGGGCCCAAATTGTAAAATGGTCTTATCTATTGGCGATTTCGTTCCAATTCACATTCCTAGTAATATTCGGCATGCTAATTACATTGCCGGTTGCCAAATTGCATTATCTCTTATAGTTTCCGAGATATGGACTATCAATAATTTACACCTTAGGCTCTGCTTCTAACTTGGGCCCAAATTGTAAAATGGTCTTATCTATTGGCGATTTCGTTCCAATTCACATTCCAAGTAATATTCGGCATGCTAATTACATTGCCGGTTGCCAAATTGCATTATCTCTTATAGTTTCCGAGATATGGACTATCGATAATTTACACCTTAGGCTCTGCTTCTAACTTGGGCCCAAATTGTAAAATGGTCTTATCTATTGGCGATTTCGTTCCAATTCACATTCCAAGTAATGTTCGGCATGCTAATTACATTGCCGGTTGCCAAATTGCATTATCTCTTATAGTTTCCGAGATATGGACTATCGATAATTTACACCTTAGGCTCTGCTTCTAACTTGGGCCCAAATTGTAAAATGGCCTTATCTATTGGCGATTTCGTCCCAATTCACATTTCAAGTAATATTCGGCATGCTAATTACATTGCCGGTTGCGAAATTGCATTATCTCTTATAGTTTCAGAGATATGGACTATCGATAATTTACACCTTAGGCTCTGCTTCTAACTTGGGCCCAAATTGTAAAATGGTCTTATCTATTGGCAATTTCGTTCCAATTCACATTCCAAGTAATATTCGGCATGCTAATTACATTGCCGGTTGCCAAATTGCATTATCTCTTATAGTTTCCGAGATATGGACTATCGATAATTTACACCTTAGGCTCTGCTTCTAACTTGGGCCCAAATTGTAAAATGGTCTTATCTATTGGCGATTTCGTTCCAATTCACATTCCAAGTAATATTCGGCATGCTAATTACATTGCCGGTTGCCAAATTGCATTATCTCTTATAGTTTCCGAGATATGGACTTTCGATAATTTACACCTTAGGCTCTGCTTCTAACTTGGGCCCAAATTGTAAAATGGTCTTATCTATTGGCGATTTCGTTCCAATTCACATTCCAAGTAATATTCGGCATGCTAATTACATTTCCGGTTGCCAAATTGCATTATCTCTTATAGTTTCCGAGATATGGACTATCGATAATTTACACCTTAGGCTCTGCTTCTAACTTGGGCCCAAATTGTAAAATGGTCTTATCTATTGGCGATTTGGTTCCAATTCACATTCCAAGTAATATTCGGCATGCTAATTACATTGCCGGTTGCCAAATTGCATTATCTCTTATAGTTTCCGAGATATGGACTATCAATAATTTACACCTTAGGCTCTGCTTCTAACTTGGGCCCAAATTGTAAAATGGTCTTATCTATTGGCGATTTCGTTCCAATTCACATTCCAAGTAATATTCGGCATGCTAATTACATTGCCGGTTGCCAAATTGCATTATCTCTTATAGTTTCCGAGATATGGACTATCGATAATTTACACCTTAGGCTCTGCTTCTAACTTGGGCCCAAATTGTAAAATGGTCTTATCTATTGGCGATTTCGTTCCAATTCACATTCCAAGTAATGTTCGGCATGCTAATTACATTGCCGGTTGCCAAATTGCATTATCTCTTATAGTTTCCGAGATATGGACTATCGATAATTTACACCTTAGGCTCTGCTTCTAACTTGGGCCCAAATTGTAAAATGGCCTTATCTATTGGCGATTTCGTCCCAATTCACATTTCAAGTAATATTCGGCATGCTAATTACATTGCCGGTTGCGAAATTGCATTATCTCTTATAGTTTCAGAGATATGGACTATCGATAATTTACACCTTAGGCTCTGCTTCTAACTTGGGCCCAAATTGTAAAATGGTCTTATCTATTGGCAATTTCGTTCCAATTCACATTCCAAGTAATATTCGGCATGCTAATTACATTGCCGGTTGCCAAATTGCATTATCTCTTATAGTTTCCGAGATATGGACTATCGATAATTTACACCTTAGGCTCTGCTTCTAACTTGGGCCCAAATTGTAAAATGGTCTTATCTATTGGCGATTTCGTTCCAATTCACATTCCAAGTAATATTCGGCATGCTAATTACATTGCCGGTTGCCAAATTGCATTAACTCTTATAGTTTCCGAGATATGGACTATCGATAATTTACACCTTAGGCTCTGCTTCTAACTTGGGCCCAAATTGTAAAATGGTCTTATCTATTGGCGATTTCGTTCCAATTCACATTCCAAGTAATATTCGGCATGCTAATTACATTGCCGGTTGCCAAATTGCATTATCTCTTATAGTTTCCGAGATATGGACTATCGATAATTTACACCATAGGCTCTGCTTCTAACTTGGGCCCAAATTGTAAAATGGTCTTATCTATTGGCGATTTCGTTCCAATTCACATTCCAAGTAATATTCGGCATGCTAATTACATTGCCGGTTGCCAAATTGCATTATCTCTTATAGTTTCCGAGATATGGACTATCGATAATTTACACCTTAGGCTCTGCTTCTAACTTGGGCCCAAATTGTAAAATGGTCTTATCTATTGGCGATTTCGTTCCAATTCACATTCCAAGTAATATTTGGCATGCTAATTACATTGTCGGTTGCCAAATTGCATTATCTCTTATAGTTTCCGAGATATGGACTATCGATAATTTACACCTTAGGCTCTGCTTCTAACTTGGGCCCAAATTGTAAAATGGCCTTATCTATTGGCGATTTCGTTCCAATTCACATTCCAAGTAATATTCGGCATGCTAATTACATTGCCGGTTGCCAAATTGCATTATCTCTTATAGTTTCCGAGATATGGACTATCGATAATTTACACCTTAGGCTCTGCTTCTAACTTGGGCCCAAATTGTAAAATGGTCTTATCTATTGGCGATTTCGCTCCAATTCACATTCCAAGTAATATTCGGCATGCTAATTACATTGCCGGTTCCCAAATTGCATTATCTCTTATAGTTTCCGAGATATGGACTATCGATAATTTACACCTTAGGCTCTGCTTCTAACTTGGGCCCAAATTGTAAAATGGTCTTATCTATTGGCGATTTAGTTGCAATTCACATTCCAAGTAATATTCGGCATGCTAATTACATTGCCGGTTGCCAAATTGCATTATCTCTTATAGTTTCCGAGATATGGACTATCGATAATTTACACCTTAGGCTCTGCTTCTAACTTGGGCCCAAATTGTAAAATGGTCTTATCTATTGGCGATTTCGTTCCAATTCACACTCCAAGTAATATTCGGCATGCTAATTACATTGCCGGTTGCGAAATTGCATTATCTCTTATAGTTTCCGAGATATGGACTATCGATAATTTACACCTTAGGCTCTGCTTCTAACTTGGGCCCAAATTGTAAAATGGTCTTATCTATTGGCGATTTCGTTCCAATTCACATTCCTAGTAATATTCGGCATGCTAATTACATTGCCGGTTGCCAAATTGCATTATCTCTTATAGTTTCCGAGATATGGACTATCAATATTTTACACCTTAGGCTCTGCTTCTAACTTGGGCCCAAATTGTAAAATGGTCTTATCTATTGGCGATTTCGTTCCAATTCACATTCCAAGTAATATTCGGCATGCTAATTACATTGCCGGTTGCCAAATTGCATTATCTCTTATAGTTTCCGAGATATGGACTATCGATAATTTACACCTTAGGCTCTGCTTCTAACTTGGGCCCAAATTGTAAAATGGTCTTATCTATTGGCGATTTCGTTCCAATTCACATTCCAAGTAATGTTCGGCATGCTAATTACATTGCCGGTTGCCAAATTGCATTATCTCTTATAGTTTCCGAGATATGGACTATCGATAATTTACACCTTAGGCTCTGCTTCTAACTTGGGCCCAAATTGTAAAATGGCCTTATCTATTGGCGATTTCGTCCCAATTCACATTTCAAGTAATATTCGGCATGCTAATTACATTGCCGGTTGCGAAATTGCATTATCTCTTATAGTTTCAGAGATATGGACTATCGATAATTTACACCTTAGGCTCTGCTTCTAACTTGGGCCCAAATTGTAAAATGGTCTTATCTATTGGCAATTTCGTTCCAATTCACATTCCAAGTAATATTCGGCATGCTAATTACATTGCCGGTTGCCAAATTGCATTATCTCTTATAGTTTCCGAGATATGGACTATCGATAATTTACACCTTAGGCTCTGCTTCTAACTTGGGCCCAAATTGTAAAATGGTCTTATCTATTGGCGATTTCGTTCCAATTCACATTCCAAGTAATATTCGGCATGCTAATTACATTGCCGGTTGCCAAATTGCATTATCTCTTATAGTTTCCGAGATATGGACTTTCGATAATTTACACCTTAGGCTCTGCTTCTAACTTGGGCCCAAATTGTAAAATGGTCTTATCTATTGGCGATTTCGTTCCAATTCACATTCCAAGTAATATTCGGCATGCTAATTACATTTCCGGTTGCCAAATTGCATTATCTCTTATAGTTTCCGAGATATGGACTATCGATAATTTACACCTTAGGCTCTGCTTCTAACTTGGGCCCAAATTGTAAAATGGTCTTATCTATTGGCGATTTCGTTCCAATTCACATTCCAAGTAATATTCGGCATGCTAATTACATTGCCGGTTGCCAAATTGCATTATCTCTTATAGTTTCCGAGATATGGACTATCAATAATTTACACCTTAGGCTCTGCTTCTAACTTGGGCCCAAATTGTAAAATGGTCTTATCTATTGGCGATTTCGTTCCAATTCACATTCCAAGTAATATTCGGCATGCTAATTACATTGCCGTTTGCCAAATTGCATTATCTCTTATAGTTTCCGAGATATGGACTATCGATAATTTACACCTTAGGCTCTGCTTCTAACTTGGGCCCAAATTGTAAAATGGTCTTATCTATTGGCGATTTCGTTCCAATTCACATTCCAAGTAATGTTCGGCATGCTAATTACATTGCCGGTTGCCAAATTGCATTATCTCTTATAGTTTCCGAGATATGGACTATCGATAATTTACACCTTAGGCTCTGCTTCTAACTTGGGCCCAAATTGTAAAATGGCCTTATCTATTGGCGATTTCGTCCCAATTCACATTTCAAGTAATATTCGGCATGCTAATTACATTGCCGGTTGCGAAATTGCATTATCTCTTATAGTTTCAGAGATATGGACTATCGATAATTTACACCTTAGGCTCTGCTTCTAACTTGGGCCCAAATTGTAAAATGGTCTTATCTATTGGCAATTTCGTTCCAATTCACATTCCAAGTAATATTCGGCATGCTAATTACATTGCCGGTTGCCAAATTGCATTATCTCTTATAGTTTCCGAGATATGGACTATCGATAATTTACACCTTAGGCTCTGCTTCTAACTTGGGCCCAAATTGTAAAATGGTCTTATCTATTGGCGATTTCGTTCCAATTCACATTCCAAGTAATATTCGGCATGCTAATTACATTGCCGGTTGCCAAATTGCATTAACTCTTATAGTTTCCGAGATATGGACTATCGATAATTTACACCTTAGGCTCTGCTTCTAACTTGGGCCCAAATTGTAAAATGGTCTTATCTATTGGCGATTTCGTTCCAATTCACATTCCAAGTAATATTCGGCATGCTAATTACATTGCCGGTTGCCAAATTGCATTATCTCTTATAGTTTCCGAGATATGGACTATCGATAATTTACACCATAGGCTCTGCTTCTAACTTGGGCCCAAATTGTAAAATGGTCTTATCTATTGGCGATTTCGTTCCAATTCACATTCCAAGTAATATTCGGCATGCTAATTACATTGCCGGTTGCCAAATTGCATTATCTCTTATAGTTTCCGAGATATGGACTATCGATAATTTACACCTTAGGCTCTGCTTCTAACTGGGGCCCAAATTGTAAAATGGTCTTATCTATTGGCGATTTCGTTCCAATTCACATTCCAAGTAATATTTGGCATGCTAATTACATTGCCGGTTGCCAAATTGCATTATCTCTTATAGTTTCCGAGATATGGACTATCGATAATTTACACCTTAGGCTCTGCTTCTAACTTGGGCCCAAATTGTAAAATGGCCTTATCTATTGGCGATTTCGTTCCAATTCACATTCCAAGTAATATTCGGCATGCTAATTACATTGCCGGTTGCCAAATTGCATTATCTCTTATAGTTTCCGAGATATGGACTATCGATAATTTACACCTTAGGCTCTGCTTCTAACTTGGGCCCAAATTGTAAAATGGTCTTATCTATTGGCGATTTCGTTCCAATTCACATTCCAAGTAATATTCGGCATGCTAATTACATTGCCGGTTGCCAAATTGCATTATCTCTTATAGTTTCCGAGATATGGACTATCGATAATTTACACCTTAGGCTCTGCTTCTAACTAGGGCCCAAATTGTAAAATGGTCTTATCTATTGGCGATTTAGTTGCAATTCACATTCCAAGTAATATTCGGCATGCTAATTACATTGCCGGTTGCCAAATTGCATTATCTCTTATAGTTTCCGAGATATGGACTATCGATAATTTACACCTTAGGCTCTGCTTCTAACTTGGGCCCAAATTGTAAAATGGTCTTATCTATTGGCGATTTCGTTCCAATTCACACTCCAAGTAATATTCGGCATGCTAATTACATTGCCGGTTGCGAAATTGCATTATCTCTTATAGTTTCCGAGATATGGACTATCGATAATTTACACCTTAGGCTCTGCTTCTAACTTGGGCCCAAATTGTAAAATGGTCTTATCTATTGGAGATTTCGTTCCAATTCACATTCCAAGTAATATCGGCATGCTAATTACATTGCCGGTTGCCAAATTGCATTATCTCTTATAGTTTCCGAGATATGGACTATCGATAATTTACACCTTAGGCTCTGCTTCTAACTTGGGCCCAAATTGTAAAATGGTCTTATCTATTGGCGATTTCGTTCCAATTCACATTCCAAGTAATATTCGGCATGCTAATTACATTGCCGGTTGCCAAATTGCATTATCTCTTATAGTTTCCGAGATATGGACTATCGATAATTTACACCTTAGGCTCTGCTTCTAACTTGGGCCCAAATTGTAAAATGGTCTTATCTATTGGCGATTTAGTTGCAATTCACATTCCAAGTAATATTCGGCATGCTAATTACATTGCCGGTTGCCAAATTGCATTATCTCTTATAGTTTCCGAGATATGGACTATCGATAATTTACACCATAGGCTCTGCTTCTAACTTGGGCCCAAATTGTAAAATGGTCTTATCTATTGGCGATTTCGTTCCAATTCACATTCCAAGTAATATTCGGCATGCTAATTACATTGCCGGTTGCCAAATTGCATTATCTCTTATAGTTTCCGAGATATGGACTATCGATAATTTACACCTTAGGCTCTGCTTCTAACTTGGGCCCAAATTGTAAAATGGTCTTATCTATTGGCGATTTAGTTGCAATTCACATTCCAAGTAATATTCGGCATGCTAATTACATTGCCGGTTGCCAAATTGCATTATCTCTTATAGTTTCCGAGATATGGACTATCGATAATTTACACCTTAGGCTCTGCTTCTAACTTGGGCCCAAATTGTAAAATGGTCTTATCTATTGGCGATTTCGTTCCAATTCACATTCCAAGTAATATTCGGCATGCTAATTACATTGCCGGTTGCCAAATTGCATTATCTCTTATAGTTTCCGAGATATGGACTATCAATAATTTACACCTAAGGCTCTGCTTCTAACTTGATCCCAAATTGTAAAATGGTCTTATCTATTGGCGATTTCGTTCCAATTCACATTCCAAGTAATATTCGGCATGCTAATTACATTGCCGGTTGCCAAATTGCATTATCTCTTATAGTTTCCGAGATATGGACTATCGATAATTTACACCTTAGGCTCTGCTTCTAACTTGGGCCCAAATTGTAAAATGGCCTTATCTATTATCGATTTCGTTCCAATTCACATTCCAAGTAATATTCGGCATGCTAATTACATTGCCGGTTGCGAAATTGCATTATCTCTTATAGTTTCCGAGATATGGACTATCGATAATTTACACCTTAGGCTCTGCTTCTAACTTGGGCCCAAATTGTAAAATGGTCTTATCTATTGGCGATTTAGTTGCAATTCACATTCCAAGTAATATTCGGCATGCTAATTACATTGCCGGTTGCCAAATTGCATTATCTCTTATAGTTTCCGAGATATGGACTATCGATAATTTACACCTTAGGCTCTGCTTCTAACTTGGGCCCAAATTGTAAAATGGTCTTATCTATTGGCGATTTCGTTCCAATTCACATTCCAAGTAATATTCGGCATGCTAATTACATTGCCGGTTGCCAAATTGCATTATCTCTTATAGTTTCCGAGATATGGACTATCAATAATTTACACCTAAGGCTCTGCTTCTAACTTGATCCCAAATTGTAAAATGGTCTTATCTATTGGCGATTTCGTTCCAATTCACATTCCAAGTAATATTCGGCATGCTAATTACATTGCCGGTTGCCAAATTGCATTATCTCTTATAGTTTCCGAGATATGGACTATCGATAATTTACACCTTAGGCTCTGCTTCTAACTTGGGCCCAAATTGTAAAATGGCCTTATCTATTGGCGATTTCGTTCCAATTCACATTCCAAGTAATATTCGGCATGCTAATTACATTGCCGGTTGCGAAATTGCATTATCTCTTATAGTTTCCGAGATATGGACTATCGATAATTTACACCTTAGGCTCTGCTTCTAACTTGGGCCCAAATTGTAAAATGGTCTTATCTATTGGCGATTTCGTTCCAATTCACATTCCAAGTAATATTCGGCATGCTAATTACATTGCCGGTTGCCAAATTGCATTATCTCTTATAGTTTCCGAGATATGGACTATCGATAATTTACACCTTAGGCTCTGCTTCTAACTTGGGCCCAAATTGTAAAATGGTCTTATCTATTGGCGATTTCGTTCCAATTCACATTCCAAGTAATATTCGGCATGCTAATTACATTGCCGGTTGCCAAATTGCATTATCTCTTATAGTTTCCGAGATATGGACTATCAATAATTTACACCTAAGGCTCTGCTTCTAACTTGATCCCAAATTGTAAAATGGTCTTATCTATTGGCGATTTCGTTCCAATTCACATTCCAAGTAATATTCGGCATGCTAATTACATTGCCGGTTGCCAAATTGCATTATCTCTTATAGTTTCCGAGATATGGACTATCGATAATTTACACCTTAGGCTCTGCTTCTAACTTGGGCCCAAATTGTAAAATGGCCTTATCTATTGGCGATTTCATTCCAATTCACATTCCAAGTAATATTCGGCATGCTAATTACATTGCCGGTTGCGAAATTGCATTATCTCTTATAGTTTCAGAGATATGGACTATCGATAATTTACACCTTAGGCTCTGCTTCTAACTTGGGCCCAAATTGTAAAATGGTCTTATCTATTGGCAATTTCGTTCCAATTCACATTCCAAGTAATTTTCGGCATGCTAATTACATTGCCGGTTGCCAAATTGCATTATCTCTTATAGTTTCCGAGATATGGACTATCGATTATTTACACCTTAGGCTCTGCTTCTAACTTGGGCCCAAATTGTAAAATGGTCTTATCTATTGGCGATTTCGTTCCAATTCACATTCCAAGTAATATTCGGCATGCTAATTACATTGCCATTTGCAAAATTGCATTAACTCTTATAGTTTCCGAGATATGGACTATCGATAATTTACACCTTAGGCTCTGCTTCTAACTTGGGCCCAAATTGTAAAATGGTCTTATCTATTGGCGATTTCGTTCCAATTCACATTCCAAGTAATATTCGGCATGCTAATTACATTGCCGGTTGCCAAATTGCATTATCTCTTATAGTTTCCGAGATATGGACTATCGATAATTTACACCTTAGGCTCTGCTTCTAACTTGGGCCCAAATTGTAAAATGGTCTTATCTATTGGCGATTTCGTCCCAATTCACATTCCAAGTGATATTCGGCATGCTAATTATATTGCCGGTTGCGAAATTGCATTATCTCTTATAGTTTCCGAGATATGGACTATCAATAATTTACACCTTAGGCTCTGCTTCTAACTTGGGCCCAAATTGTAAAATGGTCTTATCTATTGGCGATTTCGTTCCAATTCACATTCCAAGTAATATTCGGCATGCTAATTACATTGCCGGTTGCCAAATTGCATTATCTCTTATAGTTTCCGAGATATGGACTTTCGATAATTTACACCTTAGGCTCTGCTTCTAACTTGGGCCCAAATTGTAAAATGGTCTTATCTATTGGCGATTTCGTTCCAATTCACATTCCAAGTAATATTCGGCATGCTAATTACATTTCCGGTTGCCAAATTGCATTATCTCTTATAGTTTCCGAGATATGGACTATCGATAATTTACACCTTAGGCTCTGCTTCTAACTTGGGCCCAAATTGTAAAATGGTCTTATCTATTGGCGATTTCGTTCCAATTCACATTCCTAGTAATATTCGGCATGCTAATTACATTGCCGGTTGCCAAATTGCATTATCTCTTATAGTTTCCGAGATATGGACTATCAATAATTTACACCTTAGGCTCTGCTTCTAACTTGGGCCCAAATTGTAAAATGGTCTTATCTATTGGCGATTTCGTTCCAATTCACATTCCAAGTAATATTCGGCATGCTAATTACATTGCCGGTTGCCAAATTGCATTATCTCTTATAGTTTCCGAGATATGGACTATCGATAATTTACACCTTAGGCTCTGCTTCTAACTTGGGCCCAAATTGTAAAATGGTCTTATCTATTGGCGATTTCGTTCCAATTCACATTCCAAGTAATGTTCGGCATGCTAATTACATTGCCGGTTGCCAAATTGCATTATCTCTTATAGTTTCCGAGATATGGACTATCGATAATTTACACCTTAGGCTCTGCTTCTAACTTGGGCCCAAATTGTAAAATGGCCTTATCTATTGGCGATTTCGTCCCAATTCACATTTCAAGTAATATTCGGCATGCTAATTACATTGCCGGTTGCGAAATTGCATTATCTCTTATAGTTTCAGAGATATGGACTATCGATAATTTACACCTTAGGCTCTGCTTCTAACTTGGGCCCAAATTGTAAAATGGTCTTATCTATTGGCAATTTCGTTCCAATTCACATTCCAAGTAATATTCGGCATGCTAATTACATTGCCGGTTGCCAAATTGCATTATCTCTTATAGTTTCCGAGATATGGACTATCGATAATTTACACCTTAGGCTCTGCTTCTAACTTGGGCCCAAATTGTAAAATGGTCTTATCTATTGGCGATTTCGTTCCAATTCACATTCCAAGTAATATTCGGCATGCTAATTACATTGCCGGTTGCCAAATTGCATTATCTCTTATAGTTTCCGAGATATGGACTTTCGATAATTTACACCTTAGGCTCTGCTTCTAACTTGGGCCCAAATTGTAAAATGGTCTTATCTATTGGCGATTTCGTTCCAATTCACATTCCAAGTAATATTCGGCATGCTAATTACATTTCCGGTTGCCAAATTGCATTATCTCTTATAGTTTCCGAGATATGGACTATCGATAATTTACACCTTAGGCTCTGCTTCTAACTTGGGCCCAAATTGTAAAATGGTCTTATCTATTGGCGATTTCGTTCCAATTCACATTCCAAGTAATATTCGGCATGCTAATTACATTGCCGGTTGCCAAATTGCATTATCTCTTATAGTTTCCGAGATATGGACTATCAATAATTTACACCTTAGGCTCTGCTTCTAACTTGGGCCCAAATTGTAAAATGGTCTTATCTATTGGCGATTTCGTTCCAATTCACATTCCAAGTAATATTCGGCATGCTAATTACATTGCCGGTTGCCAAATTGCATTATCTCTTATAGTTTCCGAGATATGGACTATCGATAATTTACACCTTAGGCTCTGCTTCTAACTTGGGCCCAAATTGTAAAATGGTCTTATCTATTGGCGATTTCGTTCCAATTCACATTCCAAGTAATGTTCGGCATGCTAATTACATTGCCGGTTGCCAAATTGCATTATCTCTTATAGTTTCCGAGATATGGACTATCGATAATTTACACCTTAGGCTCTGCTTCTAACTTGGGCCCAAATTGTAAAATGGCCTTATCTATTGGCGATTTCGTCCCAATTCACATTTCAAGTAATATTCGGCATGCTAATTACATTGCCGGTTGCGAAATTGCATTATCTCTTATAGTTTCAGAGATATGGACTATCGATAATTTACACCTTAGGCTCTGCTTCTAACTTGGGCCCAAATTGTAAAATGGTCTTATCTATTGGCAATTTCGTTCCAATTCACATTCCAAGTAATATTCGGCATGCTAATTACATTGCCGGTTGCCAAATTGCATTATCTCTTATAGTTTCCGAGATATGGACTATCGATAATTTACACCTTAGGCTCTGCTTCTAACTTGGGCCCAAATTGTAAAATGGTCTTATCTATTGGCGATTTCGTTCCAATTCACATTCCAAGTAATATTCGGCATGCTAATTACATTACCGGTTGCCAAATTGCATTAACTCTTATAGTTTCCGAGATATGGACTATCGATAATTTACACCTTAGGCTCTGCTTCTAACTTGGGCCCAAATTGTAAAATGGTCTTATCTATTGGCGATTTCGTTCCAATTCACATTCCAAGTAATATTCGGCATGCTAATTACATTGCCGGTTGCCAAATTGCATTATCTCTTATAGTTTCCGAGATATGGACTATCGATAATTTACACCATAGGCTCTGCTTCTAACTTGGGCCCAAATTGTAAAATGGTCTTATCTATTGGCGATTTCGTTCCAATTCACATTCCAAGTAATATTCGGCATGCTAATTACATTGCCGGTTGCCAAATTGCATTATCTCTTATAGTTTCCGAGATATGGACTATCGATAATTTACACCTTAGGCTCTGCTTCTAACTTGGGCCCAAATTGTAAAATGGTCTTATCTATTGGCGATTTCGTTCCAATTCACATTCCAAGTAATATTTGGCATGCTAATTACATTGCCGGTTGCCAAATTGCATTATCTCTTATAGTTTCCGAGATATGGACTATCGATAATTTACACCTTAGGCTCTGCTTCTAACTTGGGCCCAAATTGTAAAATGGCCTTATCTATTGGCGATTTCGTTCCAATTCACATTCCAAGTAATATTCGGCATGCTAATTACATTGCCGGTTGCCAAATTGCATTATCTCTTATAGTTTCCGAGATATGGACTATCGATAATTTACACCTTAGGCTCTGCTTCTAACTTGGGCCCAAATTGTAAAATGGTCTTATCTATTGGCGATTTCTTTCCAATTCACATTCCAAGTAATATTCGGCATGCTAATTACATTGCCGGTTGCCAAATTGCATTATCTCTTATAGTTTCCGAGATATGGACTATCGATAATTTACACCTTAGGCTCTGCTTCTAACTTGGGCCCAAATTGTAAAATGGTCTTATCTATTGGCGATTTAGTTGCAATTCACATTCCAAGTAATATTCGGCATGCTAATTACATTGCCGGTTGCCAAATTGCATTATCTCTTATAGTTTCCGAGATATGGACTATCGATAATTTACACCTTAGGCTCTGCTTCTAACTTGGGCCCAAATTGTAAAATGGTCTTATCTATTGGCGATTTCGTTCCAATTCACACTCCAAGTAATATTCGGCATGCTAATTACATTGCCGGTTGCGAAATTGCATTATCTCTTATAGTTTCCGAGATATGGACTATCGATAATTTACACCTTAGGCTCTGCTTCTAACTTGGGCCCAAATTGTAAAATGGTCTTATCTATTGGAGATTTCGTTCCAATTCACATTCCAAGTAATATTCGGCATGCTAATTACATTGCCGGTTGCCAAATTGCATTATCTCTTATAGTTTCCGAGATATGGACTATCGATAATTTACACCTTAGGCTCTGCTTCTAACTTGGGCCCAAATTGTAAAATGGTCTTATCTATTGGCGATTTCGTTCCAATTCACATTCCAAGTAATATTCGGCATGCTAATTACATTGCCGGTTGCCAAATTGCATTATCTCTTATAGTTTCCGAGATATGGACTATCGATAATTTACACCTTAGGCTCTGCTTCTAACTTGGGCCCAAATTGTAAAATTGTCTTATCTATTGGCGATTTCGTTTCAATTCACATTCCAAGTAATATTAGGCATGCTAATTACATTGCCGGTTGCCAAATTGCATTATCTCTTATAGTTTCCGAGATATGGACTATCGATAATTTACACCTTAGGCTCTGCTTCTAACTTGGGCCCAAATTGTAAAATGGTCTTATCAATTGGCGATTTCGTTCCAATTCACATTCCAAGTAATATTCGGCATTCTAATTACATTGCCGGTTGCCAAATTGCATTATCTCTTATAGTTTCCGAGATATGGACTATCGATAATTTACACCTTAGGCTCTGCTTCTAACTTGGGCCCAAATTGTAAAATGGTCTTATCTATTGGCGATTTAGTTGCAATTCACATTCCAAGTAATATTCGGCATGCTAATTACATTGCCGGTTGCCAAATTGCATTATCTCTTATAGTTTCCGAGATATGGACTATCGATAATTTACACCTTAGGCTCTGCTTCTAACTTGGGCCCAAATTGTAAAATGGTCTTATCTATTGGCGATTTCGTTCCAATTCACATTCCAAGTAATATTCGGCATGCTAATTACATTGCCGGTTGCCAAATTGCATTATCTCTTATAGTTTCCGAGATATGGACTATCGATAATTTACACCTTAGGCTCTGCTTCTAACTTGGGCCCAAATTGTAAAATGGTCTTATCTATTGGCGATTTCGTTCCAATTCACATTCCAAGTAATATTCGGCATGCTAATTACATTGCCGGTTGCCAAATTGCATTATCTCTTATAGTTTCCGAGATATGGACTATCAATAATTTACACCTAAGGCTCTGCTTCTAACTTGATCCCAAATTGTAAAATGGTCTTATCTATTGGCGATTTCGTTCCAATTCACATTCCAAGTAATATTCGGCATGCTAATTACATTGCCGGTTGCCAAATTGCATTATCTCTTATAGTTTCCGAGATATGGACTATCGATAATTTACACCTTAGGCTCTGCTTCTAACTTGGGCCCAAATTGTAAAATGGCCTTATCTATTATCGATTTCGTTCCAATTCACATTCCAAGTAATATTCGGCATGCTAATTACATTGCCGGTTGCGAAATTGCATTATCTCTTATAGTTTCCGAGATATGGACTATCGATAATTTACACCTTAGGCTCTGCTTCTAACTTGGGCCCAAATTGTAAAATGGTCTTATCTATTGGCGATTTAGTTGCAATTCACATTCCAAGTAATATTCGGCATGCTAATTACATTGCCGGTTGCCAAATTGCATTATCTCTTATAGTTTCCGAGATATGGACTATCGATAATTTACACCTTAGGCTCTGCTTCTAACTTGGGCCCAAATTGTAAAATGGTCTTATCTATTGGCGATTTCGTTCCAATTCACATTCCAAGTAATATTCGGCATGCTAATTACATTGCCGGTTGCCAAATTGCATTATCTCTTATAGTTTCCGAGATATGGACTATCAATAATTTACACCTAAGGCTCTGCTTCTAACTTGATCCCAAATTGTAAAATGGTCTTATCTATTGGCGATTTCGTTCCAATTCACATTCCAAGTAATATTCGGCATGCTAATTACATTGCCGGTTGCCAAATTGCATTATCTCTTATAGTTTCCGAGATATGGACTATCGATAATTTACACCTTAGGCTCTGCTTCTAACTTGGGCCCAAATTGTAAAATGGCCTTATCTATTGGCGATTTCGTTCCAATTCACATTCCAAGTAATATTCGGCATGCTAATTACATTGCCGGTTGCGAAATTGCATTATCTCTTATAGTTTCCGAGATATGGACTATCGATAATTTACACCTTAGGCTCTGCTTCTAACTTGGGCCCAAATTGTAAAATGGTCTTATCTATTGGCGATTTCGTTCCAATTCACATTCCAAGTAATATTCGGCATGCTAATTACATTGCCGGTTGCCAAATTGCATTATCTCTTATAGTTTCCGAGATATGGACTATCGATAATTTACACCTTAGGCTCTGCTTCTAACTTGGGCCCAAATTGTAAAATGGTCTTATCTATTGGCGATTTCGTTCCAATTCACATTCCAAGTAATATTCGGCATGCTAATTACATTGCCGGTTGCCAAATTGCATTATCTCTTATAGTTTCCGAGATATGGACTATCAATAATTTACACCTAAGGCTCTGCTTCTAACTTGATCCCAAATTGTAAAATGGTCTTATCTATTGGCGATTTCGTTCCAATTCACATTCCAAGTAATATTCGGCATGCTAATTACATTGCCGGTTGCCAAATTGCATTATCTCTTATAGTTTCCGAGATATGGACTATCGATAATTTACACCTTAGGCTCTGCTTCTAACTTGGGCCCAAATTGTAAAATGGCCTTATCTATTGGCGATTTCGTTCCAATTCACATTCCAAGTAATATTCGGCATGCTAATTACATTGCCGGTTGCGAAATTGCATTATCTCTTATAGTTTCAGAGATATGGACTATCGATAATTTACACCTTAGGCTCTGCTTCTAACTTGGGCCCAAATTGTAAAATGGTCTTATCTATTGGCAATTTCGTTCCAATTCACATTCCAAGTAATTTTCGGCATGCTAATTACATTGCCGGTTGCCAAATTGCATTATCTCTTATAGTTTCCGAGATATGGACTATCGATTATTTACACCTTAGGCTCTGCTTCTAACTTGGGCCCAAATTGTAAAATGGTCTTATCTATTGGCGATTTCGTTCCAATTCACATTCCAAGTAATATTCGGCATGCTAATTACATTGCCATTTGCAAAATTGCATTAACTCTTATAGTTTCCGAGATATGGACTATCGATAATTTACACCTTAGGCTCTGCTTCTAACTTGGGCCCAAATTGTAAAATGGTCTTATCTATTGGCGATTTCGTTCCAATTCACATTCCAAGTAATATTCGGCATGCTAATTACATTGCCGGTTGCCAAATTGCATTATCTCTTATAGTTTCCGAGATATGGACTATCGATAATTTACACCTTAGGCTCTGCTTCTAACTTGGGCCCAAATTGTAAAATGGTCTTATCTATTGGCGATTTCGTCCCAATTCACATTCCAAGTGATATTCGGCATGCTAATTATATTGCCGGTTGCGAAATTGCATTATCTCTTATAGTTTCCGAGATATGGACTATCAATAATTTACACCTTAGGCTCTGCTTCTAACTTGGGCCCAAATTGTAAAATGGTCTTATCTATTGGCGATTTCGTTCCAATTCACATTCCAAGTAATATTCGGCATGCTAATTACATTGCCGGTTGCCAAATTGCATTATCTCTTATAGTTTCCGAGATATGGACTTTCGATAATTTACACCTTAGGCTCTGCTTCTAACTTGGGCCCAAATTGTAAAATGGTCTTATCTATTGGCGATTTCGTTCCAATTCACATTCCAAGTAATATTCGGCATGCTAATTACATTTCCGGTTGCCAAATTGCATTATCTCTTATAGTTTCCGAGATATGGACTATCGATAATTTACACCTTAGGCTCTGCTTCTAACTTGGGCCCAAATTGTAAAATGGTCTTATCTATTGGCGATTTCGTTCCAATTCACATTCCTAGTAATATTCGGCATGCTAATTACATTGCCGGTTGCCAAATTGCATTATCTCTTATAGTTTCCGAGATATGGACTATCAATAATTTACACCTTAGGCTCTGCTTCTAACTTGGGCCCAAATTGTAAAATGGTCTTATCTATTGGCGATTTCGTTCCAATTCACATTCCAAGTAATATTCGGCATGCTAATTACATTGCCGGTTGCCAAATTGCATTATCTCTTATAGTTTCCGAGATATGGACTATCGATAATTTACACCTTAGGCTCTGCTTCTAACTTGGGCCCAAATTGTAAAATGGTCTTATCTATTGGCGATTTCGTTCCAATTCACATTCCAAGTAATGTTCGGCATGCTAATTACATTGCCGGTTGCCAAATTGCATTATCTCTTATAGTTTCCGAGATATGGACTATCGATAATTTACACCTTAGGCTCTGCTTCTAACTTGGGCCCAAATTGTAAAATGGCCTTATCTATTGGCGATTTCGTCCCAATTCACATTTCAAGTAATATTCGGCATGCTAATTACATTGCCGGTTGCGAAATTGCATTATCTCTTATAGTTTCAGAGATATGGACTATCGATAATTTACACCTTAGGCTCTGCTTCTAACTTGGGCCCAAATTGTAAAATGGTCTTATCTATTGGCAATTTCGTTCCAATTCACATTCCAAGTAATATTCGGCATGCTAATTACATTGCCGGTTGCCAAATTGCATTATCTCTTATAGTTTCCGAGATATGGACTATCGATAATTTACACCTTAGGCTCTGCTTCTAACTTGGGCCCAAATTGTAAAATGGTCTTATCTATTGGCGATTTCGTTCCAATTCACATTCCAAGTAATATTCGGCATGCTAATTACATTGCCGGTTGCCAAATTGCATTATCTCTTATAGTTTCCGAGATATGGACTTTCGATAATTTACACCTTAGGCTCTGCTTCTAACTTGGGCCCAAATTGTAAAATGGTCTTATCTATTGGCGATTTCGTTCCAATTCACATTCCAAGTAATATTCGGCATGCTAATTACATTTCCGGTTGCCAAATTGCATTATCTCTTATAGTTTCCGAGATATGGACTATCGATAATTTACACCTTAGGCTCTGCTTCTAACTTGGGCCCAAATTGTAAAATGGTCTTATCTATTGGCGATTTCGTTCCAATTCACATTCCAAGTAATATTCGGCATGCTAATTACATTGCCGGTTGCCAAATTGCATTATCTCTTATAGTTTCCGAGATATGGACTATCAATAATTTACACCTTAGGCTCTGCTTCTAACTTGGGCCCAAATTGTAAAATGGTCTTATCTATTGGCGATTTCGTTCCAATTCACATTCCAAGTAATATTCGGCATGCTAATTACATTGCCGGTTGCCAAATTGCATTATCTCTTATAGTTTCCGAGATATGGACTATCGATAATTTACACCTTAGGCTCTGCTTCTAACTTGGGCCCAAATTGTAAAATGGTCTTATCTATTGGCGATTTCGTTCCAATTCACATTCCAAGTAATGTTCGGCATGCTAATTACATTGCCGGTTGCCAAATTGCATTATCTCTTATAGTTTCCGAGATATGGACTATCGATAATTTACACCTTAGGCTCTGCTTCTAACTTGGGCCCAAATTGTAAAATGGCCTTATCTATTGGCGATTTCGTCCCAATTCACATTTCAAGTAATATTCGGCATGCTAATTACATTGCCGGTTGCGAAATTGCATTATCTCTTATAGTTTCAGAGATATGGACTATCGATAATTTACACCTTAGGCTCTGCTTCTAACTTGGGCCCAAATTGTAAAATGGTCTTATCTATTGGCAATTTCGTTCCAATTCACATTCCAAGTAATATTCGGCATGCTAATTACATTGCCGGTTGCCAAATTGCATTATCTCTTATAGTTTCCGAGATATGGACTATCGATAATTTACACCTTAGGCTCTGCTTCTAACTTGGGCCCAAATTGTAAAATGGTCTTATCTATTGGCGATTTCGTTCCAATTCACATTCCAAGTAATATTCGGCATGCTAATTACATTACCGGTTGCCAAATTGCATTAACTCTTATAGTTTCCGAGATATGGACTATCGATAATTTACACCTTAGGCTCTGCTTCTAACTTGGGCCCAAATTGTAAAATGGTCTTATCTATTGGCGATTTCGTTCCAATTCACATTCCAAGTAATATTCGGCATGCTAATTACATTGCCGGTTGCCAAATTGCATTATCTCTTATAGTTTCCGAGATATGGACTATCGATAATTTACACCATAGGCTCTGCTTCTAACTTGGGCCCAAATTGTAAAATGGTCTTATCTATTGGCGATTTCGTTCCAATTCACATTCCAAGTAATATTCGGCATGCTAATTACATTGCCGGTTGCCAAATTGCATTATCTCTTATAGTTTCCGAGATATGGACTATCGATAATTTACACCTTAGGCTCTGCTTCTAACTTGGGCCCAAATTGTAAAATGGTCTTATCTATTGGCGATTTCGTTCCAATTCACATTCCAAGTAATATTTGGCATGCTAATTACATTGCCGGTTGCCAAATTGCATTATCTCTTATAGTTTCCGAGATATGGACTATCGATAATTTACACCTTAGGCTCTGCTTCTAACTTGGGCCCAAATTGTAAAATGGCCTTATCTATTGGCGATTTCGTTCCAATTCACATTCCAAGTAATATTCGGCATGCTAATTACATTGCCGGTTGCCAAATTGCATTATCTCTTATAGTTTCCGAGATATGGACTATCGATAATTTACACCTTAGGCTCTGCTTCTAACTTGGGCCCAAATTGTAAAATGGTCTTATCTATTGGCGATTTCTTTCCAATTCACATTCCAAGTAATATTCGGCATGCTAATTACATTGCCGGTTGCCAAATTGCATTATCTCTTATAGTTTCCGAGATATGGACTATCGATAATTTACACCTTAGGCTCTGCTTCTAACTTGGGCCCAAATTGTAAAATGGTCTTATCTATTGGCGATTTAGTTGCAATTCACATTCCAAGTAATATTCGGCATGCTAATTACATTGCCGGTTGCCAAATTGCATTATCTCTTATAGTTTCCGAGATATGGACTATCGATAATTTACACCTTAGGCTCTGCTTCTAACTTGGGCCCAAATTGTAAAATGGTCTTATCTATTGGCGATTTCGTTCCAATTCACACTCCAAGTAATATTCGGCATGCTAATTACATTGCCGGTTGCGAAATTGCATTATCTCTTATAGTTTCCGAGATATGGACTATCGATAATTTACACCTTAGGCTCTGCTTCTAACTTGGGCCCAAATTGTAAAATGGTCTTATCTATTGGAGATTTCGTTCCAATTCACATTCCAAGTAATATTCGGCATGCTAATTACATTGCCGGTTGCCAAATTGCATTATCTCTTATAGTTTCCGAGATATGGACTATCGATAATTTACACCTTAGGCTCTGCTTCTAACTTGGGCCCAAATTGTAAAATGGTCTTATCTATTGGCGATTTCGTTCCAATTCACATTCCAAGTAATATTCGGCATGCTAATTACATTGCCGGTTGCCAAATTGCATTATCTCTTATAGTTTCCGAGATATGGACTATCGATAATTTACACCTTAGGCTCTGCTTCTAACTTGGGCCCAAATTGTAAAATTGTCTTATCTATTGGCGATTTCGTTTCAATTCACATTCCAAGTAATATTAGGCATGCTAATTACATTGCCGGTTGCCAAATTGCATTATCTCTTATAGTTTCCGAGATATGGACTATCGATAATTTACACCTTAGGCTCTGCTTCTAACTTGGGCCCAAATTGTAAAATGGTCTTATCAATTGGCGATTTCGTTCCAATTCACATTCCAAGTAATATTCGGCATTCTAATTACATTGCCGGTTGCCAAATTGCATTATCTCTTATAGTTTCCGAGATATGGACTATCGATAATTTACACCTTAGGCTCTGCTTCTAACTTGGGCCCAAATTGTAAAATGGTCTTATCTATTGGCGATTTAGTTGCAATTCACATTCCAAGTAATATTCGGCATGCTAATTACATTGCCGGTTGCCAAATTGCATTATCTCTTATAGTTTCCGAGATATGGACTATCGATAATTTACACCTTAGGCTCTGCTTCTAACTTGGGCCCAAATTGTAAAATGGTCTTATCTATTGGCGATTTCGTTCCAATTCACATTCCAAGTAATATTCGGCATGCTAATTACATTGCCGGTTGCCAAATTGCATTATCTCTTATAGTTTCCGAGATATGGACTATCGATAATTTACACCTTAGGCTCTGCTTCTAACTTGGGCCCAAATTGTAAAATGGTCTTATCTATTGGCGATTTCGTTCCAATTCACATTCCAAGTAATATTCGGCATGCTAATTACATTGCCGGTTGCCAAATTGCATTATCTCGTATAGTTTCCGAGATATGGACTATCGATAATTTACACCTTAGGCTCTGCTTCTAACTTGGGCCCAAATTGTAAAATGGTCTTATCTATTGGCGATTTCGTTCCAATTCACACTCCAAGTAATATTCGGCATGCTAATTACATTGCCGGTTGCGAAATTGCATTATCTCTTATAGTTTCCGAGATATGGACTATCGATAATTTACACCTTAGGCTCTGCTTCTAACTTGGGCCCAAATTGTAAAATGGTCTTATCTATTGGCGATTTCGTTCCAATTCACATTCCAAGTAATATTCGGCATGCTAATTACATTGCCGGTTGCCAAATTGCATTATCTCTTATAGTTTCCGAGATATGGACTATCGATAATTTACACCTTAGGCTCTGCTTCTAACTTGGGCCCAAATTGTAAAATGGTCTTATCTATTGGCGATTTCGTTCCAATTCACATTCCAAGTAATATTCGGCATGCTAATTACATTGCCGGTTGCCAAATTGCATTATCTCTTATAGTTTCCGAGATATGGACTATCGATAATTTACACCTTAGGCTCTGCTTCTAACTTGGGCCCAAATTGTAAAATGGTCTTATCTATTGGCGATTTAGTTGCAATTCACATTCCAAGTAATATTCGGCATGCTAATTACATTGCCGGTTGCCAAATTGCATTATCTCTTATAGTTTCCGAGATATGGACTATCGATAATTTACACCTTAGGCTCTGCTTCTAACTTGGGCCCAAATTGTTAAATGGTCTTATCTATTGGCGATTTCGTTCCAATTCACATTCCAAGTAATATTCGGCATGCTAATTACATTACCGGTTGCCAAATTGCATTATCTCTTATAGTTTCCGAGATATGGACTATCGATTATTTACACCTTAGGCTCTGCTTCTAACTTGGGCCCAAATTGTAAAATGGTCTTATCTATTGGCGATTTCGTTCCAATTCACACTCCAAGTAATATTCGGCATGCTAATTACATTGCCGGTTGCGAAATTGCATTATCTCTTATAGTTTCCGAGATATGGACTATCGATAATTTACACCTTAGGCTCTGCTTCTAACTTGGGCCCAAATTGTAAAATGGTCTTATCTATTGGCGATTTCGTTCCAATTCACATTCCAAGTAATATTCGGCATGCTAATTACATTGCCGGTTGCCAAATTGCATTATCTCTTATAGTTTCCGAGATATGGACTATCGATAATTTACACCTTAGGCTCTGCTTCTAACTTGGGCCCAAATTGTAAAATGGTCTTATCTTTTGGCGATTTCGTCCCAATTCACATTCCAAGTGATATTCGGCATGCTAATTACATTGCCGGTTGCGAAATTGCATTATCTCTTATAGTTTCCGAGATATGGACTATCAATAATTTACACCTTAGGCTCTGCTTCTAACTTGGGCCCAAATTGTAAAATGGTCTTATCTATTGGCGATTTCGTTCCAATTCACATTCAAGTAATATTCGGCATGCTAATTACATTGCCGGTTGCCAATTGCATTATCTCTTATAGTTTCCGAGATATGGACTATCGATAATTTACACCTTAGGCTCTGCTTCTAACTTGGGCCCAAATTGTAAAATGGTCTTATCTATTGGCGATTTCGTTCCAATTCACATTAAAAGTAATATTCGGCATGCTAATTACATTGCCGGTTGCCAAATTGCATTATCTCTTATAGTTTCCGAGATATGGACTATCGATAACTTACACCTTAGGCTCTGCTTCTAACTTAGGCCCAAATTGTAAAATGGTCTTATCTATTGGCGATTTAGTTGCAATTCACATTCCAAGTAATATTCGGCATGCTAATTACATTGCCGGTTGCCAAATTGCATTATCTCTTATAGTTTCCGAGATATGGACTATCGATAATTTACACCTTAGGCTCTGCTTCTAACTTGGGCCCAAATTGTTAAATGGTCTTATCTATTGGCGATTTCGTTCCAATTCACATTCCAAGTAATATTCGGCATGCTAATTACATTACCGGTTGCCAAATTGCATTATCTCTTATAGTTTCCGAGATATGGACTATCGATTATTTACACCTTAGGCTCTGCTTCTAACTTGGGCCCAAATTGTAAAATGGTCTTATCTATTGGCGATTTCGTTCCAATTCACACTCCAAGTAATATTCGGCATGCTAATTACATTGCCGGTTGCGAAATTGCATTATCTCTTATAGTTTCCGAGATATGGACTATCGATAATTTACACCTTAGGCTCTGCTTCTAACTTGGGCCCAAATTGTAAAATGGTCTTATCTATTGGCGATTTCGTTCCAATTCACATTCCAAGTAATATTCGGCATGCTAATTACATTGCCGGTTGCCAAATTGCATTATCTCTTATAGTTTCCGAGATATGGACTATCGATAATTTACACCTTAGGCTCTGCTTCTAACTTGGGCCCAAATTGTAAAATGGTCTTATCTTTTGGCGATTTCGTCCCAATTCACATTCCAAGTGATATTCGGCATGCTAATTACATTGCCGGTTGCGAAATTGCATTATCTCTTATAGTTTCCGAGATATGGACTATCAATAATTTACACCTTAGGCTCTGCTTCTAACTTGGGCCCAAATTGTAAAATGGTCTTATCTATTGGCGATTTCGTTCCAATTCACATTCCAAGTAATATTCGGCATGCTAATTACATTGCCGGTTGCCAATTGCATTATCTCTTATAGTTTCCGAGATATGGACTATCGATAATTTACACCTTAGGCTCTGCTTCTAACTTGGGCCCAAATTGTAAAATGGTCTTATCTATTGGCGATTTCGTTCCAATTCACATTCCAAGTAATATTCGGCATGCTAATTACATTGCCGGTTGCCAAATTGCATTATCTCTTATAGTTTCCGAGATATGGACTATCGATAACTTACACCTTAGGCTCTGCTTCTAACTTAGGCCCAAATTGTAAAATGGTCTTATCTATTGGCGATTTAGTTGCAATTCGCATTCCAAGTAATATTCGGCATGCTAATTACATTGCCGGTTGAAAAATTGCATTATCTCTTATAGTTTCCGAGATATGGACTATCGATAATTTACACCTTAGGCTCTGCTTCTAACTTGGGCCCAAATTGTAAAATGGTCTTATCTATTGGCGATTTCATTCCAATTCACATTCCAAGTAATATTTGGCATGCTAATTATATTGCCGGTTGCCAAATTGCATTATCTCTTATAGTTTCCGAGATATGGACTATCGATAATTTACACCTTAGGCTCTGCTTCTAACTTGTTCCCAAATTGTAAAATGGTCTTATCTATTGGCGATTTCGTTCCAATTCACACTCCAAGTAATATTCGGCATGCTAATTACATTGCCGGTTGCGAAATTGCATTATCTCTTATAGTTTCCGAGATATGGACTATCGATAATTTACACCTTAGGCTCTGCTTCTAACTTGGGCCCAAATTGTAAAATGGTCTTATCTATTGACGATTTCGTCCCAATTCACATTCCAAGTGATATTCGGCATGCTAATTACATTGCCGGTTGCGAAATTGCATTATCTCTTATAGTTTCCAAGATATGGACTGTCCATAATTTACACCTTAGGCTCTGCTTCTAACTTGGGCCCAAATTGTAAAATGGTCTTATCTATTGGCGATTTCGTTCCAATTCACATTCCAAGTAATATTCGGCATGCTAATTACATTGCCGGTTGCCAAATTGCATTATCTCTTATAGTTTCCGAGATATGGAATATCGATAATTTACACCTTAGGCTCTGCTTCTAACTTGGGCCCAAATTGTAAAATGGTCTTATCTATTGGCGATTTCGTTCCAATTCACATTCCAAGTTATATTCGGCATGCTAATTACATTGCCGGTTGCCAAATTGCATTATCTCTTATAGTTTCCGAGATATGGACTATCGATAATTTACACCTTAGGCTCTGCTTCTAACTTGGGCCCAAATTGTAAAATGGTCTTATCTATTGGCGATTTAGTTGCAATTCGCATTCCAAGTAATATTCGGCATGCTAATTACATTGCCGGTTGCCAAATTGCATTATCTCTTATAGTTTCCGAGATATGGACTATCGATAATTTACACCTTAGGCTCTGCTTCTAACTTGGGCCCAAATTGTAAAATGGTCTTATCTATTGGCGATTTCGTTCCAATGCCGGTTGCCAAATTGCATTATCTCTTATAGTTTCCGAGATATGGACTATCGATAATTTACACCTTAGGCTCTGCTTCTAACTTGTTCCCAAATTGTAAAATGGTCTTATCTATTGGCGATTTCGTTCCAATTCACACTCCAAGTAATATTCGGCATGCTAATTACATTGCCGGTTGCGAAATTGCATTATCTCTTATAGTTTCCGAGATATGGACTATCGATAATTTACACCTTAGGCTCTGCTTCTAACTTGGGCCCAAATTGTAAAATGGTCTTATCTATTGACGATTTCGTTCCAATTCACATTCCAAGTAATATTCGGCATGCTAATTACATTGCCGGTTTCCAAATTGCATTATCTCTTATAGTTTCCGAGATATAGACTATCGATAATTTACACCTTAGGCTCTGCTTCTAACTTGGGCCCAAATTGTAAAATGGTCTTATCTTTTGGCGATTTCGTCCCAATTCACATTCCAAGTGATATTCGGCATGCTAATTACATTGCCGGTTGCGAAATTGCATTATCTCTTATAGTTTCCGAGATATGGACTATCGATAATTTACACCTTAGGCTCTGCTTCTAACTTGGGCCCAAATTGTAAAATGGTCTTATCTATTGGCGATTTAGTTGCAATTCACATTCCAAGTAATATTCGGCATGCTAATTACATTGCCGGTTGCCAAATTGCATTATCTCTTATAGTTTCCGAGATATGGACTATCGATAATTTACACCTTAGGCTCTGCTTCTAACTTGGGCCCAAATTGTTAAATGGTCTTATCTATTGGCGATTTCGTTCCAATTCACATTCCAAGTAATATTCGGCATGCTAATTACATTACCGGTTGCCAATTGCATTATCTCTTATAGTTTCCGAGATATGGACTATCGATTATTTACACCTTAGGCTCTGCTTC